>NC_056746.1:40431746-40469246 GCF_019279795.1 Protopterus annectens
TACAGAGTGACACACATTTTTGCATGACAGCAAAGTGTGTAACAGCTTTTAAAGCTGTGAAATGCTTTGGCTGCAGTTCTGTGGTGAGTGGTATTATGTTGCATTATGACAGTACAGCTTGATGGATGGTGCTGACAGGTACTTAATAAACATTCTTGTCTAACTTTCTTTTGTCAGAAGGGTTCCTAACAAAATTGTTTTTACCTTGAACGTAATGCTTTATAATGACACTACAGTGTGATTATAATATAAATGCACTTTTCCAATGTTTGGAGGGTACTCGTGGTGTGGGATATGGTTTGGGGGCTGTTTAGTGACAGTAGTTTGGTAATGTTTATCTGTGCAGTTGTACAGTGGTGCAGTGAGTGTAACTTTCCCTTACTGCACTGCTCCGTGGCCTTGGAATTAGTATTTATTTAGTTGCAGAGTTGTGGGTACTGATATAGATTATGTATATAATATTTTTATACATTATATAACCTGTAATATATACAATGTCAGAAATAAACTTCAGAAACTCAGGACCACAACTGGAGCTCTGCCATAAAGCTTGACCTTATATTATTCTCCCATCTGTAGAAACAGGTTACCAATAAACCTCCCAAAAATAATTTCATTCTTTAAAGGCATCAACAGGAAATGTTGTTTCCCATTCACATAAGACTGCGTTCACAAAGATGGGTGCCGTTTTTGCACCACATTATTTGCTTGTAAAACAAATACAACAAACATGACACTAGTTCATTTTTTTCATTAGTAAAAGTGCTGAAAAGGGACAAGAAACTTCAGACTATTTCTACACTTACGTGCTGAGGAATAACCACATCCAGAGAGGTAATGTCTCCCATCATGAGAAAGATTCACTTAACTTCAAACTATTTCTACACTTACGTGCTGAGGAATAACCACGTCCAGGGAGGTAATGTCTCCCATCTTGAGAAAGATTCCCTTTCTTTAGTTCGGTTAAATCACGCTTTGCTTAATTTTGTGTGGAAATCCCTCAAATCATAATAAATGTTTTTATATTCCTCACAACTGGATTCGGCAATCTGTCTAAAAAGATAATGATACATTTTGTCTTACTGCCTTTTGCAGACACGATCGGCCTAAGCAGAGTGCCGGTGGCATTGTTATCAACTTTAGGGATTTCAAAAACGAAATATACGCATGTCTACAGCGGTATATAAACACCGGACGGCTGTAATAACTGAGCAACAACTCAGAGAACAAGTACTATTGAACATGGAATTATATTACAGATATTCACTTAATCAAACATACCACCAATGTAAAAACTAGTAAACCACAACTCTAAAAGCACACACACACATGCACCCCCTCTACACACACACACACACACACACACACACACACAAACACTGGCCTTACGTATACACAGACTCTTGTGAACGTCCAAAATGTAAGCAACTAATGGCCAAAAAATCAAACTTTCATAGTTAAGTATTTCTTTGCAGGTAGTCATACCAACTTCAGCAAGATAGACAGCACACAAAACAACAAGACTGCTGACGTTTTCAGACAAAGTGGCAGCAGTAATTACAGCATCAGTAAACCATACAGAATGATCTGTGACTTCTTGGAAATAGTCACACTTTACCAACGTGGAATAATAAGTGGAATTAAAAGATAAAGTATCATAAGAAAGAAGGTCATTCTTGTATCCTGCATCATGTGATTAAAAGGCAGGCGTATACATTTCTAGTCTTAAATGTTTAAGTTTAGTAGAATTTTCATTTCATAGTAATTAAGTAAGTCAGTTTCAAGAACAGACTTAGAAATAACGTCCATAGGTAACTGAAATTCTAAATATGCCAGTTAAATGGAAAAAAGATGCATTTGTATGATATAGATACATATATAATACATGAAACCGTTGTACCTGTTTGTTTTATAGTAAAAAGTTGCAGAAATAATTATAGCAGAGTGTTTGAGTCCTTAAAGATCATGGGCGATGGAGAGTCTGAGTTACCCAAAATCTTACTCTGTATGAGTTCCCATAATATCACTGATCATTCAGTCAAATTTAAACAAACTGCCAAAAAAGTTCCAGTCAATAAAAACAGCTCACTATTTCTCTGTAATGCTTGCATGCAACCTTTGGCTGACATCACCACTTTCTCCAGTTCTGCTTGTCCCCCCATAAAAAAGTATCAAACAGTAAAATGTAGGGAATACATGTGAATTCCTTAATTATTCCTTAAATATTAATGTCCATGTGCCCACAACTGTGATCAATTTTTGGGGGCAAGACCTTAGCATGCACTTCCTGCAGGGCTTCATAACCAGAATAGAAGTTCAAAGTAAAAAAAAAATACTATACAGAACGACTTAGTCCTGACATACCTGTTTCCTCTTTTACCAGTATATTAGTCTGTTAGGAGAAATGGGTATAGTAAACAATGTCTTAAATTTATAAGTTAAAGTATTTTACTCATCAAGCCAGCAGAAATAAAAACAGGAAGCTTCCGGTACTGACTTTAGTTAATTCAGGAGCTCCCATTACAGGTGAAAATCAATAAAGAGTCATGTGATCTGCAATGAAGGTGCATTTTAATGTGAACATAGGAGAAGAACTGCTTCTAGCCACTTGCAAACTTCTTCAAAAAGGTGAAATGAAATGGAGATGTTGCATTTCATGTCACCATGTTGCATATGATCTTTAAGTGAGTTAAGGTAACATTTGAGCTGGTTAGAATAAATACAATGTTGCATATAAAATAAGGTTGTTTTATATGCTTAGTCTCAAATGGAAATTCCATTCCTCACCATGTCTGTTGTCCACTGTCTCTCATTGCCAAATTGAAACAGTAATAAAGTAAATAAAACATCCAACCTGTTCCCACATTTACACCAAATTTATCCCAATTCCTTAGCTCCCCATCATTAATAAATAGTGAGCTTGGCACACTTTCAGATCTTACAGTTTCCCACTCCTGTTTCCCTTCTGACTCGACTCTTTGCTGCCTGCCTATTCTTTACTTCATTTTCTTATGTAAATACATGATTGCTTTGTATAAATGTGTTTTTGTCATATCATGTAAGCTCTCTATTTTGTTTTTATTCATGCTGTATAAACAGATTTGTTATTTTGATCTTTGTACTATCTCTCATATTTGTATGTGCTTAAAAATTTTTAACTGCAATATTGATTTTCATGTAGCTGTTTTTTTGGAGCTTTTCTCCTCGGGTCTCCACTGAAAATGGGTCTCAAGCCCGGTTGGACCAACCAGGTTAACAAATGCCAATAAATAACCAAATAAATAAATAATTCACTTTATTTGCACTTTCAGTATAATTATCTCTAATGACTTATTGCTGAATTTTTATTTTCCATGTAATCATCTCCAGTGACTGTTGCTGCATTTTTTATAACTGCCAATATTTTAGTAAGTAGAACCTCTGTAATCAAACTGACATTATTGTAGTCTGTAAAGCAAGTTTTCATAATTGTAATGTTCCTGTATCTGGAACTTTTTTCCCTGGGACTCCACTGAAAAAGGGCACTACACATAGTGGGACATAGCAGATAAACAAATGTAAGAAATAAATTAGCAAATAAATAAACAAATAATATAGATGATAGATAAATAGCTTGGGTTAAAGTTTTTGTGACAGCTGTGGATCAGTTTTAACATTTGTAGAAGAATCTAAAGAATCTATCTCTCATATATATATATATATATATATATATATATATATATATATATATATATATGGGTCTACTGTAAAAGACCGAAAATCCACTTGTTTGAAAACGAACAGTGGACCCTCGGTTATGCGAAAGTGCACTTCCGCGAAGTACGGTTCAATGAACCATTCAGGGAAACTGAAGTGCCAAGGCACACTACAGTGGGGAATAGGGAATTTACCTGTTCCCCACTGTAGTGTGATCTCGGAGTTGGTATATTTAAGTAGGGGGGTGTGGGGGAGAAGCCCCCAGTAAATGTAATATTAGTAAGTGTTTTTTGTTTTGTCTTTAATCTTTTTATTGGTTCATTGAACCAAGTTTCACGAAAGTGCACTTTCGCGTAACTGAGTGGTCTACTGCTCTTATTCGAATAAGTGGTATTCAATTAAAAGCAGTAGACCCATATATATATATATATATATATATATATATATATATATATATATATATGTATATATATATATATATATATGTTTACCGGGATAGTCCAACTGGGTTGATAGCCTATTTTCAGTGGAGGCCTGGGGAGAAAAGCTCCACACAAAAAATACAACAGTACAGTACATATGAGAACAAAATTGTGAAACAGATAAGACAGAAATATAAGCATACATTTGTTAACATGATCTAAAATTATTACAATCTGAAGATAAAGCAGAAACTGATATGGCACACTAGTCATAGTTGACTCGATAGTGAGGCACACTGATGTCCCACTCACTAGGTTGAATAAGGAGAAAGTAACAACAGTCAGCTGCCTGTCAAGTGCCAGGATCCATCACATAATGCACTCACTCAGCTCCCTCAACAACAGGTACAAATATGAGTCCGTCATTGTACATGTTGGTGTGAATGACCTGAGAGGTACCTCCCTGGACTACATGAAAAGAGACATGAAGGAGCTCTCAGATTATGTAGCCCAGGTGGGTATGACCCTAGCCCTGAGCAGCATCCTGCCATCACCCAGAATGATACCACAGTACAAGCAGAAAATTATTTCAACAACTGGCTAAGTTTCTTGTGTCATTCTAAGGGGATCCAGTGTCTGTCTGCCTGGGATGACATGATTGACAAACCTTGATGCTTTGCCAGAGATAGCCTGCATCTGTCACCCCTGGGCTTCCGGATACTGGCCAAGGCTCTTGCCACTCCTATAGTGCCTTTTTAGGGGGAATTCCAAAGACCAAATTACCACCGTAACAGCTACAAACAAATGCAATCTGAGGGTCATGCTGCTCAATGCTAGAAGTCTAAATCTCAAAATGCACTCGCTTGAAGCACTTCTTAAAATGGAGACCATTGACATTTGTGCTATAACAGAGACAAGAGAGAGTAACAGAGAGTTCAAGGTAGCAGAAAGCACCCCTGCACTACCAGACTACAACTCATTCCACACCTTTCGGCCCCAGAACTTGGACTGAAGCTCCAAAGGCGGTGGTGTTTCCATAGTCATAAAGGATCTGCATGCCTCCAGACAGGTGGTCCAACATAACACATCAGAGATGCTTCAGGTGCAGCTAACACTGGGTAAGACAGAGATTCAGGTCGTAGCCTGCTATAGGTCCCCAGCCATGTCCGTAGACTCACACTCCATGTTCCTAAGCACTCTGGAGAATATTAGGATCCAACCTAACACTCTCATACTGGGTGACTTCAACTACCCCTCCATTAACTGGAAAAACTACTCATGTACCAATACACTTGCCCAACATTTCCTGGCATTCATTAATTCCAATGCCCTGGACCAGCTCGCTCTTACACCCACTAGATGTAGCAAGGTCATTGACCTGGTCATTACTAACATGGGTGACCATTACTCTACACCAATAATCAACTCCTCCCTGGCTAGATCTGAGTAAAAACTAATCACCTTGGAAATCCACCCCCCCCCACACACACACACACAAAGTAACCATCATGAAAAACTTCTCCAAAGCTAACTTTGGGCTCCTAAAAACAGAGGTAGCTAACTTCACAGCCCCCATGCAAATGGAGAATAGTTGCATGACCGCCGAATCATGCACCAATGCACTGTACGAACATGTACACAAATGCATGGATCTCGCCATACCCAGTAGAACCAAGACGCTCTCCTCCAAAAACAGGAAGCCAATCTGGTGGTCCCCTGCCATAAACAAACTCTACAACAGAAGGAAGAAACTGATGTGGAATAAGATGAAGTCCCAAGACTGGAAAAACTCCCTTATCAGCCTCAACAAAAAGTTGAGATCCCTCATCAAATCCTCTAAAGCATAGTTATCCTCTAAAGCTAACTATAAAAACAGAATTGCAGCAGATAGTAAAGACAACCATAAGGTCTTATATAGTTATATAGCTATGTAAAGAATCTCCACAGCAATACCCATATTTGCTCTGAGCTACTGCACAATGGTACCTCCTATACTGAGCCAACAGATATTGCCAATATACTGTCCGACAGATTCAGTGCCAACTTTACCCCTCCCCCCAATGGACCAATCACAATACCAGTAGATTGCCAGGCACCCAGTATTACTGCTGCACAGGTTAAAACAGCACTGTCCAAGGCCAAGAATACAGCTTCTATGGGACCTGACAATATCCCTGGCTGTGTTCTACATGAACTACTGAGTGAACTGGCACCTCACCTGTGTGCCTTGTTCAATCACAGCCTCACCTCAGGGTTTGTCCCTACTGAATGGTGGTGCACTGCTACAGTCATCCCTCTCCACAAAGGAGGAGTGACTACAGACCCTGAGAACTATCGCCCCATTAGCCTGACAAGTCTGATATGCAAAGCTATGGAATGCATAATCATGGACCTAATAAACAAAGATATAGGGAATCTCCAAACTCTGGATCCCACATAGGTTGGTTTTGTGAAGGTTAGATCATGCCTGTTCAACTTGGTCGACTTCTTTGAGTCAGTCACCAGAGCTGTTGATGAAGCAAGGTGGTTCATACAGTCTACCTTGATCTGGCCAAGGCCTTTGATACCATTCCCCACTCAGAAATCATAGAAAAACTCAGTAAGCTAGGCATCAACCCCTATATCACTAGGTGGGTTGCAAAATGGCTCACAGATAGAACCCACAGTATGAAAGTAGCTGACTCCAAGTCAGACTGCCGACTAGTCACAAGTGGAGTCCCACAGAATTCAGTCCTGGGTCCTTCTCTGAAGTCCAGGCCAGCACGGAGGGACTCTGGCTGACAAAGTTCACAGACGATTGCACATTGAGAGCTATTATTAACTCCCCAATGATGTTGACATCCTACAGAATGGCCTCACTGAGATCAGCACCTGGTGTCAGAACTATGGCCTTAAGCTTAATGCCAAAAAAATGTGTCGTCATCCCCTTTGGGAAAAACCCAGTTCCCATGAATTACCACATCAATGGTAGTCCACTGAACACAGAAGGTGTTGTAAGGGATCTGGGAACACAGGTTGACAGTAACCTCTCTTTTGACCACCACATTGCCACTGTGGTCAGAAAGTCCTTCACTGTGGTACATCTCATTACCAAGGGGTTTGCATCCAGGAAGAAAGAGGTCATTGTATCCCTCTACTCTTCCCTCATTAGGCCAATCATTGAGTATAATGTTCCATTTGGCATATAATTCACTAGACACCTGCAACAACTGGACAGGCCACGAAAGTACTTCACAAACAGGATACTAGGCCTTAAACAATTGTCCTATATGGACAGACTCAAAAAAAACACCAGCTATTCTCTGTTTCATATTGCCTACTTAGAGGTGATCTCTGCTTGACTTACAAAGCTATGTGTGACTTATAAATCCATGTCTGACCCAGCTCTGTTAGAAATGCTACACCTAAAGAAATCCCAATCCATCCACACCACATGCTCCAGAGACCTCTACCTCATTACCACAATGAGCAGAATATGCTGCAGGGTCAAGTTCCTCACCCAGAGACTGCCCATGCTATGGAATAGGCTTCTCATACCTGTCAAACAGTGCACCTCGCTGACCTTCTTCAAGAGAAATCTTGAGTGGATGGGAAATAGAAAATTCACCCCAGGGATAACTCAAGTGGCTCTACTTGACAGAGACACTGGTAACTAAGGTTGGGTGGCACGATGCCAGGGTAATCCTATGGGTAGGCTTGTAAAGGCCCCAAAGCCATTTGCCTACTACACACCTATGAACCTATGAACCTAAAAGTTTGTACTAAATTATTTGCATGTAGTACCTGTTAAGATCTAGTAAAGGTGTGAATTATGTAATTATATTACAATCTGAGTATTCTACTGATATGTACAGTCAGGAAACTGCTGTTGACATGACTGCATATGAGAGTGAGTGCTGTATTGGGAGAAACCGTGGCTTCTAGGTGTTCAGTATGGGTGTAATTTAGCCTGGGGCAGTACAGAAACACTTCCGGTTGTTATTTAGGTTGGTTCTAAGAAGTTATTTGAACATAGTGGAGTTGACAGTGCTAAGGATGTTTTGAGGGGTGGAGTTCCAGACTTTGCAAATGTAATTAGAGTAGAGGGCATCTCCAAAGCTGTTTTAAGATTTAGAGACTGGAAGAAGGGATTTATCCATGAATCTTAGTGTTCTAAGGTTAGAGTATGGCTGAATGAGGCTTTAAAGTGCTTTTACATTTTCTGGTTTGTAATGATATTGTGAGCAGTGGATTTTTGTTGGAAAAGCAGGATATTGGGTAGTTCTAGCCATTTGAGCTGGTGGAGTGCATCACAGTTTATATATATATATATATATATATATATATATATATATATATATATATATATATATATGTACACACACACACACACACACACACACACACACACACACACACACACACACACATATGGTTCTACTTTATAATCGCAAAATACTGAAATCTTGAATTTCAGTATTTCACGACCATAAAGATGAAACCTTCAAATACTGAACCTTTGCAATCCTGAAACTACAAATCCCGAACACACAGCATACACCACGCCACACATAAACCACAACACCCACACAATAAAACAAATGAACACACAAAAACAAAACATCACACATCCACATACCTATGCTACACATAAGAAGGGGGGCAGGCCCACCTGCACCCCCCCAAACTTATATATACTAACTCCGAGATTGCACAAACAGTATTCATAAAAACAGGTTTATTTCCAAACCTGTTTTTATGAATTCTTCATATAGACTGGAAAGTTCTTGAGATTGTTCGTGGCTTGTTTTTAGAATATCAACTATACTTTGAGAACGGAGAAACAGAGTATGTACTGAGAGTTATAATCAGCTGTCTTCGTGCCTATATGAAATTTGCTTTAACTTTTTACTTGAATCTCGTCATATTAGGCACGTTTATCCTAAGAGTGGTGTTGTTCTTCTATATATATATATATATATATATATATATATATATATATATGTATATATATATATATATATATATATATATATATATATATATATATATATACATGCATTTTATATATATGTAGAGAGAGATATACACATGCATATTTGATAATATCAGAATAAATTCTACTGAAAAATGATTTAAAAGCAAATGTCTTCTCAGTATCAAGACTGAGGGAGAGACTATTAATCTGTAAAACTGCTATGTTTTAATAAGGATCTCTGCTCCATATTATTATCTGCAGTATATTTATTGTTAATAAACCTTGTTTGGTCCCTGTTAAACATATCTGGTAGATGATGCTTAAAGCAATTGATCACAAAGGAATAAAATAATTTATATCCACAATTCAGAAGGCATATTGGCCAACAAGAAGAAAAAAATGCTTTAGGTTTTTAGATTTCAGTAGAAGGGATGCCTTTTCTACCTTCAGTAAAGGATATTTGGACCTTCATTCCTAGACAATTAGGAGGAAATATTACAAAGTCTAATTACTTATTACTTTATATATTTCCATAGGAATATAATACAGATTAGATTTCATGTTAAGTTTAATTTATTTTTTAATCAAGGTGACCTCATAAAAGAAGACGAAGCTAACAGTACAGAGGAAGCAGAGTCAGCTAAAAAGTAGACAAAGATAAGAAAATAACTAGATTTGATATGATATAATCATCTGAATATATAGCTGCTAAGAAGTTTTGAAGGAGTTAATCTTCAGAGATTTTCCTTTGAAAATGTATTCAGTCAAAGAAATACAGTTTATGGAATCAGAAACCTATATTCCATAAATACCTTTCCTAGTATTAAAAAATGTTTTTCATCCTGTGGAAACAAATCTTAATAATACTGAAGGTCTTATTTAATTACAATGAGAAGGATGGTATGTTTGCTATGATAACAGTTAATTTTTAAATGATTGCCAACATGCATTGCATTCTAGAAATGTGTGTCCAAAAAGGCAAAAAAGTACTGGGATCTTCTTCTTACGAACAGGAAAGGGAGACTGATCCTTTTGTTAGATTAGAACTGTATTTTTGTCAAAATGATATGAGTGCTCTAAAGATTCCAATAATCATGGCTTCTGCAAAGACCCTTATGATTTGGATAAGGCTCTTAGACCTGAAAATATATATAACTCTTTATATTTATCAATGAAAACATGACTTTAGAATTTTACCTTGCCTTGTATCTGACCATAAGTCTCTTAATTTAACCTGAACATTACCTCTGTGTTAATAATGGCAAATAGAATTTTAGATTACACAACTAAATTAAAGGTCTTTTATGGATGGTTTAATAAAGAATAAGAGAATTAATAAATATTAATGACAATAATGAAACTAGTAAAATTATTGTATGTGATGCTTTTAAATTATACATATATGAAGCCAAGTGATTGATGTTGAAATACATTTAAAAATTGAATAAACAAAATATCAGAGCTACAGAACAAGTTACATCTGGCAAGACTGAGATTCCAAAAGTGGAAAAAAACTTTGAAAAATTAGTTTAGAACTTGAAATAGATTCATAGTAGATTACTAGACTAAAGACTTAAGAGCCCTTACAAGCCTAGTCAATATAATCTGATTTTACCCAATATATGACCCCTAGGGGCAAGGGGATAGCATGAATTTGTGCCTATTTATTGAGTATCTTATAGATGCCCCCTGTGCATAAGGAACATAGACATTATCCCAGGTGTTAATTTGTGATTCCCCATCCATTGATCCAAATTGTGTTTGAAGTGGGCTAGGGAAGGGCTCTGCTTAATGTGAATATGAAGCCTGCTTTAAAAAAGGGCAGTCTCTGAGACACATGTCTAATTACCGCACAGATCTCATTACCAGACAATTTTACAGCATAAAGTTGCTATAGATTTAAAAAATGTTAAGCTAAATTCTTATGAAATGAATTGTAGAGCTATATACAATTTAATAAAGAGATCAAAACTTTTTTCAAGATCCAACCAAATACAATTTATAATAAGTTCCAATAACAGGATCAGATGTTTCAGACATCCTTCATGTATTCAGTTTATATTACAAAAAATTAAATATTATTAATGAAGCAGCTCTTAATAATGAAAATGTGATTTTTGATATCCTAAGAAGTAAGATTCTAAAGAAACTCTCTAATCAGAGAAATGATTTTTATGTAAACCTATAAGATTGTCTGAGATCAAATTTCAACTCAAGAAATTAAAACTTAAATCCTCTGGTAATGACACTTTATAGTCTGCATAACGTATTTCTGGAAATATAACAGTGGAGTAATATGCCCCATGCCCTCATGGAAATACTCATTAACATCTCCAGTTTTAAAATAAGATAAAGATCCATTTGTATGCTCAATGTATATACTTTTCACTCTTCTGAATGTTAATTACAAATAATTTATTTCCAAATTTGTGGAAATACTGAAGGTATGTCTGCCATATCTGATGAACTATGTTCAAATTGGCTTCATTATGAGGAGCCAAACAAATGATGCTAGCAAAGAATTTTAACTTTGTTACACTTTGTAAATAGTAAAAATATAAAGACATAGAAAAAAAAAACATTAGCTTCTCTGAGCTGGGACTATATGCAGCCCCCCAAAATGTGGGGTTTCCTGAACATTTTATTAATCTAATTAAAATAATTTACTCTAAAATATAGGTTATGTCAAGTTAGGTTCCTATTTTTCGAGTTCATAAAAGTTAAGAAAGGCACTAAAAAGTTGCCTTTTATCTCTTTTACTATTTGCATTGCTAATGGAACCCTTGTAAGAGGTAATTAAACAAGTTTGCAACATCCAAGGATTTAATTTGGAGTTAGGTATGCATCAAATGTTTTACTTTTTGTGGGTGATATTTTGTTAACTTATTGATTTTTCAGCTGTTCACTTGAATATTTTGATGAAGAATTTTGAGATGGCATTTGATTTAGTATTTAATAAGAATAGGACAAGAATCATTATTTGTAATCAAAATTGATAATAAGAATGATGTGCATTTATTTAATCTTAATTGAGGTAGCGATGTACTTAAATACCTAGAAATTCCAATAAATCAAATATTGAAGGCATTAGAATCTCAAATTATAAAAAACATTATTACTCATATAATCTCCCTCATCACTAACTGGAATAAACTATTTTTCACTTTTGAAGATAGGTTTTATCTTACGAAGATGATATCACATCCTATGTTATTTTACATAATTCAAACTACTGTTCTTCTACTTAAGAGTCAATTAAATTCAGTTAAAAACAATTGTTAAAATTGTTATGGTTCTCCACCCAACCTACTCAAAAAAATCAGGGGAAGGAAATGAAGGGAGGTTTATCATACGCACAATGTGTTAGGGAGTGGCTTATAATCACAACAGTAGACCATGGAAAGAATTTACAATTTTCAGACACTGAAAACATTTGAAATTGATGTACTGGCTTTGATTTTTAAATTGGTCATTCATTTGTGACATGCTTAATATATTGCAAATTGGAAGAATCTGCAGCTGGTTTAATGAATGAAAAGAAATGAAAAATATAAGTATAAGCTACAGAAATTATAGGCAATAAATGGTGGATAATTCTTAATAATTTCCTACAGCTCACTATGTATAATTCTACAGATGTGACTTATTTAAATAATATTTTAAAGTATATAAGACATTTTGTATTCAAACACATAGATATAAAACATTGGATTAGTCTGGTATTTCTTTTAAACCAAAGGTTTGATTGAAGGCACCATTGTAACTAGAATGAATAACTGTGACAACAAATGTTTTGTTGGTGGTTATAATCTCCATAAGGACTCTCAGCTCATATCAGCTGACTCCATCATAGAAAAAATTATCTTATTTATTTATTTAAGTTTGATAACCAGGGAAGTTCACTGTGCCATAAAGAGCCCATTTTCACTGGAGGCCTGAGGAGAAAAGCTCAAAATATTGCAAGTTACATACTACATGTTACAAAAGAATAACAAGGATTTGTACAGAACAATTAAAATGTTTACAGAAATATAATACATTATGTAATAAGCTTTTAGTGAGTTAACATTTAAACAGAAGGTTACGAGCACTTTTGGAGGTTGGGTAAACTGAACATTTGCAGAAAAAGACATTTGTAAGTAAACATTAAACAAGTAGCTACTAGCCCTTTTCAGGTTAGGTGGACCATTCTGCATGGAGAGAGTACAAGAAAATTGGATTATGGAAAGTATAGTACATTAGATAGAAAAGAAAAAATCAGTCCCTGGTAGGCCGAGACTGTTTTAGGTTGAGATGAAGCAATAGAATTGGTAAATGGTAATGATTTCAGTGCAGGGTAGAAAGAGATGGGGTGGAGAGGGGTTTATGTTGGAGTGGGGTTATTATAAGAGAGAACTGGATAGATGCACAAGGAGTTATATTTGTGCAGCAACAAGTAGATTCTGTAGGTTATTCTCAGTCAATAATCATTCCTAGTTTAATAGAATATATGATCTTCTCTTAGAATGTATATTAGATTTAAGTATTTATTTTTGGAAACTTTTATATTAGGATGAGTTAGTCTTATTTAATGATTTAGATAGAAATTGGACACTAATGTCAGTAGGTAACACAACTCATTATCTGTTTTGAAAAGTATATACCTGAAAAGTTATACACAAAACATTGTATAGCCCAAACAAATTAAACACAATTGCTAAAAATAATAATTATCAGTGCTGGAGATATAATTCAAGAGACGTGAAACATATATTATTTGACTGTTTATTAGTTCAGGGTTATTGGGATGATGTTCAAAGCTTTGGTCAAATTATCTGGTCAGGCAATTTTTACTTGTCTAAAACTACAATATTGTATAACAACTTTGTATATAAAGAAAAATCAGTTTGTCTATTTTAGACTACTATAGCCTTTGCTAGGAAAGTCATGACTAGAAAACTATTCATGATAAAGAATCTAAATCTGCGAGTAATCCTCTTAACCTTAAATCATTTATTTATTTATTTTTATTTATTTATTTATTTATTTATTTATTTATTTATTTATTTATCATTTGTTGACCGGGAAAGTCCGACTAGGTTCCACAGAGCCTGTTTTCAGTGGAGGCCCGGGGAGAAATGCTCCAGATCATCTTCTTTAGGCTGTTCCTGTTAGGGGTCGCCACAGCGGATCACCTGTTTCCATTTCTTTCTGTCCTCTGCATCTTGCTCTGTCACACCAACCACCTGCATGTCCTCTCTCACCACATCCATAAACCTTATCTTAGGCCTTCCTCTTTTCCTGTTACCTGGTAGCTTCATCCCTAGCATCTTTTTCCCAATATACTCAGCATCCCTCCTCAGCACATGTCCAAACCAATGTAATCATGCCTCTCTGGCTTTGTCTCCAAACCTTCCAACCTGTGCTGACCCTCTAATATACTTATTTCTAATCCTGTCCACCCTCGTCACACCCAGTGTTAACATCTTTAATCCTGCCACATCCAGCTCAAACTCCTGCCTTTTTGTCAGTGCCACTGTCTCCAACCCATATAACATAGCTGGTCTCACTACCCTCTTGTAGACCTTCCCTTTCACTCTTACAGATACTCATCTGTCACAAATCACTCCTGACACTCTTCTCCACCCACTCCATCCTGCCTGTACTCTCTTCTTCACCTCTCTTCCACACTCACCGTTACTCTGAACTATTGACCCCAAGTATTTAACCTCATCCACCTTCACCACCTCTACTCCTTGCATCCTCACCATTCCTCTATCCTCCCTCTCATTCACACACAAATCCTCTTAACCTTAAATAATGGCCCAAAATCTAGGAAAAGTCAATCAAATAAAAATTTGGTGCTGTTACAGTTAAGTACTTTGTTTATAATATACTGCCTTACTTTATTTTTTCTTGTTAATTTAAATCTTTCTATTTGAACTTTTAATTTAAACAGATGGTTAAATTCTATATGTTTTCATTGCTAATTCATACAGTCTAGACACACACAGTACATATGTTTACTCTTTTTAATGCTCTGTTGGCTTGTCTTTAAGTTTGGTTGTAAATGTTAAAAGATAATTGTGCCTCATTTGTTATTCCAGCTAATACAATTATCTTATTAAAAATGTTATCTTTATATGTTTTTTGAATATACAACCAGTAAAAAATAAATATACCATTGTTCTTAGTCAGAACTCAGCAGATATGGTTTCACAATATTGCAGTGTTCTCTCACTCTTCCTGATGGTCTTTTGATATCCTGCTAATAGATTAGCAAATTTGGTCTGTAACTACATTAATGTATTTTCAAACATTTTAGAAGGTAATGTTTCATATGGATGGTACTTTAGAGAGCCTCGCATAAGAAATTATGTTGAGGGATATGCAAAGAAGTTGTATGATATTTTATTTCTGCTCATCTTTCCTTAGGATTTGGTCGGTAAACATAAGATTGTAAATGCAATAGTAAACCACTCTGTAATACATAGTAATAGAATTACATTATGCAGATTTAGATATATTAAATTATTGACTGAGTGCCCACGATGAAACTTGCCAGTCTATTTTTGTTAAGAAGTGAAGATGGATTCTATCATTTCTGTAGATGATGTATTTTATGGTGAAATAAAAGGTAATATATGGTCAACTGAATGTAAACACTTTCCTTACATCCTAAAGACCCACACTTGTAAAAACTTATTACAGTATTTAGCAACAGGGGACAACCAGTGTCTTATGATAGCATTTGTATGTAAAACTTTAGTTAAACAGTGCATTCACCTGCAAGAATTATTTCTCTTCAGTAAAATGCAAGAAGAATATAAATAATGGTCTTACAAAGTTAGACTCAGAGCCAGTATAGACATTTAATGGAAAATAACTATACATTTTGAATTTATATAAAGACTTTTTATGGCTGTGAAGTATCCCTTAGCATTTAAATGTATGTACGAGGTAAAATTCACAAGATTGCCCCATCCCATAAAAGTCAATATCGTTTTTCCCAATTTCATGTGATGAGTATAGTAGCTGTAAAAATCCCTCTAGCCATCATATTATGTCCATTTGGATAAAGGTATTCTTCCATAAGCAAAATGTGCATGCTTTTAACAGTCAGCAGCTTTATTCTCTTTACTGGGCTGTTCAACTTGTTAATAATAAAAGAGAAAACATCCATAGTGTAGTACTGTGGTTATACATTTACAATGAGTGCATACAAATATAAAATAATATTTGGTCCATTTATTTAACAGGATAGGAAAAAGACATATGGTTATCAGTCAGATAGACAACCTTGGTACATAGTCAGAAATAAAGTACTAGCAAATAAACTAAGGGAAATCCTTTAAGAAAATTGAAAGCAAACTTCCTATAGTACAGAAGGAAACTAGCAATAAAGCTGTGTGTATATATTTCCTGAATTATATTTCCAAGAATATAATGGGGGTTATCCTAATGGTCAGATGTAGGCCATTTTCACATGAATACAACATGAATAGTTTTGTGACCTTCCCTGTCTCATTAATAATATTCCAAAAGAAATAACTAAGAATATTAATAAATCTGTATGACAGCTAAACAATACAGTGATGACTCTATCTGCTAACAGTGGAACACAGGGTTACAGGGAGTCAGAAAACACACCTCTTTGAAGTGTGTCGAGGCAACATTGCAGTCTTTGTGTCACAATAAATGGACAACAACAGTTAATTATTCTGATTTTTATTATTATAATAGATTATAGGTAATGTCATTTACATATTAGCTAGATTCATACCTTATAATAAAGCAATAGCAAGTCTACACTGATTACTTATTTTTGATGAAGTACAAACCATCAACGCATGAAGATTCATGTTCTTAGTTATAATACATGACTAAGAAAGAAACAGAATTATTCAACCTGTTTTAAGAAACCAATGAACCTCTTAAAATGACCACATCTGCTTGGAAACATTAAACGATATTAAACCAAAAGAAGGTACCTTCATATAACTCTTGTCAGAGTCGGATCAAAAGTGGTTAAGTGTAAAGATATAAACAGGTGAGTGCTTTCTGTTCCAAAAGCGGTATTTATCCAGACTTTAGATTTCCAGGACATAGTTCTATGTTATAGAACAATTAAGAAATGTCAAAGAGTTTTAAGATGACATCTAAGAAAATGAAATGTTTAAGTCCTATGTAAATTATAGAGGTGCTACCCAACCCAGAGGT
This sequence comes from Protopterus annectens, assembly GCF_019279795.1. NCBI lineage: Eukaryota > Metazoa > Chordata > Ceratodontiformes > Protopteridae > Protopterus > Protopterus annectens. The sequence goes on from NC_056746.1 coordinate 40,449,021, forward strand.
AAAAGTTCAGAGAATGCATCCCGGATGTAGAGATTCACAGTTGTCATGTGCTACAGGCTACGTTCAAGCAGATTTAATCACTTTGCTACTTCAGAGACGGAACCTATTACAACATGTAAAAATAACATCATATTTGTCGCGGTCCCCTTCAATAACACACATCACAACAAATGACATTTGACAACATTTATTAAATTTCAATAACATAGTTTTGATCACCAACTTTATTAATTACAGCTATTCATGTTATAATTGATTCTAAATCCAGCATGACATCCTTGTAGTGTTAATCAGTGCAGTGTACCTACTCACCTTGCCCCAGTAAGCAGCGTCCATACCTACACTCACTTACTTTACTTATGAAACAGCGTCCCATCTTACTTCATACACCATTCAATGTAATGTTGATCAGGGCAGCGTACCTACTCACCCTGCCGAACAAGCAGGGTCCATACCTCTGCTCGCTCACTTTACTTATGAAGCAGCATCCAAACTCATTTCATACATCATCCATTGAATTACCTTCTACCAAATAAGCACCATCCTTACCTCAGCTTGCTTATCTATTCAGCAAGCTTCCTCCAACCACTCATTCCCTTTCCCCAGATCCTTGAAATGAACATTCAGACATCAGAGGGGGAACAGAAGAGGGCAAGCCTATCCCTCTTCTCTGCCAACCAGCCTGACCAGGCTGTTCCCCCTCCCTTCTACCCAAAATTGTTCAATCCACTTCCCATAAAGGGAATGGTCAAGCCAAACATCATTTGGTGTACTCATCATCTGTAAAGCACCTAAGAATCCCGTCATAAACCCCTCTGCCATGCCATCACTGAAACACACCCTAATGAAACTAAATTAGGATTACCGTGACCCCGTTGTAACATCGGAACATCCACACCAAGATAACACATACCGTTTTAGCCCATTGCTTTCAAAGCTGAAATCATGGCTCAACCTGAGTTATTGACAGCCTATAACCACAACTAAACCACAAACTATAACTCCTTAAACTCAAGATGACACCCAGTCAAACAACTAGTAGCAAGTCTCACACCCACGACCCTGTTAACTGTAGTATATCACCTTAGCCCACCCACTACCCAGTTCTATATGTGCAACAACTCCATTACCGTAGGGAACAGTCTAATTCCAACTTTAATGTCCTACCTTAGCTGGCAGAAAACCAGCACCCCTTGACCTAGTTCTTGAAAAATCCACCTATGCTCAGCAACGAAATACTCTACATACCCAGCCATAAACACCCCCAATTCACTCATTACCAAACCATTCTTAACCCCTGTTTGGCCCTGGCCTTTCCTCTTGGGAGCTCTTCCCTTATATTACCTATACCACTAGTAGGCAATTAAGACCTGTCCTACCACAGTCTTATCCTGCAACCAAGGTTCCTTTAAACCTAACATCCCTGTAGCAATGCACCCTGTTTTAAAACTACCCCACTAACCGCCTACCTACCATGCTTCTTAAAACTCTACTCACAAAATTGACCCAAACACCAAGTGAAATGATCCTCGTGGTATTCTGTAAAACCTTAACCTGGTATGTAACATTAACACTACCTACTCAAGGGACAAATTTGTCACCCCAAAGACACCACCTGTTAGGAACAAACTCCAGCATCCCATCAAACACCTCATTGGTCCTTACCCCAAATACGGTGCAACAACTGAATGAGTAAATACAGCCACCCCCAAGGTTCTAAAAAAAAGGATTGAACTTCACTGGCTTGCAAGAGCCGTAGGGCTTTAGCCTAATAAGTCTTGTCCTCCTTTGAATTTCGTGACTCTACTTATCCCGTGGGATCCTCCCACCCCCCATAAGCCTTCAGCGATCTGCAAAGAAAAGAAAAACAATAAATTCTATGTGCCCACATACCAATAATTACTTAACATGGAGGCACTGACAGTGACCCCTGCCACTCCCTCAAGTGTTTGCCAAACTTTGTACCAAAGTATGACACCAACCCCCCCCCTTTACTATGACTCATATCCCCTTCGACAAGAGTGATAAGTGCTACCCGCAGAAAAAGAGCCAAACTTGTCTAGCTTGTAACCATCCCCAAGCCAGTGGCCTAATAACTTCCCATGATGCTAAGGGTGCTGTGACTCAACTCCGCCTACCTGAACCCCGTCCACATTGACGTGCCTTAATGAGCACTAAATAAAATGCATTACCTGTAATCTCACCAAGCGCACTGCAGGAACCCAAACTCTTACCTATGGCTAATGGCTGTTGCTCCCTTTTACTATTGAATGCAAATGCCCAAAAGCAGGGACAACCTTCAACGTTAATCTAACATACTGAATGGTTAATAAAACAAATTGTACAACCAATTAACACTGAGATCACAAACTCAAATGCCTGTCAGTCTCTGACTAGCAGTGTAAATCCTCTACCAAAACTCAACAACTTGTAATCCACTTACTTCTGTCAGTAACTGTTGCCCACTTGGGCTCCCCATGTGTAACATCCTTGCTTGCCACTGCTTCCATCATCTGTAAATTCACTGTGGATCACCACAACTGGTACTTGGCACACCACCATCTACAAAGAAATGGACAAAAGTAAATCCTCTAAGAGGTAAAGAGAAGGCTTCACCGTATACCGACCTATTCCAAACTATAGCAGCAGCGTTCCAAAACCCCCATCTGCAAGAAAGAAAAGACATGTAAATAAATCATCTAAAATACTTAACGCACATTTCAAGACATCTCCAAAACAACCTATCATGCCAACCCGGGAAGCCGTGTACCACCGCAACACACATTTATGACTAAGCAGCCATAACTGAAGCTATGCTTCCAATGAACCTATCAAGCATCCATTATAAATTTAACTACCAATTGAGTATGTTAAAAATAAACTCCACACCTGAAGGGACCTATCAATATCCACAACCAGGGTAACCTTGCGATTCCATACCACATCACTTAGCGCACAGGATAAGCCAAGCTAACTTATATTGTAAAACCATCTGCCTAGCTCTTAAGTTTCCATCTCCAAATGAAGCACCTAACCAAACCTAGTGTTGAGCAAATGGTCAAAATGTAGCAAACATAATAGCTTACTAGCAGCTTACAGTGCTATCAAGGGGACCCACTGCAATATTTCCCCCCATCAACTCTTTCAAATGTAATTATGACTTAGGGCTCCCTTCCTGATGTTCTATTTTCCTTTTTTTTTTTAAAAAACCTGCTTAACCTTCCCAGTTAAGGCTGTTAATATACCATACTAAGCCATTAGTAGGTATACCACGTTCTGTTCATTTATTCCCAGTTTGCACAAATTTTGAACATCTATACATGCCATAAAGTTTTCTTTTCATCTATATTTCCTTTTTATTTTAAGTCTTCATTGTTTCCATAATAAAGATAAGTGGGTATGAAGAAAGGGTACCAGATAAGAACTGTCTTTAGTTGTCAATTTAATTTCAAGAACGCTAGTAGTAGAGAACAAAACAATAACTGAAATGCCTGCTGTTTATTTATTTATGTATTTACTTTCTTTCTTTCTTTCCACCTTAGGCAGACCCTGGTGTTGTGGTTGACTAGAATATTTCCATCTCCTATTAATCGCCATTATTCAGCTATAAGAATAGCTTGTGAATGTTTTTTTTTTGTCCTTTTAAGGTCTGAGGCATTAAACAAGTGAAGTTATTAATCAGGATGAGTTTAGCATAATGCCTTAACTTGCTTGCTAAAAGTAATACCTATAATTCAGAATAAAGTAGTCACTCAGGAAACACCATAATAGTTTGCAATACCTTTTTTTTAAAAGTGCAAAGAGAATGGAATGTTCTGAAGAATTTTTCACTGTGTAATTCCTTGTAGTCATTTATTGCATTCTTAGTCAGAAAATATGTGTTTCTGGACAAAAGAAGCAGATACATGATATCCTTTATTGGTATTTATTACAGGAAGGTAAATATTCAGGTCCTTGTCAGAATCTTAACGTCATAAAATACGACCGCAGGCGTGCATGCACCAAGAGCCACACTGCCCTGGCATCCCGCAAAACACCACAAACCATCACCTGCGAGCCCGCCAAGAACAGCCCAGCCACCAGAAAACCCAAGACACCATCTGGACACCAGCACGAAGAAAAGAAGAAATGACCACTGAGCAATCCACTGCAAGATGGACACCATTCAGGGAAACCAGACAGAAAACCATACCCCATCACTCCGCCTTCCCCATATCAGCAGCTCCCTCAATAGCAAAGCCTCACAAAACAAAAGTTCAGCCCCTCATTAGTCTGCCCATCAATGACCCAGGAACAGCACCCTCTCAGTTCAGGAATTCCTCATTCACCACCATTCCAAAATGTTCTCCCGGACCAAGAATCACAACAGTACTCTGTCCAATCACAAGAACACACTACTTCCACTCCCCGCTGAGAAAGGAACAACCCCACCACACAGAATCCCAGGAAACCAATCAGCATACATGCGAACCCACAGCCCGTGAAAGCCGCCACTCCTGTGAGAAGGCAAGAATGGAGCACCAGGACATCAAGCCCAAAATCGCACACAGTCCCATTCAATTTCCTCAATCCCCAGTGATGATCCCGAAATCCCCAACATCATGCTGAGCAGACCAAACCATGGGGCAAACAAGGACAGCCACACCTTGCATGAGCAGGAACAACCACATGGAAGCCCCACCCTGCCCATCCCCATCAGCACCACTGATCACCACAACAGAATGGGCCTGAAACTGCGGCAGCTGCTAAACTCCCCTCACCTCAACCCACTCCAAGAAAATGAACCACAACTAATTCCCATAATAGGATCTTTCATTCATTCTTTTTTTTTTTTTTGAAACAACCCAATGCAATTAACCAGGCCCTACCTTAATCCTCCCATATGGCCATTATCACACCCACGCATGTGAAACTGACAACAGTTCCTTGTGGGGAAACTCTCAACCCATGAAACAGGCATCCACTTTTCTTAAAAAACAAAGCAACAGCAACACTCCACCATTCTCCACTAGATCCCACCAATAAGAATGCCAACACAAACCAAAAATGAGTAAAGCTAACCGAGCACCGGTCCCAACATCCACACACAAAATCCCCAACAAGCTTACAAAGATAAAGACTTAAAACCCCAACCTCCAAGCACAAGATCACATCCCACACAGCTTACTCTAAAGACTCAGTGGAGAACATATTAATACTAAAACAAGCCTTTGGGAGTCAGACAATTAATGTAGTTATACTAAGTTAATGTAATTATACTAACAGCCAACAAGTCCCACCAAACAATAAGCAGTCACACCCTAAACCCATGTTAACAAGAATCACCCACCTCTTCCCTAAAGAACCATTTCCAGGCCTACCTGACCACATCAGTACCCACAGGTTACCTGGGACGTGGAACCTGACAGGGCAAGTTCACGGCAAAATGTGATTGCTTAACCCAACTACACTAGACTAAACCTCTTAAGCCCCTCCCTATTATTATCTCATTTCCTCCCCACCATCCCTGCCTCCACTTAACCCTTTCACCTCCCCAACCCACTTAACTCCCCCTAATATTAACCTAACCCCCTCATGAAGATGTCCTGGGACAACTTAGTTTGTTGCCAATCTTAATTTAGAAATAAAACAGCAAAAATGCTGGGAATAAGTCTATGAATGAAACAATCTTGGCCAAAAAAGAACAGTTTTGAAAAAGAATCAGACAGGCTGTCTTGCTGTTACAATAAAACAAGTAATTGTATATCTGTATATGTAGGTTTGGACACAGACTCTAACCTAAGACTAGAGCCTTATGTGCTAAGCAAACACACCATGCATTAACAATGAACATTCAAACACAATTTGTGACAGGTATGTAGCAGTAAAACTATATCGTGATTACCGACTGATAAAAAAACTTCTTGAAAAAAAATTCCCATGGTCAGTATGAGTTTCCATTGAATAGAAACTTGATAGGACTATCTTGATCAACAAAGTTTAAATTAGGGAAAATGTGCTGATACATCTTCAAACAAAGAGCAGCATTTTACTGAAGCGTGATACCGAATTTACTTAATGATACAACACAGAATCACAGAACAGTTCAAGAGTTCGTAAGAAGCAGAGAACAGAAGTGTATAGGAGCAGCTGCCAATGCACTTATAGGTTTCATAGGCTTCATAGGAGTTTCAAGGCTCTTTTAGTCTAATGACCATGTACACCTTGCCAGTACCCACCTGCAGGCTTACCTGTTTTCTCAAGGATGGAAAATTCAGCTAGCCGTAAGTTAAATTTGTGAATACCCATCCAGTTGTCCAGGTTTAAACTGAAGGAAGATATTGAATCACATTTTTAACCTGTTCCAGAGAAGGGTGAGGCTCTGGCTGATGACTTTATAGCTCCATCATGTTCTGCTTATCGCATGATGAAGGTTCAGATTTTTAGTTGTAGTGTTAGCTGTGTTGTTTGACTTACTGAGAGGAGGGCTTGTGCCACGGATTCACTAATGGCATGATAAGCCAGATACAAATCACCTCTCACAAATCTGTAGGACACAGAGTACAGACACAGGGCTTTCATTTTTTTCCTGGTAGCTAAAAATCTGCAGACCATAGATCTTTTTATGTTTGGAAACTCTGGGGCTTTGTTAAGATGTTGACTGAGATAAATACCAAAAGGAACACTGTTTTCTAAAAAGAGTCTGATCAGTGCTAAATACAAGAGGAATGATAACACCTTTGGATTTAAACATAATATCTGTGTTTACTAGCTGTGTTAAGTAGAAGGATTTCCTGACTACAATTGCTATGTGATGCTCAAAGAAGAGGGAACTGTTGACCCAAGTGCCCAGGTCCCTGATTAATATTTCATTTAGTAATGGTGTGTTACCCATACTGAATGTTAAGGATAATTTCTGTTTTCTATAAGAAACAATGTTACACTTTTTATCATTCAATTTAAGACTATTTTCCATACACCAGGTATTAAGCAGACTAAGCTCTTTATGAAGGGTATATTTATTTGAATGGGGGTTTAACAATTACACACAGTTTACAGTCATCTGCAAATCTGTGTAAGTAGAAGTCCAGGTTATCATCTTTGAGATTAGAGAAATATATGCCAAACGAGAGAGGATACAGTAGAGACATGTAGGGTCTGCGCTGATTGCTTTAACACTATTTGAAGAGACATCTGCCAGAAGAACCATGCAGGTTTTGTCTCTTGACCATTTCGATCAGCACCTTCTCGTGTAGGATCCATGTGTAAGACAGGTAGTTTACTTACAAGTCAGACATGAGGTGTGGTTATGGTACCGAATGAATGTGTGAGTAGCATGATCGCTGCTGTCTGCTTGCATAACCCTCTTGGAGAAAGTAACAAGGTATAACAAGCATCATCTCCATTTGATGAAACCAAACTTTGGGCGGGTCATGCCTAATGAAATTCTACATTTCACAATTAATGTGTGTGTGTGTGTATACAGTATATATGTATATATATATATATATATATATATATATATATATATATATATATATATATATATATATGGAAGTCTTCTGCTGAATTTACGTTTCAACGGATTTACCCGAAAGTGCATTTCAACAAAAACATACTTTCGTGTAAATCTATGAAAAAAATATAAAAAAACACTTTAAACAGTTTTATGCCATGTGGAGGGCTGTGCCACCCACCCTCCCCTACTTTAATATTCTCACTCTGAGATCGCACTACAGTGGGGAAAAGGGAATGTTCCCTCATCCCCACTGTACCATGATTTCAGCAATATTCTGCTTAGTTGTACATCAACACTAAACGTTGATGTACAACTAAGTTAACATGCAAACGGCATGCTTTTATTTATTTAACTAATTTATTTTTTATTTTACTTACTTATTTACGCGAAAGTGCGTTTTCGGTAAAACGCATTTTCGCGTAAATACACAAGGTAATTTATTCAGCAGAAGACAGTAGATCCATATAAATATATATATATATAGGTTATTGACATTGGTTGAATGCTGCAGTTGCTGAATGGAAAAAAATTAGCTGATCGTACATACAGGTTTTTTTTCTGTGCAAGATCATGGGACAGTGGGGATCGGGGAATTTTACTCAATTAAGTGCAATCTCAGAGTTGGTATATATATATATATATATATATTTTTCTCTTTGTCTCCTCATCTGTCTCTTCATTACATGTATGTATATTGTACACCTACTTGTATATTGTTATCTCTAAAAGGACATGCAACAAATGTTATATATATATATATATATATATATATATATATATGTATGTATATATATATATGTATATATATGTATATATATATATATATATATATATATATATATATATATATATATATATATAAAACATTAGTAGGGGTGTGAAGGGTGCAGAAGGGCCTGCCCCCTGAAAAAACTGAAAAAAACAATATTTTGCTTTATTTTGTTTGATTTACGATAGGCCAGTTCCGTTCGATGAGTTGCCTTTTGATATACTGAATTTTATGTATATGTTATTTATATAATTAAAACGTTGGTAGAGGTAGTGTTGCATTTGCTAAGTTACATGCAGTCACAGATTAGCTAAGACATAGTCACTTAAGTTCATTGTAATATCTTAACTGAAAAGAAATTTTTAGATTTGTAATCCTCTGTTCCTGGTTCTCTCCATGGTATTTATTTGTGAAGGTTTTACTTGTTAAACTGGCAGAACAGTGACTGTGAAACATATCTCTTACATGGCTTAGAAAATATCTTGGGAATCAAATATAGCATGTGAGCTAGTGAGTGACACTAGCTTACCCATATTTATTGACAGTGGGGTGCCATCTCCTCAGTTCTTGGTGCCTTACTATCCTCTATATTTGGAAATGATTACATGAGAAGTCTGTAGACAACATACTGCGATACAATATGTGAACTACTCTCAGAATGGTCTCAGGTCTGCATTAAAAGGGATGACTTTCAATTTGCAAGAAATGTTTCTCAGTGTTGAAAGTTGGCTAAAATATATGTTTATCTGAGAGCAGACTTACCCAATAATCTTTGAGATAAAGACACTATCCGAGTGCAGATAAAATGAATTTATCTAGATGGCCTGAACAAGTCTCCTCTTGAAATAATAAATGACTAAATAATTAAATAAATAACTGGTGCCAAAATCATGGGTTGAAATTTAATGCCAAAAATACATTATTGTATCCTCTGGGAAGTCATCTAACTCGGGGATCTACTACATTGACGATAAGCCTCTAAGAGTTGACCCAGTTGTTCAGGATTTGGGAATGCAAGTGGACTGTAACTTAACTTTTAACCAAAATGTTAGCGTTGTTTTAAGAAAGTTCTTCTGTAGTGCACAGTTTGTAAACAATAAGATTGTCTCTAGATCTAGGCATGTCATTGCCCCCGTTACTTAGACCTCATTAGGGCAACCATTGAGTATAACACTCCCTTTGGTATGTATCTGTCCAGGCACATGCAACAACTGGAACATCCACAGAGATACCTTATTAAAAGGATACAGGGCATAAACAGTCAAAGCCCTGTCACTATGGTCAGTATCCTACAGACTACTAATAGGTAACCTGTGTCTGGCATGCAAGGCATCTTCCAACCCAATACTGATGGATTTATTGCACATCAACAAGGCATCAAAAATACTTGGTCTAAGGATCTAAACCTCTTCTAGAACAGAGACTGGAGGACAGGTATACCTCATAGAGGGCACTACTGTTCTGGAACCGACTCCCCAGTCATATAAAATAAAGCTCATCCTTGTCCATATTCAAGCATAACTTGGATCTATAGATGGGAAACAACAAATTTACTGAATGACTGCCCCCTGGACTACTAATAATCAGAGGCAGCTCCTAAATGCTTTATCCCATACATGGGTCCCCACAAATTATCCATGGAATGATCCCATATATTATCAGTAGGGGCAACATATAATTATTGACCATGAGATAGGTAAGGCCAATCTCAAACCAAATGGGATAGGTTAGTTTGAGCATAAAAATAGAAATTACGTAGGCTTAAAATGCCTCACAAGGGCAGCTAGCCTAGTACTAACCTACAGACCTATGAAGTAATTGCTGTAGTGAAATAATTAACGCTCATGTGCATTAGATGTTAAGCATCTTTGACTATATAGAGCAGACTATAAATGGGGAAGTGAGAGATTGAGGGCACTGTATAGAGACTGGGGGCATTGTATAAAGACTGGGGACATTGTATAGAGACAGGGACATTGTATAGAGACTAGGGGCACTATATAGAGATGGGGACATTGTATAGAGACTGGGGGCACAATACAGAGACTGGGGACATTGATCATTAGATCTTCTTATACTCAACATAAACATAAAGAGCATACTGAACAAAATCCCAGAGCTACAAGCTACCCTGGCCCTCTACCTCCCCCAACATAGTCCTTCTCACAGAGACCTGGCTAAAACCACTGAACAATAATAATGACTTTGTTCCACCTGGTTCCAATGTTCTTAGACAAGACACAATATCCAAAAGAGGTGGAGGCATTGCTCTCCTTTTCAGAAACAACCTGACCATTGAAATGTTTGTCAACGAGCAACCCAAGTTCAATAATGCAGAAACTATGCATTAAAACAGTAAACAGTAAACTGAAAATCAACTCAAAAAACACTTACATATAATAGGTACCTATGTAACCCCCCCTCCCCATGGCAATAACATTAACACAGTAGAATCCATTCTAGACTGGACATCCCAAAAAGTTCCCCACGAAACAATCATACTAGTTGATGTTAATATTGACTGGTCCTCCTGTAACTCGCTCCGCCCTACTAACCAAATTAACCTACACGGTTTCACTCAACTAATCAAAACCCCAACACGAGTAGATAAACCAACAAAAAAGGAGTCCATCCTAGACTGGATGCTTACAAATTGATCATCTCAATCCTACCTCTCAGGGTCCCCTCTCAGACACTCTCAGCAACAACCTTCCCACATTTATAATTAGACACCAAGTAAATCCATTAAAACCCTCCACCCTCCAACAAATCTGGTATACAAAGAATTTCAAAATCCATGACATCATATCTGCACTTAATCAATGCAACTGGAGACCACTCTCATCTCTCCCCCGGAAAGTGCTGTAGACTACGTCAATAACACTTTTCTAAACATTATAAATCATCTTGCCCTTATCAGAGCTGTCAGAACTAAATTCAGCTATGCCCGCTGGCTGACCAGAGATACCCATCTACTAGTAAAACAAATAAGTAAAGCATGGGACTCATGGTGTCAAAATAAAACTCAAATTAATAGACAGGCATACCAGGAACTAAGGAACAAAGCCAAAAACAAATTAGGACAGACAAAAGGAACCACTATATAGGCATTCAAACCAAACACAAAAATAACCCACAAAAATTCTGGGCTGCCATTAATAAAATACTACAACCAGGAAAGACCAGTACTCCACCCCCAAACATTGACACCATCACCGATAATATTGCCACCCAATGAACACTTCACTAAATCCATGCTAGGCCTCACCAATAGTAGTTCTCCCACTTCACATCCAAACCTATCTTCCATACCAGCAGACCAAACCTCTTCTCCTTACAGCCTGTCCCAACTAGCACAATATATGAATACCTAAATAGACTTAAACCCACAACCCCGCTGACAAATTACCTACAGAATATCTGAAGACTGCAGCCAAAGCCATCTTTTACCCAGTCTCCATGCTCATTAACTGCTGTTTATCAGAACAATGCATCCCTTTTCTGTGGAAAATTTCCCATATTATACCACTCCACAAAGGAGGTAACTCTGTAGAACTATCTAATTACCATCCAATTGCCATTCTACCCCCTTATCTAAAATCCTCAAAAAATGTATACATTCCCAAATAATGCACTATCTTGTCACTAATAAACTGTTAACCAACACGCAGCACGGATTCCGCCACAATCACAGTATTACCACACCTCTTATTATCTTTACCAGCACAGTAAACCAACATCACAACACTGGTAACCTAGTATCCACTGCATTCCTAGATCTCTCCAAGGCCTTTGATACTCTCTCCCATCACAGCTACTTTCTGCTCTCTCAGATCTTAATCTGAGCCACTCCACATTAGTGTGGTTTCAAGATGATCTAACCAACTGCCGGCAAGCAGTAAAATGGGAAAACTCCTTATCTTCCCTCCTACCTGTTACTCTAGGGGTCCCCCAAGGATCCATTCTTGGGCTTCTTCTTTTCAGCATAGTAACCAACCAAATCCACAAAGCTACCCAGCATGACACTCTAGTCTAGTATGCTGATGACTCCACTCTAATCTGCTCCAGCCTATCTCTCCCTCAACTCCAGGAATTGACACAAGAGTCCTTTACCACTGTTGAAACCTGGTTACAAGAGAGGTTCAACCATGTAAATCAATACCTTTAAATGCCTGTGACTTTAGAGATATTATGTTACAGCTGTAATGATAAGGTAGCTTTATGTAGTGTCTTCTCATGTGATCAGTGTAGCTAATCTGCATTTGTATGCCAATATCTATACAAGGTCAATGGCATTTGGTGATTCCTATGTTTACTCACTACAACTTATTGCATTGCACTTTAGAAAATGATTCCACTATTAAAATTGTAAATTGTCAATGCCATGTAGCTTGGGCTATGGATGGAATTGGTTCTTGTATCAGTCCCACTACTCAGTTAATAAAGTAAGAAAATAAATAAGTCATCTTTTTTTCTGCCTGAATTCTACTAATTGATTCCATCTACCCACAACTCCTTTTTCTTATTTTTGCATGTGAGGCTAGGGTGTAACTTTAATAATGACAATCATGTAGAGCCAATGTTCACACTGCTGGGGGCTAGCTGTGCCTGAATTGTTATTTCACACTCCTCATGCATACACCTTCACACGTATGAGCAATTTTGAGTGCCAATTCCATCCACTGTATGAATTTGGAGTGTGGGAGAAAGTGAAGCACTCAGAGAAAACTCACAGAAACAGAAGGAGGACATGCAGACTCAATACAGAAGGCACCCCAGGTGAGAATCGAACTGGGGACTCTCTTGTTGTGAGGCAACAACACTATCTGCTGTGCCACTGTGCTACAGGATTGCTATGTGCAATTGTTGAATTGTTCTCCATGGAATGCCCTTCTGAAAATAATTTACTGTCTCGTTACCAAAGACAAACAAATAAATGAATAAATAAGTAAAATAAAGAAAATAAATTAATATATAAGTTGAGGCTAATATTACTTCAGGTAGAAGCATTTCAGTGATTAGAAATGCGGTTGGCATATGTGCACCATTCTCGATCACCCTTCACTACCCACATATCATGCCAAACTATTCCAAGTGAAACTGGCATTTTACAGTTCTTCTAACACTCATAACAGCAGGCTTAATTGCTTTGAATCCTTGTCCGACCCCCCCCCCTCCAGTTCTACACATTTTTTTCCACATTAATGCTATGTTTCAGTATTTATTCAGTTCATAATTAACTGGATTATTTTTTTACATTACCTGTGTTAGACCACTGAGTATTTTATTACTTAATATTTTTGCCATCTTTTATAAGTACTGACATTGGACTAGGGGCTAAGTATCACCCCCCTTGTATATCGATATGCAGTGATGCTGTCAGGAGGGCATACATGCTTGACATGTGCCATAGAGCCTGATATCAGTTCCCTGCCATAGCAGACATAAGGTAACATGCCTAAACTTTTGTTCCCAATGTGCAACTGTTGTAGACAGATACCCTTAGAGGTATTATATGCCATTGTTACCACAGAAATGCTTGTGCACGCAGATGTTTTAATTCAAAACAATGTATACATCTTAGCTTGTATTCTAAGGTGCTATTTTGAAGTTATAACGAATTTCTCACTCTAGCATCTGGACAGTCAAGGAGAATTTACTGCACAGGAAAAGATATGCACCTGCATTCCTTGAAAGCAAACGTGTGCAGCCTCAAGAGACCTCAGTCAGTATAATGATTTATTACTGATACGTTCAGCTTTTAATCTGATAGTAAAATGGTAAATCGGCTAAAAGAACTTTTCTCAGCAGTTAATAGTTATTGTCTTATCAGGTATTCAGCTTGATATAAAATGAATGAAGAAGGTCTGAGCAATAAATCTAACTTTCTGTATGTGTAATAGGAAAGGGAGGGGATACAACATTTCCTCTAGAATTTGAGAACTTTAATGTACCATCTTTACTGACAGTACATCATGATCAAAAAATATAGAATTGTTTATGTTATTAATCAAAGCCAAGTTATCACAGTAAATACAAGATCTTATTTTGTGATCTACAGCTAAAACATAGAAATTTTAACATTTATGAGATCTTCAGGGATCATTCCTCTCAACCGTATTGAATTCTCCAGTATTTACTGGTTTTGAGAGCAAAATAATGGAGTTACGAATTTCTGATTGGCCCCTTCAGTTCACGATTTTTTTTTTATATCTTTATTTACAGTTTTAAGGTATTGCTGATGTCATCACGCATTGCCAGCATATCTTGCAACATCATCAACATGTATGCATGATGACATCAGCTTCATGCAGTGCCTGACTACATGTCAGACTCGGAGAGTGGGGTGTGCAGGAGTTTCAAGCCATCTGTTGACAATAATGTACTGATGTTGGTAGTAGCTGTAACTACTCTGGAAGGAAAAAGTACATTCTCGGCTTCTTGCAAATTAACTTAAAAAAAATCATTGCAAGCCGTAACCATTCTCTATGATAAAGTGATGTACACTAACTAACTGCAATGAACTCCAGCACTACCTGCAGCTGTCGCAAGTCTCCCAGCCATTAGTGAGCTCAAACGAGTCACTGAGCCAGCGGGCATCAGCCCTCACACCTCAACTGGGGCAGCTGTAGCATGGAATGGGAAATGACGGTTTGATTTAAGGTTTATTATCCCATTTCTACACTAAGAAACAAGCTTTGGATGATGAAAAAGATGATGAGGAAAGGTCACTCAACAGTTGGCTAATCTGGCCCAGACAATATGGACACCACAGCATAGCAGAGGCTGCACTCCAGGTTATCCATGATTTTGTCTCAGAAATCATCCATTTTTTTATGAGAAAACAATGACAGCTAAAAAGTGCAAAATAATACTAGCCCTAAGAAATGTATAACCTTGTTAATCTTTAAAGGAAAAATGGTAGAGTGGTAACGTGTGTACTGTAGTTAGGACATTTGGGGAGGTTGGAGAGATTGGTTCGAGGAGTTGAGTTGGCTGCTGCTAGTATAGGTAAGTGGATTTTTTTTAGTGGAATTGTTGTGATACTTAAATATTTCTCTCTCTCCCAAAGAGTGGGAATCTGGGAGACTGTTCTCTTGTGATGTATTGGGAACTGAGTTAGTGTAGCAATACTGGGTAGTTGGTCCAGGTGAGATGCATGAATGCACTGCATAAAGTTGGAGCTGTCATGCTAAGTGTCTGTGATTTGCTATTTTGTTTTAGTTCTGCAGATTTCATTGATGGCTTATAAGGTATGTACTTTAAAACACATCTGTACAGAGAGCTTTTCATTCGGTGATCTGCTCTTCATAACACCCCCCCCATGCGTTTGCCCGTGCGTGCGCGCACACACTCACACACACACAAACACACACACACACACACACACACACACACACACACACACACACACACACACACACACACACACACACACACACACACACATGAGTTTACATTCTGGGGCTGGGAGAAGTGGTAAGCTAGAGCAGCTTTTGACTGCTGTTTTGCATTGTTTCTTTGATAGTGGATGCAACTGATAAAACAACATTGTGGTTTTGACTTAAGTGCAGATTGGCTTCAGATCCCTGTGTTACTTAATGTTAATTAATGTCCTTGAGTTATGCATTAAACATTAAAGTTCAGAATGGTTAGATGGCTGATTTACTACTATTTTATCTTGTTTGATAGAAATTAATTAAGGTTTACACTGTGTAGGCTGCAGAAATTTTGAATAAGGTTTACAGACTTTGTTGTTTGGTGCACTGTCAACAGCTGTCTTGATTTTGTTTTTCAGTCTGCTGATAAAAAGTATTTTGCATGTAGTTCGGAGTGGCTGTGCTTTTAAATGGTTATGTTTTAAGTGTTTTGCTGTATTTTACACAAGTGTTTTGAAAACTTAAGAGTTTATGATCTTGTTCACAGGGGAGTACCAGGCAATTAGTCTGCAGACATACCTCTCAATCCCTCAAAGAAAGAAATCTGGACAAAGCTAAAAATAATGGTAAGGCAAAGGGCCAAAAACAGGGACAGATTTTAAATATTGCTCTTGTAACTCAGACAGTTGCTAGAATAATACGTTTTGCATTATTATGTATTTTCTGAGGGATATGAAGGCTGAAATTCAAATGTCTGACATTATTTATTATTTAGTGACTTCAATCTTCATGCTGGTATCCCACAATTCCATTAGAGTGGGTGGGCTAGATGATTATATATGCACATTTTATGTTAATCAGTGTCCCAATTTTTGGCCAGTTGTACCTACTTTTCATGAGACTTTGTCCAGATTTTTGTTGTTTCCATGTTGAGAGGTATATCAGGGATAAGTTTGTAGAGCTATTTGCTTACTTATATCACACAAAAGGATCTCTGGTGCAAAGGGGAAAGTAGCAAAAGTCTTTATTATAGAACCATCTGTTCCCTTGGGAAACATATGTCTCTTGGAGTCCCTTGAGAAGATAGTTTAGCAAGACAACAGTGCAAGGTGTTATCTTTATACTTGGCAGCAGGATTTTCTGCTTTAACTGCTAATGTCCTCTGCACATGCCCAAAACATCCAAAGAATCAACATTTAGTAGGGCGCCATGATATATGGACACTTTGCCATGAATATGTAATGAAATGGCCCTGCTTACCTTGTATACAACACCTCCATGTGATTGCTGATCATCACCAGGGTTCTATCACTGTAACTGAGCCTGGGCACACACCTCTATCAGATTGACCTGAACAGAAGTGAACAAGGTAAGCCAGCGCCATAACTGGCTCATTTAGCACCTGGTGCCACTCCTTGATCTGGTGACCCTCAACTGTAATTTGAGGAGCAAAAAAGAGTCTGTGGCATTGCCCCTTACTTTCTCTTAAGGACACTAAGTCCTCTAAGCTTTCAAGTCTAAATTGCTCTCAGAAGGAAAAAAAAAGTGAACTTTTTTTTACCACTTGCTGCAACTTATACAACACATACAGAGTTGAAGCGAGCTCTCCAGTCCGGTCAGAATTCATTTCTGTTCTGGCATTCAGAAATGCCAGTATGGAAATGGATGCCAGTACTACACTACTGACTGACTGGCATCAGCCGATTGTACCCCCTAACACATTGTGCTTATACTGACTGATTGGCATCAGCCGATTGTACCCCCTAACACATTGTGCTTATACTGCCTGACTGGCATCAGCCGATTGTACCCCCTAACACATTGTGCTTATACTGACTGACTGGCATCAGCCGATTGTACCCCCTAACACATTGTGCTTATACTGACTGACTGGCATCAGCCGATTGTACCCCCTAACACATTGTGCTTATACTGACTGACTGGCATCAGCCGATTGTACCCCTAACACATTGTGCTTATACTGACTGACTGGCATCAGCCGATTGTACCCCCTAACACATTGTGCTTATACTGACTGACTGGCATCAGCCGATTGTACCCCCTAAGACATTGTGCTTATACTGACTGACTGGCATCAGCCGATTGTACCCCCTAACACATTGTGCTTATACTGACTGACTGGCTTCAGCCGATTGTACCCCCTAAGACATTGTGCTTATACTGACTGACTGGCATCAGCCGATTGTACCCCCTAACACATTGTGCTTATACTGACTGACTGGCATCAGCCGATTGTACCCCCTAAGACATTGTGCTTATACTGACTGACTGGCATCAGCCGGTTGTACCCCCTAACACATTGTGCTTATACTGACTGACTGGCATCAGCCGATTGTACCCCCTAACACATTGTGCTTATACTGACTGACTGGCATCAGCCGATTGTACCCCCTAACACATTGTGCTTATACTGACTGACTGGCATCAGCCGATTGTACCCCCTAACACATTGCGCTTACGACAAACCTGGCCCTTCCTTTCCCTCCCCTGATTAGCTCCAGCGAGTGACCTGGACACTAAGCAAACTCTGGTCACTTTGGTCATAGTCAGGGCTATATCTGTGTGCGCTGTTGTAAACTTGTAAAGTAGCACAAGACAGTGACTGTGCTACATCAGCCTCAGATTTGCTATATTAAGTGTGGGGTATACTGTCCTCATAACACATAGTAAATCACAGAAAATACTGAAAAACTTGACATTTTGCACTGTCATTGTCAATATTAGCAAACCTTTCACATTAGTTACATTCAGATTAGTGGTACTGATTCAGTCGTTGTGCAACTTATTAGATATCATTCAGCTAAATGCGAGTATTTGTTATACCTTCTTTTAGGGAATTATTAAGTCAGAATTAAACATTTAAAAACAGAAGAACAATATGGAATTTTATCCAGTTAGTTTGCTCCATAAAGAAAACAGGGCACAACTGCAACTTTCAGATTAATCTACTTCTTTGTAAAGCACCAGTTTGGATGGGATGCCCTTGTTTTCTTTTTCTGTCTAAAAACAGTAGTGGGGCATTTGTTAGTCATGATTCACCAGATGGAGCATTTACTTTTCAGTTTTACAGCATTAATGGCGACCTTTTTACTGTACACGTATGTAAAGCATCTACGCAAGTATAAGGCATGCAGGAGAATTTATCAAATGGAAGAAAAAAATGTGCTGTCTGCTTCTTCAATCTCTTGTTAAACTCTATAGTACAGGATGTTCTACTGCCTTTCAATGATGAAGTTCGGTCTGCTATTTTAAATTTGTAAATCTATCAGAATTCTATCCTTAGAGCCCTACTCTGCACACATTACTGACAGACCTTTCTTAGTAATTACGAATGAAGCATTGAAGTAGGAGGCTTTACTGAATACAGATGTATGTGCTTTAAAACATGACAGAGAAAGGTAGTAACACTCAGACAGTTGTTAACAGATTATAACTTTTCTCCACTAATCTTGTTTTAACCCAAACATTTTTTCATTTAGGATTTCTGATGTTTACATGCCCCAGTGATCTCTCAGGTAAACTGTTGCAATGAAGAAGTCCATTCATGTTTTTACAAGGATATTTTGTAAAAACAAATGGTACATCAAGCAACCTTGTTTAATGTTTTTTGGGGAATTTGAAACCAAATCCTTATCAAACAAACTCATTTTTAGCTATGTTTGTAGCAACCATATAAAACCTTCCATATCCAAATGTCAGTATTGTGAATCAAAGAAATCATTCTTTTGCAATGATTTGATCAAGGAGTCTAATCTAATAAGAAATATCAAGGAAACAGTATGTGCTTTGATCCCCATCTGTTTGGAATTTATGAGACCACCTCACAACAGCTGAAAGACCTATGCGCTGATAAGTTGTAAATGTCCCAGTGGTTGCAGAATATACTTTATGTGAAAAGACATGTACATTAATGTTAGACATAAATGCTTCAGTATGGGGGGCCCCTAAATGATTATGTTTGCATAACAGCCTATAAGGACCTGAATATAACTAACTGGTAATTATACTATATATATATATATATATATATATATATATATATATATATATAATCCATGCTTTACTTCAGGTTAAAACCTTTCCTATCAAGCAAGGCAACTCACTTTTAATGCCAACACATGTATAATGAAATAATAAAACTGCATGGCCCATATACTGAAAATATCAGATATATGACTTAGATATGGAAATTATCCAGATGGCTGTTCCTCATGATAGGACCAGCAAAGGCCCAGGAGGGGTGCTGCCATTCTCCCCACAGACCTTCTCCAGCTCCTTAGAAAAACTGCAAATAATATGTGATCATCTGATGCAAAAGCTTCATATGTTTCAAACATGCTATCCAAATGGAGCTCCTCCTTATGCCGGGCTGGTGTCTGATGTTTAACATCCCCTTCCTGGACAATAGTCTGTCAGATTTCATGGCAACCTTTACATCAATAAGTGGCTTCATTATACCCACATAAACATAAAGGGCATGCTCATTTACACCACTTAGTAAAACTAGATGTAAGAACTGCCCTGCTAAATGGTGCTTATGAAATATTACTATGCCATTT
>NC_056746.1:40474246-40491746 GCF_019279795.1 Protopterus annectens
TTCTGTGTCAGTTTTGGTATAAAAACAATGGCCATGAAAGTACAGTTAATACATTTAGATAGTTGGCACACACATATAACTTGAAAGAAGTGAAACGCTTTTAAGTATAGCCCCTTCTCATACAGCCAATTCCTCATCAAGCAATTCCTAAAATGTCTTCTTCAGTGATAGCGTAAGATCAAAACCCACAGGACAGCAAATAAAAGATGAGCACAGTGGTACTGCAGAGTCCAATGGTCTGCACTCACTCACTGATCTACTACAGTGATGCACCAGGGTGGATACTTAGTAAGCTTTTGTCACTGCTGATTGGCTGCAGATCATCCCTTTTCCTTTTGTTATTCACACATAAGCACAATGCTCTGAACACTCACTTCCATAGTACTTGTTACAGGGGAGTGTCATGTGTGACATCAGTTGTCAATGGGTGAGGCTTCTCTCGACTGTTGCAGCTCAGAGCATCTGAGGCAACAGCAGTGCTGAAAATGTAAAAGTCCATATTCCTACCCAGTTCATTGGATAGTCAGCCATAGGCCCCCTGGTGCCATGGGTTTTGCCTGACTGTCCAAACTACTCTGATTGGATGCTGAGCTGAGGCTTAGGACAGTAAAGTGTGCTGATGATGCACACAGGATGTAAACAAATGCAAATATAAAATTATTGCACCCTAATATGTATGTGGCCAAATGGGGTCTTTATTTCTCAATTCACTTTCTTTGTTATCATGTAAATGAGTAAAAATATAAAGCTGAAGTATCCACATAAATATACACATTACGTGGATATACACACACATGGACCCCATACCCCAAATATGCACAAAGATATACATGTTATATGGATATGCACACACAAGGACCCCATACCCCAAATATGCACATAGATATACATGTTATATGGATATACACACACACGGACCCCATACCCCAAATATGCACATAGATATACATGTTATATGGATATACACACACACGGACCACATGCCCCAAATATGCACATAGATATACATGTTATATGGATATACACACACGGACCCCATACCCCAAATATGCACATAGATATACATGTTATATGGATATACACACACACGGACCACATGCCCCAAATATGCACATAGATATACACGTTATATGGATATACACACACACGGACCCCATACCCTCAACACATATACACTGATATACACACACACACACACACACACACACATACACACACACGGACCCCATACTCCCAACACATATACACTGACATACACATGCACACACACACACACACACACACACACACACACACACACACACACACACACATGGACCCCATACCCCTAACACATATACACTGACATAAACATACACACACACACACACACTCACACACACACACACACACACACACACACACACACACACACACACACACACACACACACACACACACACAGACCCCATACCCCAAATATGCACATAAATATACACGTTATATGGATATACACACACACGGACCCCATACCCCGACACATATACACTGACATACACACACACACACACACACACACACACACACACACACACACACACACACACATGGATGCCATATCCCCAACACATATACATTGACATACACATACAAACACAAACACACACACACACACACACACACACACACACACACACACACGGACCCCATACCCCAACACATATACACTGACATACACATACAAACACAAACAAACACACACACACACACACACACACACACACACACACACACACACACACACGGACCCCATACCCCCAACACATATACACTGACATACACATACAAACACAAACACACACACACACACACACACACACACACACACACACACACACACACACACACACACACACACATGGACCCCATACCCCAAATATGCACATAGATATACATGTTATATGGATATACACACACAAGGACCTCATACCCCTAACACATATACACTGACATACACACACACACACACACACACACACACACACACACACACACACACACACACACACACACACACACACACACAGGGACCCCATACCCCAAATATGCACATAGATATACACGTTATATGGATATACACACACACGGACCCCATACCCCCAACACATAGACACACAAATACACACACACACACACACACACACACACACACACACACACACACACACACACACACACACACACACACACACACACACACTCACTTTTGATTAGTCCATTGATACATTTATTGAATATAAACATAACATGTTAAAATTGTAGAGTTCCCTAGCCAGATAACTTGTTAGGATGATGTTTTTTTTTTTTACCAGTGAATTGATAATTTGTTTTAAATTCTGTTAGACGTTTTTATATCAGTGCTGAATATGTGCAGAATATGTTACAGATGATTGCAGTACATTACATGAAAGTTTGCATACAGATAAAATGAAGACATTTTTCAGTATGAACATTTGCTTTATTTTATGTATATCTTCCCTTGATTTTACAACACTGATTTTTATCTCTTGCAATTTTTAGAAGGATATGTCCACAGGACCCTTCCTCTTTTCAGTACTTCCCTTTTATCATAGCCATCACTCTGATTTTTAGGGTATTTATTTGATTGATGATGTCCTTACAGAGATGCATGATTCTATGAGTCTGTTACTCTGTATCTTTATCTGTTCATTGTGAGGTTGTATGACCTTTGAACTGGATGCGTTAATTAAAGGAGTGCGACAAGTGGAGGTCTGCGTGACCAGCTGCAGGGGCTTGTCTCTGCATGACCTAATGATGTGGCCTTCATCCTGCTTAACTGAACTGGCCCCTAGTCCTGTGGTTCGAAGTGCATGCATGAAATTTTATTTTACCAAATGTAGATATGAAAACTGTAGGGACAAATTCAGGTGTAGTATATTAAATTATTCCACAAACAATTTTCTGCATAAGTTTACATTACTAAAAAAAAACTTAGATAAACAAAGATGTACTTAAAATGCTTTTCATTTCTTTAAACTGAAATAAATGGTTAGAAGTAATCAAGACTGGAACAGTACAGATGCCATGCTTAGGTGTCAGCATGGGCTTTGACACATAACCCCCCCCTTCCAAATCACTAGACACACACACACTCACACACACACACACACACACACACACACACACACACACACACACACACACACACACACACAGACACACACACACACACACACACACACACACACACACACACTGGCAATGTAGATAAACTATTGACATGCATTAGGAAGCAGATGGAAAGAGTAAACTAAATACATGACTAAAAAGAGCAGCGACCTCCAATGTATAGTAGAAAATGTATGTCAGTGACCTACAGCATGCTGTAGAATATCTACAGGTGTGGCCTGCAGCTTATTGTAGAATAAGTACAGAATTACCTGCAACATATCATAGAATAAGTACTTTAGTGACCTGCAGCATATTGTGCAATAAGTACAACAGCAACCTGCAGCATATTGTAGAATGTAAAATAACTAAGGCAGCGACCTACAGCATATTGTAGAATAAGTACAGCAGTGACCTGCAGTGTATTGTAGAATAAGTACAGCAGTGACCTGCAGCGTATTATAGAATAAGTACAGCAGTGACCTGCACTGTATTGTAGAATAAGTACAGCAGTGACCTGCAGTGTATTGTAGAATAGAATAAGTATGTCAATGACTTGCAGAGTATTGTAGAATAAGTACAGCAGTGACCTGTAGAGTATTGTAGAATAAGTATGGCAATGACTTGCAGAGTATTGTAGAATAAGTACAGGAGTGACCTGAAGAATATTGTAGAATAAGTAAGACAGCGAACTACAGCATATAGTAAAAAACTATAGCAGCGATCTGCAGAGTATTGTAGAAAAAGTACAGCAGTGACCTGCAGAGTATTGTAGAATAAGTACATCAGTGACCTTTAGAGTATTGTAGTGTGAGTACAGCAGTGACCCAGAGCTTATTGTATAATAAGTATGGCAGTGACCTGCAGAAGCAGTATATTGTAGAATAAGTACGTCAGTGATCTGCAGTGTATTGTAGAATAAGTACAGCAGCAACCTGCAGAGTATTCTAGAATAAGAACAGCAGCGACCTGCAAAGTATTGTAGAATAAGTACAACAGCGACCTACAGAGTATTGTAGAATAAGTACAGCAGCGACCTGCAAAGTATTATAGAATAAGAACAGTGGTGAACTGCAATGTATTGTAGAATAAGTACAGCAGTGACCTGCTGAAACAGTGTATTGTAGAATAAGTATGGCAGTGACCTGCAGAGTATTGTAGAATAAGTACATCAGTGACCTTTAGCTGCAGCTATTGTATAATAAGTATGGCAGTGACCTGCAGAAGCAGTATATTGTAGAATAAGTACATCAGTGACCTGCAGTGTATTGTAGAATAAGTACAGCAGTGACCTGCAGCGTATTATAGAATAAGTACAGCAGTGACCTGCAGCGTATTATAGAATAATAATAAGATGATCAGCTTTAACAATTGGCTTAAACACTGGTGTCATTCAAAGGGGATCCAGTGTCTGTCTGCCTGGGATGACATGCTGGACAAGCCACACTGCGGCTTGCACCTGTCACCCAGGGGATTCGGATAATAAAAAGGCTCTGCCACCCCCATGCCTTTTTTTTGGGAGGCTCAAATTCTAAACCTACCACCCTAGAACACAAAAAGGAAAAAACTAAGGTAATGCTGCTCAATGCCAGAAGTCTAAATCTCAAAATGCGTACAGTCGAGGCCCTTCTCAGTATGGAGAACATCGATGTCTGTGCTGTGACAGAAACCTGGTTCAAGGCTCCTGAGAGCACCCCAGCGCTATCAGGTTTTACCTCATATCATGCGTCGGCCCCCCAAATCAGACAATACCAAGAAAGGAGGGTATCCATATTCATCAAGGACACCCACACCTCAAGACTGGTGGCATGATGCATCGGAGACCATCCAGGTGCAATTAACCATAGGCAAGACTGCTCTGCAAATTGTAGCATGTTACAGGCCACCCTCACAAACTCAGGAACCTCACATGGCCTTCTTGAAAACACTAGAGGATAAATGTATCACCAAACACCATCATATTAGGTGACTTCAATTACCCTAATATAGACTGGGATCACTACTCAGAAACACCCCTAGCTAGCCAAAGTTCCTGGGTCATAGCTACTCAAGCCCAAACACCCTAGCTCCAAAGTGAATTCATAAACTCCAAATGCCATGGAACAACTAGTCACCATCCCCACAAGAGGAGATAACATACTTGATCTCATCATCACGAACATGGGAGCACAATGTTCAACACCGGAGGTGTACCCCACTGGTGAGATTCAGACCACAAACTAATCCGCTGGAGGTCCTCATCCCCACCCCCACCTGAAATAAAAAGACCACAGTAAACTTCTTCTCAAGCCCAACTTTACACTTTCTAAAGACTAGTGGTCTCTCTGGGGCCCCGAGCCAAGCGGAAAACAGTACTCAAGCCGCTGAATCACTTACAAATGCCTTCTACCAGCACCTGCAGGATAAGGCAATCCCAAGCAAAACAAAGACTCTTTGCACCAAAGGCAAGCGTCCAGTCTGGTGGACCCCAGCCATAAACAAACTCTACAACAAAGGAGGCTAGTACTACTAAGATAGAGCAAAATCCTTAAAAGGTAAGACACCCTTGATCACTATAAGTAAAAACTAGAGCTCTCATAAAAATCATCAAAAGAAATTTGAAAGAAAAATAGCTAAAGACTCAAAAGACAATCATAAGGCCTCTTTATTATATGTTAGAAACCTGGGAGGAAACTCCCCGAATATGCTCAAACTAGTTCAAAATGATGTGAAGATTACTGATCCTACAGACATTGCCAACATACTGGCTGACAGGTTCAGTGCAAACTTCTCCCCTCCCAAAAGGAGAGATATCTATACCAAGCGATTGCAGCCCCCAAACATCTCCAGCGCCCAAGTGAGAACTGCTCTCTCCAAAGCAAAAACACAGCATCCATGGGACCTGATGGTGTCCCTGGCTGTGTGCTCCATGAACTCAATGAGGAATTAAACCCACAGCTAGGACAGCTGTTTAATCATAGTCTTACCTCTGGATACGTACAGGAGTGGCGCACTGCAACTGTGGTACCACTTCACAAGGCGGTGCCTCCACCGACCCTGGAAATTACCGGCCCATTAGCTTGACAAGCTTTATCTGCAAAGCCATGGAGAGGATCATAATGGACCTCATAAATAAAGACATAGGAATTTGCAGACTTTGGATCCAACCCAGTTTGGCTTTGTCAAGGCAGATCATGCCTTTTAAACTTGGTTGACTTTTTGAAACAGTCACCAAAGCCATTGATGAGGGAAAGGCAGTCCATACAGCCTACCTCGATCTGGCTAAGGCCTTCATACAATACCCCACTCGGGTATCATTGAAAAACTCATCAGCTTAAATGTCAACCTATACATCACAAGATGGGTTGCAAACTGGCTGAGTGACAGAACCCACAGGGTCAGAGTTGCTGGCGCCATGTCAGACTCAAAGCCTGTCACAAGTGGTGTCCCACAGGGCTCAGTCCTGGGCCCACTCTTGTTTGGCATCTACTTTTCAGTACAAGCAAACACAGGAGGGTTATAGCTGACAAAGTTTGCAGATGACTGCAAACTGGGTGCCATAGTAGAAAACACATCTGACACAGATATCCTTCAGAAGGGTCTCACAGAAGCGGATAACTGGTGCCAGAGCCATGGCCTAAAGTTAAATGCCAAAAATGCATAGTCATACCCTTCGGGAAAAACAAGGTTACCCTAGCTACCAAATAGGTGGCAATCCACTGAGCACAGAAGAAGTTATCAGGGACCTGGGGACCCAGGTTGATAGTAGTCTGTCATTCGACACCCATGTAGCTAAAGTAGTTAGGAAGACCTTCTACATTGCCCACCTTATCATGAAGGGATTCTCATCTAGATCAAGGAGGTCATAGTCTCCCTTTACTCATCACTCATCAGACCAATGATTGAGTACAATGCCCCATTGAATGTATCTGACCCGACACTTGCAGCAGCTGGAGAGGCCACAAAGTTCCTCACCAAAAGGATAAAGGGTCTCAAAAATCTGTCCTATGCTGCCCGACTGAAAGAACTCCAGCTCTATTCAGTCGCTGCTCAGAGGTGACCTTTGCCTAACATACAAGGCCATGTCAAACCCAGATTTGATGAATATGCTTCACCTCAAAAATCTAGATCCATCAGAGCCACAAGGCGGAGACTTAAACCTTGACACGGCTATTAATAGGGCGTGCTGGAGGGATAGATTCATCACCCAAAGACTCCCTATGCTGTGGAACAAAATCCCGGTACATGTGAGGCAGAGTACCTCGCTGGCCTTGTTCAAGAGAAATCTTGACCAATGGATGGGAGATCGCAGATATACCCCAGGGATTACCTCAGTGTCACTGCTCGACAGAGGCACAGCAAAATAATGGGTATAGTTCCCCATACTAAAGGGGAGGCGTAAGCCACAAAACGATGGGCTAGGCTTGTAAATGCCCTCGGGCAGATAGCCTAGTATGAACCTATGAACCTATGAACCTATAAGTACAGCAGTGACCTGCACTGTATTGTAGAATAAGTACAGCAGTGACCTGCAGTGTATTGTAGAATAAGTACAGCAGCTACCTGCAGAGTATTATAGAGTAGGTACAGGAGTGACCTGCAGAGTATTGTAGAATAAGTACAGCAGTGACCTGTAGAGTATTGTAGAATAAGTATGGCAATGACTTGCAGAGTATTGTAGAATAAGTACATCAGTGACCTTTAGAGTATTGTAGTGTGAGTACAGCAGTGACCCAGAGCTTATTGTATAATAAGTATGGCAGTGACCTGCAGAAGCAGTATATTGTAGAATAAGTACGTCAGTGATCTGCAGTGTATTGTAGAATAAGTACAGCAGCAACCTGCAGAGTATTCTAGAATAAGAACAGCAGCGACCTGCAAAGTATTGTAGAATAAGTACAACAGCGACCTACAGAGTATTGTAGAATAAGTACAGCAGCGACCTACAGAGTATTGTAGAATAAGTACAGCAGCGACCTGCAAAGTATTATAGAATAAGAACAGTGGTGAACTGCAATGTATTGTAGAATAAGTACAGCAGTGACCTGCTGAAACAGTGTATTGTAGAATAAGTATGGCAGTGACCTGCAGAGTATTGTAGAATAAGTACATCAGTGACCTTTAGAGTATTGTAGTGTGAGTACAGCAGTGACCTGGAGCTTATTGTATAATAAGTATGGCAGTGACCTGCAGAGTATTGTAGAATAAGTACAGCAGCGACCTGCAAAGTATTATAGAATAAGAACAGGAGTGAACTGCAATGTATTGTAGAATAAGTACGGCAGTGACCTGCTGAAGCAGTGTATTGTAGAATAAGTATGGCAGCGACCTGCAGAGTATAGTACAATAAGTACAGCAGTGATGTGAGGCATATTGTTGAAAAAGTACAGCAGCGACATGCAGTGCATTGTCTAATAAGTACAGCAGAGTCCTACAGAGTATTATAGAATAAGTACAGCAGTGACCTGCAGAGTATTGTAGAATAAGTACGGCAGTTACCTGCAGAAGCAGTATATTGTAGAATAAGTACATCAGTGAATGGCAGTGTATTGTGGAATAAGTACAGCAGTGACCTGCAGTGTATTATAGAATAAGAACAGCAGTGAACTGCAATGTATTGTACAGTATGTACGGCAGCGACCTACAGCATATAGTAGAAAAAGTACAGCAGTGACCTGCAGCGTATTTTAGTATAAGTACAGCAGTGACCTGCAGAGTATTATAGTATAAGTACAGCAATGACCTGCAGAGTATTGCAGAATAAGTACGGCAGTTACCTGCAGAAGCAGTATATTGTAGAATACGTACGTCAGTGAATGGCAGTGTATTGTGGAATAAGTACAGCAGTGACTTGCAGTGTATTATAGAATAAGAACAGCAGTGAACTGCAATGTATTGTACAATAAGTATGGCAGCGACCTATAGCATATAGTAGAAGAAGTACAGCAGTGACCTGTAGCGTATTATAGTATAAGTACAGCAGCAACCTGCAGAGTATTATAGTATAAGTACAGCAGCGACCTGCAGAGTATTGTAGAATAAGTACGGCAGTTACCTTCAGAAGGAGTATATTGTAGAATAAGTACGTCAGTGAATTGGTAATGTATTGTGGAATAAGTACAGCAGTGACCTGCAGTGTATTATAGAATAAGAACAGCAGTGAACTGCAATGTATTGTAGAATAAGTACGGCAGTTACCTGCAGAAGCAGTATATTGTAGAATAAGTACATCAATGAATGGCAGTGTATTGTGGAATAAGTACAGCAGTGACCTGCAGTGTATTATAGAATAAGAACAGCAGTGAACTGCAATGTATTGTACAATAAGTACGGTAGCGACCTGCAGCATATAGTAGAAAAAGTACAGCAGTGACCTGCAGCGTATTATAGTATAAGTACAGCAGTGACCTGCAGCGTATTATAGTATAAGTACAGCAGTGACCTGCAGCGTATTATAGTATAAGTACAGCAGCGACCTGCAGAGTATTACAGAATAAGTACAGCAGCAACCTGCACTATATAGTAGAATAAGTACAGCAGCGAACTGCAGCATATTGTAAAATAAGTATGGCAGCCACCTACAGCGTATTATAGTATAATTACGTCAGTGACCTGCAGAGTATTGTACAGTAAGTACAGTAATAACCCACGCAATATTGTTGAATAAGTAGGGCATTTATTCCTTTCAAATTATTTTAAGGTTTCAGAGAAAAAGCTTATTTTTTCCTCACATGAGAAAGTTATGTAACAGTGTTGATATACATAAACGTGAAGAAAGGATGAGAACATTTTACATGTTTGAAAAAATAGGTTGTGTATGTAGCAATTAATAATGGAAAGGAGTCCATAACTGGCGTAAAAACAACTGCAATAATGATAAAAAATCCGGGAAAAATCATATCTGAGTATATGAAAGTCAATAAACAATGAAGACCAGCGGCAAAGGCCTGTGGAATACAGGGACACAAAGGATGGGGGGGCTTCATTTATATCATTATTCACTTTTTTAGCAAATA
This sequence comes from Protopterus annectens, assembly GCF_019279795.1. Lineage (NCBI taxonomy): Eukaryota > Metazoa > Chordata > Ceratodontiformes > Protopteridae > Protopterus > Protopterus annectens. Next base: position 40,484,410 of record NC_056746.1, read on the forward strand.
CTAGTCCGTGAGCTTGTTCTGTCTAAGTAGTTTCCAACTACAAAGTTTTTAACTTGCCCTGAAGTTATGAAACCAAGGTGTGGGTTATTTTGTGAAACCATACTGTGGGTTACTTTAGTCCAAGGCGCTCAGATGTTTGTGTGATCTTCACTCCAGATTGTAGATTTGAATATGTATACAGTCTACCAGTCTGCTCTCCTGTTTTCCGCTTTCTTTAGTTATAATTTAAACTCACAGAGTAGTTACTTGATAGTGTGGCTTAAGGAACAAGCTATAAGCAAATCGTGTCTTGTAGACCCAGTTTCAGATTCTTCAGTCAGAGTTCATGCAGTACAACATCAAACAAGTTATCAAAGCAGACCAAAGGTCCGTGGTTATATTGGAAATGCAGCAGTTTTATCTAGGGAATCTTGACATTATCTTCAGTGAAATAACTGGTATCATTGATATAATACAGTACATGGTAATATGCATAGTCCAAATCATATACAATACCTTTTCATGTCTGATTGGGCTTATTTCTAAACATAATCAACATTTGTGTAGGCAGACTGAAGCATCTAGCAGGATGTGCTGATGTGGGTGCAGCTGCAGTTTTTATTTCACAAAATAATACAATACAAGAAGTGTACATAAGAAATGATTACATCATCTGTGCCCTTTCAAATTAATATACTGACCAATAGCATGCCAGAGACCAAATATAGAGCAGGCCTGTTTACACCACCTTGTGGGTAGCTTTAAGAAGTGCCTGGAATCAAAACTCTGACCTCTCTGTAAGTAATGGTCTGAATAGATTTGCTATCTTAGAAGTAGCACATGGAGTTTCAAAGAAATTAACAGAAATGGAAAGAGATGAATGTTATGTCTGGTGGATTTTAAATTGTTAAAACCTGTATTAGATTTGCAGTAGCAGTATGGCTTGTTGGCATCCACTGCAGTCCAGAAACAAGCACATGCAGCAACACAACGGTGATTCTTCCAGTTCATCATTTTACTGCAGAATGAAGGCATATCCTAGGTCTTATCATTTGTACCCCAGATTACTGGATTATTTAAGGATCTCTAGCACACATACTGTACACGACATCCATTTTTTATGGGAACTATGAGACTGTATTATTATTATTATGCACAATTATTCAAATATTTACAAGAGTAAGCTGACTCATATAATATTTGCATGACTTGTGTACCAAAATGCATTGAAACATGACAATCAGTGATCTGTCTTATGAGTTAATCACATTCTAATACAGTGTTTTTTATTAATGCATCCAAAACTTTTACAATAACTATACTAATTACCTTGTGGGAGACTGCCCTCATTTTGACTAGCATTACTTAAATTAGCAGCATCAATATTTCTAGCATCATCGATATTTCTAAGTTAAGGTTGCTACAAAGTAGAATCCAAATTTTTATTTTATTTATTTACCCTTTGTTGATCAGGCTTACTCCACTAGGCTGGTGGCCTCTTCTCAGGGGAACTACAAGGTGGAATTTGTACTGCTACAGGAAATTTGGCCAGGGTATCACTTTTTGCAGTAGGTACCCTGGGATCTTTTACATTTACTTGAGCTACTGTGAACTGAAGTAGGAGGGACTTTGGTTTAACGTTTTATCTGAATGATGATACACTTAGGAGTGCAGACCCCTGCCTAATCCTCTACTGCAGTGTTAGCAATCCAGTCACCTGGACAGGGAATAAAATCCATAGCCTTCTGGTCTTTTAGCACCAAAGGTGAGGGTGCTATCTGTTGTGCCACCGAGAAATTAGCAGAACTTGTCCCAAGGAATAGAATCAGTAGTTGACGTTTCTTTAGGTGATTTAACTACAGTTTCTGCTGAGTCATATGATATTTTCTGGTTTTAAAGCATATCTGCCAGTTTTGGTAGAAGTCTGATATTACATCAGTAGAGCTGACTCTTAAATTCTAAACCATTCAAAAGAACATATTCATGACAGTTAGTATGTTACCCAGGACTTGGTTTTGCTTAACAGGGGGAAATAAAAATGCAAAGAAAAACAGAGAGAAAGGAAAGAAAGAAAGAAATAAGAAAGAAAGAAAGGAAGAAAAAAAGAAAGAAGAAAGAAAGAAAAAAGGAAGAAAGAAATAAAGAAAAGAAAGAAAGAAGAAAGAAAGAAAGAGGAAGAAAGAAAGAAGAAGGAAAGCAAGAAAGGAAGAAAGAAGAAAGAAAGACAGAAAGAAAGAAGAAAAGAAGAAAGAAAAGAAAGAAAGAAAGAAGAAAGAAAGAAAGGAAGAAAAAAGAAAGCAAATAAAGAAAGGAAGCAAGGGAAGGAGGAAGAAAGAAAAAGAAAGAAAGAAGAAAGAAAGAAGAAAGAAAGAAGAAAGAAAGAAATGAAGGAAGAAAGAAGAAAGAAAGACAAAAGAAAGACAAAAAGAAAGAAAGAAATGAAGGAAGGAAGGTAGGAAGAAAGAAAGAAGAAAGAAAGAAAGAAGAAAGAAGAAAGAAAGAAAGACTGAAAGAAGAAAGATAGAAAGGAAGGAAGGAAGGAAGAAAGATAGAAGAAAGAAAGAAAGACAGAAAGGAAGAAAGCAGAAAGAAAGAAAGAAAGAAAGAAAAAGAAAGAAAGAAAGGAAGGAAGGAAGGAAGAAAGAAAGAAGGAAGAAAGACAGAGAAAGGGAAGGAAGAAAGAAGAAAGACAGAGAAAAGGAAGGAAGAAAGAAAGAAAGAAGAAAAAGGAAGGAAGAAAGAAGAAAGACAGAAAAAATGAAGGAAGAAAGAAAGAAAGAAGAAAAAGAAGAAAGAAAGAAAGGAATAAAGAAAGAAAGAAAGAACTAAAGAAGAAGGAAAGAAAGAAAGAAAGGAAGAAAGAAAGAAGAAGGAAAGAAAGAAAGAAGAAAGAAAGAAAGAAAGGAAGGAAGGGAGGGAGGAAGAAAGAAAGACAGAAGAAAGAAAGAAAGAAAGAAAGAAAGAAAGAAAGAAAGAAGAAGGAAAGAAAGAAAGAAGAAATAAAGAAAGAAAGAAGAAAGATAGAAGAAAAAAGAAAGAAGAAAGGAAGGAAGAAAGAAGAAAAAGAAAGAAGAAAGAAAAAGGAAAAGAAAGAAAGAAAAGAAAGAAGAAAGAAAGAAATAATAAAGAAAGAAAGAGGAAGAAAGAAAGAAGAAGGAAATCAAGAAAGAAAGAAAGAAAGGAAGAAAGAAAGAAGAAAGAAAGACAGAAAGAAAGAAAGAAGAAAGAAAGAAGAAAGAAAGAAAGACGAAAGAAAGAAAGGAAGAAAAAAGAAAGAAAGAAAGAAAGAAAGGAAGGAAGGAAAGGAGGAAGAAAGAAACAAAGAAGAACGAAAGAAGAAATTAAGAAAGAAAGAAAGAAGAAAGAAAGGAATGAAGCAAGAAAGGAGAAAGAAAGACTAAAGAAAGACAAAAAGAAAGAAAGAAATGAAGGAAGGAAGGAAGAAAGAAAGAAGAAAAAGAAAGAAGAAAAGAAAGACAGAAAGAAGAAAGATAGAAAGGAAGAAGGGAAGGAAGGAAAGCAGAAAGAAAGAAAGAAAGAAAGAAAGAAAGGAAGGAAGGGAGGAAGAAAGAAAGAAAGAAAGAAAGAAGAAGGAAAGAAAGAAAGGAAAGAAAGAAAGAAAAAAGAAAGGGAGGAAGAAAGAAAGAAAGGAAGGAAGGAAGGAAGGGAGGAAGAAAGAAAGAAAGAAAGAAAGAAGAAAGGAAGGAAGAAAGAAGAAAGAAATAAAAAGAAAGGAAGGAAGGAAGGAAGGGAGGAAGGAAGGAAGAGAAGAAAGAAAGAAAGAAGAAAGAAAGAAAGAAAGAAGAAAGAAAGATGAAACAGAGAAGAAAGGAAGAAAGAAGAAAGAAAGCCAGAAAGAAGGAAATAAAGAAAGAATAAAGAAGAAAGAAAGAAATAAATAAAAAGAAAAAAGAAAGAAAAGAAAAAAGAAAGAAAGAAAGAAGAAAGAAGAAAGAAAGAAAGACAGAAAGAAGAAAGAACTCTATCGCTAGCTAGCATTATATCTTAGCTTGCAAGTTTGAAGAGCAGCGGTACATAACACACAATAACCTTGTTATAAAGCTAAAACTTTGAAAATTAGGTCTTTACCAGGTGTCAAGCTTATGGTAACTAATGCAGATATTAAAATATTAAATGATAACCTTAATGTCATCATCTTCTTTAGGCTGTTCCCGTTAGGGGTCGCCACAGCGGATCACCTGTTTCCATTTCTCCCTGTCCTCTGCATCTTGCTTTGTCACACCAACCACCTGCATGTCCTCTCTCATCACATCCATAAACTTTATCATAGGCCTTCCTCTTTTCCTGTTACCTGGTAGCTTCATCCTTAGCATCTTTTTCCCAATATACTCAGCATCCCTCCTCAGCACATGTCCAAACCAACGTAATCTTGCCTCTCTGGCTTTGTCTCCAAACCTAAATCACCAACACAGCAACAACGTAATAGTTCACTGAATGACTGGTGTGGAATGGCAAGACTCAATAACTCCTCGGCTTGGACAGTGCACAAAGTTTATTCCAAACAACACAATATGACTAAACACTCCAAGTTAAGCGCTTTCATCTGGCAAATAGACTTCTTCAGAACAACAGTAATTGATACTGCACCCATTAAATAAACTTTTAGGCGCCAAAAGAACATTTCTCATTAGATGATTTAAAGATGTATCCATACAATACTAATAGAATCGTTGGAAGGAAGTCTCGTGGCATCAGAAATTATCTGCCACTTACTCTCCTTCATGGCTAAAAAGGCTTTAACATTCCCCCCATATGCTGTATTGCTAACCTGATCAATAATTGCAAATTTAAAATGGTGCGTGTCCTGAAGAATTGATTCAGACCTTTATTGACTATATAAATAATACAACAGATTTTTTAAAGTTTACATTTAACATCAACAAAAGTGGTACAGCATACTTGGATACATATGTCAGTCATGGTGATGGAGGGTTTATTTCTTGTATACATAGAAAGGAGACATTCTCCAACGACTACTTAGAATTTAGTAGTAACCATCCTAAACATGTATTTAAAAATGTATTCAAGGGGCAGTGTATCAGAGCTGCCCGAATGTCCTCGACTAAAGAAATCATGGTTAAAGAACTAGATTTAATTAAGTCAATGTTTAATGTAAGAGGATATCCCGTACCCTTATTAAATGATGTTGTTAGATATGTCAGCAAGGAGTGGGGTAAAAAGTATTTACCTTTATTAGGCCATTTAACACATGAAGTTCTATCTTCGGGAAATAAATCAATGGAGGGTTTTGGCCATAGGATTTGTGTGCTAATGTACTCCCCAGTAGTCCAGTATATAGAAAATATTGTAAGACAACATTGGAACTTGATCACTATGGATGATGATTTAGCCCAGGTTTTGCGTTCTCATCCCAAATTTGTTTACAAAACAGGATATAATCGTAAAAGGATTTTAGAATCCAATATATGTGGTAAGAATGGGGGGACATGTGGTACAAGTAAATGCGGAGCATGCAATCAATGTTACACTATTAATGAAACAGTGGGTGTGAAATTGGACAATTTCAACAAAACATATATACGATGTAGGGCAGGGAATTGTAACACTAAATTCGTCGTCTATTTGGCAACTTGCCAAATATGTCCAGCGTTTTATATTGGTAAGACCGAGAGACAGCTGAGACGACACATTTATGAACATCTTTACAGCATTAAAAACAAAGATAATAAGAATGCCCTGAATAGGCATGTATTTAAAATGGAGACACGCACCATTTTAAATTAGCAATTATTGATCAGGTTAGCATTACAGCATATGGGGGGAATGTTAAAGCCTTTTTAGCCATGAAGGAGAGTAAGTGGCAGATAATTTCTGATGCCACGAGACTTCCTGGCATCAACGATTCTATTAGTATAAAACCATTTTTACATTTAGCATAGTTTTTATGGTACAGTACTATTGTACATTTTTATGGTTCAAAGTCTTTTATGGATTTTTTATGGTCAGATTTTTCATTGTTAGATTATTGGCTTTGACAACAGCAATCATATGGGTATAATTTAACTACATGATTATTGAATGCATTATTAACTTATATATTCATATTTACCTTTATATTTATATTCATATGTACATATTTATAGATTTTAACATTATTGTTTTATTGATATGAGAGTTTGTTGTAATAATAGGGATAGGACTGTCTATGTATGTTTTATATGTAAGTTTTGTATGGATACACCTTTAAATCATCTAATGAGAAATGTTCTTTTGGCGCCTAAATGTTTATTTAATGGGTGCAGTATCAATTACTGTTGTTCTGAAGAAGTCTGCTTTTGCCAGATGAAAGCGCTTAACTTGGAGTGTTTAGTCATATTGTGTTGTTTGTCTCCAAACCTTCCAACCTGGGCTGACCCTCTAATATACTTATTCCTAATCCTGTCCACCCTCGTCACACCCAGTGCAAATCTTAACATCTTTAACTCTGCCACATCCAGCTCAAACTCCTGCCTTTTTGTCAATGCCACTGTCTCCAACCCATATAACATAGCTGGTCTCATTACCCTCTTGTAGACCTTCCCTTTCACTCTTACAGGTACTAGTCACAAATCACTCCTGACACTACTCCACCCACTCCATCCTGCCTGTACTCTCTTCCTCACCTCTTCCACACTCACCGTTAATCAACTATTGACCCAGAGTATTTAAACTGATCCACCTTTGCCACCTCTACTCCTTGCATCCTCACCATTCCTCTATTCACCCTCTCATTCACACACATATATTTTGTCTTAGTCCTGCTGACCTTCATTCCTCCTCTCTAGAGCATATCTCCATCTCTTCAGGGTCTCCTCCACCTGTTCCCTACTCTCACTACAGATCACAATGTCATCTGCAAACATCATAGTCCATGGAGACTCCTGTCTGATCCAGTCTGTCAACCTGTCCATCACCATTGCAAATAAGAAAGGGCTCAGAGCTGATCCTTGATGTAACCTCACCTCCACCTTAAATGCATCCGTCACTCCCACTGCAGACCTCACTGCTGTCACACTACCCTCGTACATATCCTGTACCACTCTTACATACTTCTCTGACACTCCTGACTTCCTCATACAATACCACAACTCCTGTCTAGGCACCCTGTCATATGCTTTCTCCAAGTCTACAAAAACACAATGCAACTCCTTCTGACATTCTCTGTACTTAAATGATAACCTTAATATAATATTATAAAATAAAAACAGAAAGCAATACCATATAACACCCCAGGGATATTTCATGCGCGATTAACTTTCTCAGAAGGTCATCATTGCGGGGTCAGCAGAAATTCTTCATGGTCTAGTTCCAGCAGCATCTGTAGCTACTACACAGCA
>NC_056746.1:40496746-40499246 GCF_019279795.1 Protopterus annectens
TTAGTTCCTTGTATAAAATTTAGATACCTTAATGTAGACTGTATACAACAGCTCTGTGTTATATTTGGTGAATCAGAGCAGTGGTGACATTGCAGGATATGCCATTTGTTTTACTCTGACATGACAGTTTGCAATGACAATAACGTATTTGAATAAGTAAGCCATTTTGCCTATTTTGTTGGCTCATTTTAGATTTGCTGCATTATATTTAACCTCCTTTTGAAGCCACAAGTCCATTTTTCTTCATATTCTGTGCTTGTCAGAACTGGTTAATGTAAAATGTTTCATTGTGCATGAGAACGAAACCCAATCAATGTTTCTATTGATGGAGTTATCGTTCGGCCTCAGCTCTGAATGTTAATAATAAACCATAATAAATTACTTGGGCTTCCAACAGAATAAGGAACTCATACAAACCTCCTGCTAGAATATGACCTTTATATAATGTAATACTTCCAGTTATTGTATGAAACTACTGCACTTTTCCATAGTTGTCACAAGCCATTTCACCCCAGGGCCAAGGTCTGATACTAATAATCACAGAAGCTGTATTTAGTGGTTTTTATTTCTTACAAATCTAAAATAAACTTAATGGACAAAGAAAGAGAGGGGAATACAGAATATAAACAAATCGGTGCCAAGATGCTTTCAAAATGCTGTATCTAATTTTTCTTTTTTTTATGAAAATTAAAATTTTGCTTAGCTTTGTGACATTACTTTTTATATGTAGGATACCACACTTGCCATCTAACTGACCAGGCCGCCTTCTTTCACCTGGCATTTTCCAGTTTCAGATTATGCAATTCACCTGTTTGTGGTACCGACTAAAAAATGAAGCCTGTCAGGATGCTGTGTGTCACAGAGGCAGAGATGTGGCCGTCAGATAAAGTAGCATGGAAATTATTGATGAACTTTTAGGATGTAATGTACATAGATGGTAATCATTTTCATTTTGTGGTAAAAAGTAATCAATATTTTATTGAGCAGAAGCTTTTTTAGTGTTTGATGCTGCCTTGCACATCCTCTTATATTAATTTTCCGAAAAGTCTTTGCCCAAAAAAAATGCAGATGTGCAACTTTTGATATATTTACATTTTATAACAGTTACAAAATCTTAAAGATTAAAATGGACTAATTTTAAGATGAAGTATTTTTCTAGCATGATTGACTTGTGTTGAAGGGAGCAATGCCAAAGGACACTGAAAATAGCAGCACTGTGACCTTAAAGCAGTAATTCCAGTACTAGAAAAAGCAGAAATATGTTAGGTATTATTACACCACACTGATTGTGCCATTCTTTCGGTCAGCACTAAACATGTTTAGATGAAATAAAATGTAAAGGGTAATCTTTCGTTACTGGCTCCTGGGGTGGGGTTGCTCTGGACATTTTTTAACTTATGTGGCTTGCATAAATCAGAGTTATACAGTAATTAGACACATTTAGTCAAAAACATTTTCTGCATGCTTGTTTCCAACTAATTACTTTAACCAGTTTATCATGTCTGAAGTCAGATAAACAGTATAAATAATCACAGTGTTATAATTCTTGTGAAAGGAGATATGAGGTAGGAAATAGTCATGGAAAAGAAATAATGGAGATAGTTAGAAATGACTGCAATCTTCAAAACAGGCTTATTTATTTATTTATGAATGTATTGATTTATTGCTATTTATTTACCCGGTATGTGGGTTGGTCTGTTGACTCTTTTCAGCTCAAACCAGGTTCATAGAGTGAAACCTAAAGAGGAACACATGTCATACAAATTCAACACAACAGGAGAAAGTAATGCACATGGGAGTTAAGAAAGGAAACAAGATGTTGAAAAAGCTATATCCAAATTATAAAAAACTGAAATGGACAAACTCAGTCAAGGTGTATACTTTCACTTAAAGGCCTACGGGCTAAAAAAATAAATCAGATAAAAGTCCATTAACTATTGTAACAAAAGCATGTACACTTGGCATCTTTTTTTTTTACTTCATTTGGGAGATGGTTCCAAGTGTCTGACTCTAGTCTGGAGAAGGCTCTTTCACTTACAGATCTGAAGTGTGACTCAGCAAGGGGAAAAGTCATCTGGAGGATTTCTCCCCGGGCCTCTGCTGAAAACAGGCTCTGTGGAACCTAGTCAGACATTCCTGGTCAACAAAATGTAAAATAAAAATAAATAAAAGATTGCTTTGGAGTGAGTATACTTGTTCTAGAATTATCTTTAACAGCAGTGTACATAGAAGGAAGGCCATCCTTTTTGGCAGTGGGAAGCCAGATTAAGCTTTATTGTCCTTCACAGTGATGCATATGTGTGTCTGCTATTTAGTAAAGTTCTAAATATTTTGCATTCTGTCATTTGAAGCCTCTGAGCATTGAGAGTAAATGCAGAGTTAATAACAACAGGTCATATTCTGTCTTGGAAAGAAGGACATTTCTTGTTATAGCCTTATGAGCAACAAGTGAGAGGAGATGTGAAATCCTGTAACATAACTACACTTGAGATAGAACTTT
>NC_056746.1:40506746-40509246 GCF_019279795.1 Protopterus annectens
ATATTTATATATATAGTTTTGTGTGTGTGTGTGTGTGTGTGTGTGTATGAGGATATATCAAATTGCTGAATACACTAATACTTAAATACAAAGTAGTTGAACATTAATGTTCAAGACTCAACTGACTGAAAACACAGTGAAAACTGTTCAATAAAGGAAACCAGTTTTCTTTTCAGTTAAAAAACTTACACTAACTTCAGACAAACGTCTGAATAATGGTTATGTTATGGAAAAGGATTTTCTAAGGTTGCTTGTACAGCTGAGGGTAGGCTTAGCATGGAGTATTAAGGTGGGCAGGGGTGCTTGTCCACCTTACTAATGTGTGCTGACCTTAACCCTAACCCTGTCCCTAAACCAAGCCCTGGACTGTACCTTAGAAACCCACTATTGATAATGTCACCACTACACCATACACCACATATATCATCACCCATATACAGCATTAGCTGTGTCATCTTACCAAAGCCTTACTTTAACCATAAGCTGCAAACATGTGCAGACACTCCCACCTGTAGTGCCTTATCATTCCCACACATAACTTTAACATACTTGCAATCTCTCTAACTACATTCAATAATTCCATTTGATGAAAAGTGGAAATAGACAAACGTTCAGTTAGTTTTCCAAGTACAAATCTCACTGTATTATCTGTATAATATATATATATATATATATATATATATATTATATACACTATATGGATAACCATCACTGTAAGGGATATGACCACATTCAGTTATAACTTGGATCATAGGAGGTAAAGTAGGACATTTACCCAAGGACTCTCCCCTTGATACTAATGGCCAGACGCAGCTCTTAAATGCTTTATACCAAAGCATCAGTCCCTTCCAAACATCTATATTTTGATCTAACAAATATCAATAGCATAATATGTTAATATAGATCTTAGGAAATGTTAGGTGAATCTAAACTCCAGTGGGATAGGTTAATTTTAGGCAACAAATGGGATCAATTACTAAGATTAAAATGGTCTCCAAGGGCAGTTAACCTCGTACTAAGTTAAGGACATATGGATCTATGCATCTACACTCGACATGTCATCTGTGTCCTTGGTACATCATCGAGCATTTACTGGCATCCTTGGCTTAACAGCATCCCAAGGGATCTGCTACACTTGAGAGAAATAAATGCATAGAATGCACTTGTGGCATCTATTGAGCAAAACACCATTAAAGCCACCCACTATGTAAAGCTAGGCTCCTCCTAATAAAATCGGACTTTAAATAAGTTTAAAAAAGAAAAAAAAAATCAAAGTAAAACTTACTTTAAACAGAATGGGCTGTGTCCAGCCAACTAGACAGAAGTACAACCTGTAATTATCTAGTTGTAAGTCTCACTAACTTATAGTTCTGGTTAATAACAGCTGTGGCCTAAGTAACCATCCTTAAGACATGCCTTTTATAAAAAGCCTATTTACTTAAACTTGAACAGAGTCCTATTCAGTACAAACTTAGACAATCACTGTACTCCGCTAAAATAATTAGGAAATGCATCTTCTTTTCAGCCTTTCCTTCTTATTTGATGACCAGATCTGCCCTGTTTGTTTAGTGCTCTCTTTTCAGGAAGGAGACCTGAGGCCTTATGAATGGAAAACTGAATATCTGCTTTCACTTACTTTTCTCTCTAGAAATAAACTAAAATCCCAGGCATTTTACATCAGGTCAGTTCCATTGCCCTCTCATAAATCCATTGTAGTAATCTGCCTTATAAATACTGCCTTAGGATAAATGTAATTTGTTTTTCAATTTGGCATTCCATATATTATCTACAACAAGCAAACGTAATATTTGCTAGTAAGTGTTACTGTTACTATCTCAACTAAAGACATTATAAATACAATAACAAAAACGCTGATGATGCAGTATTCAGAAATCTAAGAAATTCTTCAATCATGCAGTGTGTGTGTGTGTGTGTGTGTGTGTGTGTGTGTGTGTGTGTGTGTGTGTGTGTGTGTGTGTGTGTGTGTGTGTGTGTGTGTGTGTGCATGTGTGATAAAACATTACTATGTAAAACCATGGGAAAATCTAACAAAATAAAAAAAAAAAAATAAAGCTATAAAAATAAGAAGCAAATAGTGTAATCAGAAAGTAGAATGTCAAGATTGTTTTGTGGGGACTGGTAATAGATGAACTGCCAGTAAAAGAACATATGCCATATAAGAAGAAAATTGATAGAATATGTTTACATTGTCAAGAACTTATGGCTGAAAATTATATAAAGATTTTTTGAAGATATAAAATAAGTGGGTAGAATAAACATGGATCTGATTAAATATGGATATTATAAGAATTGAAGTAAAGAATATATTAAAAGAATAAATAAAAAGTTATTTTATTTTATATGGGTTATATGGAATGAAAGAATAAATTAAATTATGTTTAATGGTAAATGGATTTTAGCAACAATGTTAACTAAAATCAAATGGTTAAGGAAAAAGGAGTGGGGGGTCTAATAAGGTTGAAAATTGAGTGTGACTATA
>NC_056746.1:40514246-40544246 GCF_019279795.1 Protopterus annectens
CATTAACAAACCTTCTGGTTTCCATCATCAGACCAACCCAGTATTTGAGTACTTAAGGATGTATAGTTAAGCCAAACACCCTTTTTCAAATATCACATTGAGCAAACTAAGTCCAAGGTCAACAAATTTATATTCTGAGTTGAGCGATGTTATACTGCTAAGCCTCAGAAGATTGTAAGGCTGTAACATTAGTAACAAAGAGATTTGCCTAGACCATCTCATATAATGACATATAGACCATCTCAAATATGGCATTCTACTTGTGGCTGCTTCTTTAAAAAACTTTCAGAAAATACAAAATAAAATGTGGTGGTTCATCTCCCCAGTTCTTCATAAGGAACACCACCGGCAGTCCTAGCCAAAGCCTGTTGGGACCCTGGCAAACAGTATCCATACCTCTTATTAAACTCCCATACATTCATAGGTATATACTAGGCTAATGACCCCCAGGGTCCTTTTATGCCTAGCTGTGCAACCCAAATGTGACCCACAAATCTGATTTATATATGGAATGATTTAATGGCTGCCTCTGTTCATCAGAGATATAGGCACTACACCAGGGTGAATTTTCAATTACCCATCCATTGGTCCAAGTTGCTCTTAAATAGGCATAGGGAGGACCTCAGCTTCAAATGGATAGGGTAACCTGCTCCAGAGAATGGGAATTCCCTGAAAAACATATCCGTCTGACCAACATGTCCTATTTATATTGGAAGCAAAATTTCCTTCCTAAACTTTAAAAGTCAGTACCTTCCCATCTTCTTTGAAGTTTACAGAATACAATGTTGAGTCTCTGCTTTCAGAAGACCTATGTTAACAAACATCATTGTACTGAGTACAGCTTTGCCATCTTAGTGAATTCTAACCAATGACATGCACTGGGTGAATTCTAACCAATGACATGCACTGGATGAATTCTAACCAATGACATGCACTGGGTGAATTCTAACCAATGCCATGCAGTGGGTGTATTCTAACCAATGACATGCACTGGGTGAATTCTAACCAGTGACTTGCACTGGGTGAATTCTAACCAATGACATGCACTGGGTGAATTCTAACCAATGACATGCACTGGGTGGATTCAAACCAATGAATCTGTAGACATTGAAAGGAGGTAACAAGGCTGCTGTAAATTATTAGCATACAATCTGAATATTGAATAGCACATAACTCATCCTGCTTCATGGAGGATTATGGGATACTATACAGAAACAAACTTTAAAAAATATGAGTGACAAAAATGTAGCATACTATGTACAGCACGTTGTAAAATCTGAAGATTTTAATTAAAGATACTGCAGAAATATGCCTTATGAAGTCATTTATTTTTGTAAAATATAGATGCCACGAGTCTGTTTATTATGTAGTCTGGTTTCCTATGTACTAAACAGCTTTAAAATCACATGTGGTGCATGTGCATACACTCACATGTGCCAGTGTCTAACAGCTAAATTATGACTGAGTTTAAGTTTCACTGATTAAGACAGCAGAGCCTTGCAGGTGCAAGAAACTTAACATTTAAAAAAAAGCCAGCAGGGACAGCTGTTATTCCCTTAGTCCCAATCCAAATGAAAAAAAAAAAACAACAAAAAACAAAAAGAAAACTAAGAACACCATTGTTAAGCTGCTCAAATTAAATCTCACCCCCCACTAACAAGAAACTTTAGCAGCTCTTGAAAACTTAGTTGAAAGTTGTCAGGTTTCATGGCAGAGTACAGTGACCATTTGAATTGCAGAGACTTGCAATACTGAGTCACGGAATATGGAGAGTGAAAAATTCAAACTTACATATCATACGTCTGATAGTGGCATTTCTTAGAATGTTCTCTTTTATCTAAATTATGGCGATCTGAGAGTTGGTATATATAAGTTCAGGGTGAGGGGGCTTGCCCCCTACAAAAAAAAAAAAAAAACAAAGTTAAAGGAGAAAAGTGATGTTTGATATTCACTCTTCTGGAGTTTTGGTCTTTTTTTAGCATTTCAAGACTTGGCATTGTGAGTCCCTATATTTCAATAGGGAGCCACTGAGTACAACTTATCCAGCTGACAAGTACCATTATTTTGGTGTCTAAAAAAATCATAACACAAACACAATCAGCACACACCTGTGTCCATACAAAATCTCTTTTAACATGTTTACTTTTAAACAGCTGGACTTTCTGTAACTAAATCAAAGCATAGTGCTTTTAAATGCATAAACATAACAGTATAAATAAAGTTTTTATTAAATTCTAATACATGCAATGAATAAATGAATGAATAAATGAATGAATTAAACCCCAGTCACTTGTTTGCCTACATAATAAATTGTCATATACTTCCTACAAATAGTGTACAAGTTTTCAGTGTAAGCAGAAAATGACAGGGTTGTAGATAGCTGTCTCTTGGGAGCCAGGACTGCTAATATCTCAATAGCCCTTAAAATCCTGTCCCTTACTAAATATAACATAGTCCATGCTGAAATGAATGATCCTGCATTGAACTCCATTAAAGACATGCAGAAGGGATTGATGGAAGTTGCTACACATGCTTGTGTTGGGTCATTCTGGGAGTGCCAATATGTATTCTCCTGGGACGAGATAATCGACACTCCTCCCTGCTTGGCCAAGGATGGTCCACACCTCTCATTCAGTGGTGTCTGCATAGTCACCAAAGCATTGGCTATCCTGTTTATACCTTTTTTTGGGTGGAGTTTATTTTAATCTGTTTTATTCTGAATTTGTTAATCAGGGTAGAGCACTGTCCCCACTGGACTCATTTCAGTTTCAACCTGTCTAATGTACATCCCAGCCTAACTATATAGTCAGTTTGGAGGCACTTCTACGTCTGGAACAAATTTGTGTTTGTGTAACGACTGAGACATGGCTCAAATGTAATGAGAGCAATCCTCCCCATGTCTGGGTTCTGTACGTATCCCACCTTCAAGCCCCTGGGTAATAGTGGAGATGGTTCAATTTTCATCAGGGATTTTATCCCTTCTGAAGTAGCACCCAGTAACCCTTCCAGTAAGCTCACCAAACAGCAACTTACTTTAAGTAAGTTGGACCTTCAACTCATAGTTTGCTATAGAATACATTCCATGGCCCTTTAGGATCACAATATGTTCCTAGCATTCCTAGAAGCATCCCTATTAAAGATGGCTATCTAACCCTTGGTGACTTTAACTACCCCTCCATAGACAAGAGTTCTTATACTTACAATGTCAGTTACACAAAATGTTTTTTAAATTGGTGAAAGAGGATTTCCTGGATCAAATTGTTTGTATCCCCACTAGGGATGGTAATATCCCAGACCTAATTCTTTGAAACGCAGCTCTTACTGCCCATGGCTGGCCCAACAATTGTCAAGTCATGTCAGAGCATCTTTTCACCAGTCATCAACACCACCATCTTTGGAGAGTTTAAAACAGCTAACATTTTATAATTGTATGATGAAACTGCAAAATTCTCTCATGCTAACCACAGATATATGCAATCACATATGCCAAGGATTGTTATACTTATTCTGAAAAATGAATTCCTTCACCTGTCTCCACCAGGTCCAAATACCATGGCAAATTCAATAACATACTTCCCTGGTTGCCAGTAGATAGAAATAAACTTCATGACAGAAGGAAAAAACTGCATAAATTACACTGTAAGATCAGAGTTCCACACCACAGTGAGAATATAAAACACTTGTCATGTTACTGAAGGTAACTATTAAGACCAGAAAAGCCTCCCATGAATGTAGGCTAGCCACAAAGGCTAAAATTATTAAAAAATCATCTTAAGCTATGTAATTCTTCTTTGTCTATGTTAGATAACTAAGGAATAATTCTTATCATTTCTCACAACGTATCTATAATGGCACCTCTTATTTCAGTCCTAATGATGTAAGTAACATATTGACACATTTGCTGCAAATCTCTCTCCCTATGAAACCATCATCTGTTTTCCAAACATACCAGAGTCAATCCCCAAACTATCTTTAAGAGACATGTCTATAATGTGCTCTCCAAGGCCCAAAATACTCCTTCATTGGGTCCAGATTATTTTAGAAACAGGGTTAAGCAGGCCCATATAGATCCTATCTTTAAGTTTTTCAGCCTAAGCCTTGCTACAGCTAAGATTCTAAAAAATGGCATACTGCAGGGGTGATGTCCCTTCTTAAGAGGGGCCCCTCCATTGAAATGAGCAGCTACAGGCCCATTACTTTTACTATTGTTGCCTGCAAAGCCATTGAATGCATCATTACTGACCTCATAACCCATGATATTATGAATGTAATCAGGGTTGAAAACAAGAATTTTGATTTGTTAAGGGGAAGACATGCCTTCTAAATCTTGTGAACTTCTTTGAAAAGGTCACAAAGGCTGTGGAGAGTGGTCACAATGTTCATGGTGCCTAATACCATATCCTAGCAAACAACAGCATTTTATATAAGCTAATAGCCTTAAACATAGATCCCCACTTGGTAAGATGGATTGAAAACAGGCTCCAGGACAGAATGCATGTTGTCAGGGTCATGACATATCCTCAGATAAAGAAAGTTCCATTCCACAGTGGTTCCATATTGAGCTCCCTCCTTTTTGGTACTCATTTTTCTGATCTCAGTGTTGACAACAGTTCGCAGATGACTGCAAGTTGGATGCAATTGCCCAATGAACAAAGGGTACAAATTCCCTTTGAATGTAACCATAATGCACTAGCACCTGCTACACTGAGAAAAGGCTAAAAAAAAAAGATAAATACAGTATTTCCTCTGGAAAACAACAAATTCCTGCTACTTGCTTCATCAGTGACACCCCACTCTCCAATGAGTCTATCATCAGAGACTTAGGTACCTGAGTAGTTGGCTCCCCCTCCTTTGGCCCCTATGGACCATAATCAGGAAGTACTTCTACATACCACAACTAATTACCAAGGGCATCTGTTCCAAAAACAAGGAAAGTATTGTTCCCCCTTACTCTGTCCCAGGTTAGGTCCATTATGGAATATAATGCATCCTTTGGCATGTATCTCACTAGATATATCATAAAATTTGAGAAACCATAGAGAGTCATAGCAAAAAGAATCTTGGTCCTTGAAAGTCTTAGTTGTCAAGAAGGTCTGGAATCATTCTCTCTGTACTCAGAGTCATATAGACTCTTGAGGGGAGACCTATACCTTCTTTTCCATGACAAAGAGATCCCGTTATCCAAGACCTCCTTTTTGTCAATGTGTTAAATATTGTAGATAACACTAGAACAAGAGATCTCTATCTGCATCAGAGAATAAATAAAGCTAAAAGCAATGAGCAGTATCAGAACAGACCAGGAACTATCATACACTATTGCAAATAATAAACTAAAGATATCAGCAGAGGCAGAAAAACTTGGAAGATATGCAGATAAATATGAACAAAAAGAAAAATACAAAATAACCAATTTGTTGATGATCCAAAAAGTTTTATAGAAAATTGCACAACATATCAAAAGGAATAGGAACACTAGCCAAAAAAGAAGAAATAGACATGTTTTGGGGAAATATCTATGAAAACTCTGTGGAACATAGCAAAGATACTGAGTGGATATAAGAAGTAAAAGAAACAGTAAGAAGTTAAAATGAATTAAAAACTATAGACCAATAACTTGCCTTCCAACGATGTATAAACTATATACTGGAATTGATGCCAACAAATAATTTTCTTGGGTGGCGAAAGCCAGGGTACCTTTTTGGCTAGGCTTGTATAGGCCCTAGGGCCGATAGCCTAGTACCTACCTATGAACCTATGAACCTACGAACCAGAGTTTATAGTCATTTAGAAGAATTAAGGCAACAGAACAAAAGGATAATAGAATAAGTCATATGAAACAAAGGATCGTTTGTTGTTAAATAAAGTTATAATGGAGAACTGTAAAAAGGGGAAGAATTTAAGTATGGCATGGATAGTTTACAAAACAGTTTTGTGACATCTCACATTCATGGATAAATGAGTGCTTATGGATGTATAAGATACAGCCTACATTTATCAATTACATTATAGTGACCACAAAACCACTTTGCAGCTAAGTCATGATAAAGGACACATTATTACCAGAGAGATAAATATTCAAAGGAGGATATTCCAGGGTGACTCCGTCACAGCTGATCTTTTGTCTTGTCCTTAACCTATTAAACTGTCTACTTAACAGATTAGGTCATGGTTACAGTTTGGCTACGAGGAAACAACAAAGTGTAACGACTTTTTATCTTCTTATTTTGGATGATTTAAAACTGTATAGTTTATCAGAGGAGGAGCTGAAAACACAACTGCCAAGTGTTGAATACTTTATCGGATGGTAAAAGAATGTCATTTGGTCTTGGTAAATGTGGAACGCAACCTTTAAAGCAGGAAAGCTGCATCACCAAGAAAATATCAGTTTGGGACAAGAATGTGATATAAAAGAACTTGAGCAGGAAGGAGTGTATAAATATATGGGAACTAATGAAGGTGCAACAATAAAATATGCAAACACAATTCAGTAAGGAATGTTCTAGAAGACTAAAATTAATACTGAAAATAGCCCTGATATCTAGGAACATATAAACCAGTTTGCTTCTCCTGTTGTAACTTATAAGTTTGGGTGACTGACTGGCCCTAAGAGGTACTGGATCAGTTGAACAGTAAAACAAGAAATGTTTCATGCTTAGCAAATGATATATAACATCAGTGTATTCCTTGTTCTGAAGGAGGTATGGGCCTCCTCAAAACTGATTACATGTAAAGATCTGCAGTTGTAGGACTGCATACATATCTGCTAACCTCACAAGATTCAAACATAGTGAAAGTTTTAAACCATGGGGAGAACAAATCTAAGATGACTTCCCTGCTTAGTTTAGAAGAAGCATATCGGTGTCAAGTGGGAATGGAAATCAAACCCGAAGTAGACAAAAATCAGGCAGCAACTGAATGTGCCAAAAAAACAAAAGAAATAACATAAGGAGAAGGACCAGATGAGAAGGCAAGAAATGTGGAAAAGACACAATAACAGCTGCAAGCACAGAAAACTCCTGGAACAACCTTATGTTCATCAGGATATGATACAGGAGTAGTTAAGGGGAGGTGTATTTAAGCTAAAAGAAGAAAGGTTAATATTGGCAGCCCAGGATAGTGGACTCCATACATGTTGGTTTACAAAGTGGGTTGAACATATTGGAGAAGCAGACAAATGCATATTTTATAACACAAAACTGGAAACAGTTAAACAGTTGCACATCATGTTGTTGGGTGTGATACACTCATGGCAGAGAACCTGTAAACTGAAAGTGTCATAATGTGACAAGATTGTTTTATTGGAGATTGTGCAAACATTACAGTTCTGAAGTAGCTTACAGAGAATGATGAAGTGTATATCACATAGGATCACCCATTATCAACAGTTCAAACAATAGATGTGAAAAGACCAGATATTACTATAGTCCATAACAAGAAGACAAAAGTACCATTGATCAGGGAAATTGCTACATCCAGTGATTACATTGACTTAATGTACAGAGAGATACAAAATAATAAAATGCCAGGATTTGCAGGCAGAAATGAGGGCAATGTGGAAGAAGGATACATAGACAGTTGAGCAGTGCATCTCATAAAAAAGAATTTACAGTTATATTTAGATATGCTACTGATACATGTAACTCCATATGAATTGTAGAAGGGATCAGTTCTGTACACATTGCTGGTGCTGCAAAGAGCACTTTTGGCTAACATCAAAGATTGAAACAATACTAATTTCATGAACTTTAATCATACTTTGACTAAGGAATGGGGTCCATTTCCATCATGGTGTTAGAAACCCAAAAGACATGGAGAAAATTAAACCCGAGATGGAGAGATAGGGTCATCACCATGCATCTCCCCATGCTTTGGAATAGATCCCCCTTGCATGTATGATTCTGTGTCAGCCTTTACATTCTGGGACTTACATGTCTTGCCCACCTTGAAAAATTTGGTAGAGGCTGATGCTGGTTATTTGCAAGGCACACATGGCTTCTGGTCCTCTAGTCTTGTATTTCCTAGAATTCCTATGATTCTTATGAAGAATGAAAGAGCTACTCTCCCCTTTTCCTGCAATCACTACTATGAAAATAAGGTACTTCTCTCATGTATAAATAAACACTCAGACAAATAAGTCTAGTTCTGATAATGTACAATTGTTGTGGATAGAAGAAAGCTGTTAATCCCTGTACTATGAAGGTTACTTCCATGTTAATCCCTGTAATATGAAGGTCACTTCCCTGTTAATCCCTGTAATATGAAGGTCACTTCCCTGTTAATCCCTGTAATATGAAGGTCACTTCCCTGTTAATCCCTGTAATATGAAGGTCACTTCCCTGTTAATTCCTGTACTATGAAGGTTCATGTTCCTGTTTTCTTTCTTGATTAGTCAGCTCGCTGCAAAATAAAAATATGCAGGGGAAGTAAAACCAGATTAAATGATATCCTACAAAAGGCACAACTCATTTTGTTAGAGATTATAAATATAAGGCTGAAATTAATTATGTTGTAAATATGCTGAAAGATAAAGCATAAAATAAAAAGTTTGCTTGAATATATGTACAGAGTTTAGCAATGTAAAATGGGCATTCATACTATATGTATAACAGACAGGCTACTCTTAACAGCATCAGAAAAAAACTAGAAAAGCAATTTTGGAAAGCAAGTATCACATGCTTTTGTCATGTTTGCAGAACAAATATCTAAACTCAGCAATACGTGATTTTTCTTCAATAGGAACAGAACAGATGTTTCCTTTCATACTTCTGTTATTCTGATTGCGTGCATTTGTGCACTTTCACATCAGCAGAACTGCTGACAGGACAATAAAAAAGTCTAAAAACAGACATTATGTGACTTCCCACAGAAGGACAAAAAAGATACCAAAAGGAAATAACAAAATCTATGTTCGTGACTAGCACTCTATATAACAACTATAGTAATTCAGTTATGGGAGAGAGGGAGAGAGAGACATTTTATGTAGAAGTCATCATTCATATCTGTAATGAAGGAAAACTTTGTAAATATATGCTACAAACTGACAGAAAAAGTATGTGTCGTTTGTTATAAAAATGTTATCTGTAACTGTGCTTATAGTTGCAAAATATATTTCTTTATCAGTGTGCAATTTGAAAGGCTTGGTGCTTTAAACAGACTACAGATGGAGTCATGCAAAGCTCTGTGTCTCTGATTCAGCAGTAAACAGCACAACAAGACTGTGTGTCTTAAGACTTTGGATCCAGCACAGCAAAGAAGCAGAGCGCGCAAATTAAAATAAAATTTTTCACTTTTAATATCCATTGCTTGCATCCACCAGCATGCATTAGCATGCCTTATAGATTGTGTTTTCTGTATGTCTGACACTCTGGGGTTTGCTGGTTGGTCAGACATTGTTTGTGGCATGAAATCTACTGGTTTTGTGTCAGGATACAGTGCCATTAGTGTATGGTTTGGTAATTATATAATATCCTGCAAGACTTGTCAGGCACAGTGCCAGTAGTGTATCGGTTGGTGATTACACAATATCCTGCAGGACATGTCAGGTACAGTGCCATTAATGTATGGTTTGATGATTATATAATATCCTCCTGGATGTGACAGGTACAGTGCCGTTAGTGTATAGTTTGGTGATTATACGATATCCTGCAGGATATGTCAGGATACAGTGCTATTATTGTATAGTTTGGCGATTATACAATATCCTGCAAGATGTATCAGGACACAGTTCAATTTGTGTATGGTTTGGTGATTATACAATATCTTGCAGGGCGTGTCAGGTACAGTGCAGTTAGTGTATGATTTGGTGATTATACAATATCCTGCAGGACATGTCAGGTACAGTGCCAGTAGTGTTTGGTTTGGTAATTATACAGTATCCTGCAGGATGTGTCAGGTACAGTGCCAGTAGTGTAGGTTTAGTGAGTGCATGATATCTTGCAGGACATGGTAGGTACAGTGCTGTTAGTGTATGGTTTGGTGATTATACAATATCCTGCAGGATGTGTCAGGTACAGTGCTGGTAGTGTATGCTTTGGTGATTATATAATATCCTGCAGGATGTGTAAGGTACAGTGCCAGTAGTGTTTGGTTTGGTAATTATACAATATCCTGCAAGACTTGTCAGGCACAGTCCTGGTAGTGTATGGTTTGGTGATTATACAATATCCTGCAGGATGTGTCAAGTACAGTACAGCAGTGTATGGTTTGGTGATTATACAATATCCTGCAGGACATGTCAGGTACAGTGCCAGTAGTGTATGGTTTAGTGATTATACAATATCCTGCAGGACATGTCAGGTACAGTTCTGATAGTGTATGGTTTGGTGATTATACAATATCCTGCAGGACATGTCAGGTACAGTGCCAGTAGTTTTTGGTTTGGTAATTATACAGTATCCTGCAGGACGTGTCAGGTACAGTGCCAGTAGTGTAGGTTTAGTGAGTGCATGATATCTTGCAGGACGTGTCAGGTACAGTGCTGTTAGTGTATGATTTGATGAGTATACAATTTACTGCAGGAAGTGTCAGGATACAGTGGTGTTAGTGTATGGTTTTTTGATTATACAGTATCCTGCAGGATGTGTCAGGTACATTGCCATTACTGTATGGTTTGGTGATTATACAATATCCTGCAGGAAGTGTCAGGTACACTGCCGGTAGTGTACGGATTGGTGATTATACAATATCTTGTAGGACATGTCAAGAACAGTGCCAGTAGTGTATGGTTTGGTGAGTATACAATATCCTGCAGGACATGTCGGGTACATTGCCATTAGTGTATGATTTGGTGATTATACAATATCCTGCAGGACATATCAGGTACAGTGCTGATAGTGTATGGTTTGGTGATTATACACTATCCTGCAGGACGTGTCAGGTACAGTGCCAGTAGTGTAGGTTTAGTGAGTGCATGATATCTTGCAGGACATGGTAGGTACAGTGCTGTTAGTGTATGGTTTGGTGATTATACAATATCCTGCAGGATGTGTCAGGTACAGTGCTGGTAGTGTATGCTTTGGTGATTATATAATATCCTGCAGGATGTGTAAGGTACAGTGCCAGTAGTGTTTGGTTTGGTAATTATACAATATCCTGCAGGATGTGTCAAAATACAGTGCCCTTAGTGTATGGTTTGGTGATTATAAGGGTCTATATTAAATCAACAAATGCTTAAAATAATGAATGGTGATTTATATAAAACTATAAGCTGAAAATCCCAAAGACACGGAATAGCAATTTTTTTTCCCAGGGGAAAAAAATCGCTGTTCCACAAAAAAAAAAGTTCAAAACACAAAATAAAGTGGGGGGCTTTAACCCCCACACCCCTCCTACTTAAATATACCAACTCTGAGATTCTGAGATCACACTACAGTGGAGGAAATGGCAAAGTCCCAAAAATGACCCAGTGATTTTTTTCCCTGGGAAAAAAAATCACTGTTCCGTGTCTTCGGGATTTTCAGCTTTCTATTTTAAAGGGTCATATATCAGCATTTGCTATTTTAAGTGTTCCTTGATTTAATATAGACCTGATATTCTGCAGGACGTATCAGGTACAGTGTTGGTAGTATATGATTTAGTGATTATACATTATCCGGCAGGACATATCAGGTGCAGTTCTGGTAGTGTATGGTGTGGTGATTATAGAATATCCTGCAGGACATGTCAGGTACAGTGCCGTTAGTGTATGGTTTGGTGATTTTACGATATCTTGCAGGACATGTCAGGTACAGTGCCAGTGGTGTATGGTTTGGTGATTATACAATATCCTGCAGGACATGTCAGGTACAGTGCTAATAGTGTATGGTTTGGTGATTATAGAATATCTTGCAGGACTAGCTACGTTAAAGTTAGAAGCTGCACTGGGTGACAGCCTGAGACCTAGTGTCTGCCAATTGTACTGCAGTTATACTTGCCTAAGGGTTGCAGTATTGACATTTTGAAGGTGGGGGTGTGTGTAGTTGATGTTAATTGTGCTGCAGTGCTAAGCATGCTAGTGTTGCGTTACAGTACTGGCATTATTTGGGGGTCTAGTGGCTGTGCATTGTGTTACAATGCTAGACACATGAAAGTTGTCTACAGTACTTATATTATGTGGAGGAGACAGAATCTGTGCATTGTGCTGCAGAACTAGGTGGCCAAATACTGCAGTGCAGTAATGACAGTACTGGGGAAGTTGTAGCATCTCTGCATTATAATGCAGTACTAGGCACTACTACTGAAGGGGGTATAGCAGTTGCAGTACTAGAAACATGAATGTGTGGGGGAGGTGGTGTAGTGTATGTGCATAATACTGCAATGCCAGGTATTTGAGTTTTGTGCTACAGTACTGACATTACAACTAGTATCTATGCATTATTTTTTATTTAGTTATGTATTTATGTATGTATGCATGCATTTATTTATTTATTCATCCTTTGTTAATCAGGCTAGTCACACTAGATTAGTGACCTTTTTTCAGGAGACACCTGATATTGTATTTATACTACAAGAGGAAATTTGACCAGGGCATGACGGAACTTCCCCTACTCATCAATGCTGTCAGTGGGAACCATTTTGGAGGAGCACTTCCTGTTTCCATTCCAGGCTCAGAGGTGGCCCAGAGAAACTGGGAGACAGATGGAGATAGTAGGAGATGATAGAGTAGTGAAACAAATGAAGGAGATAACAAATATCGAGGTCATAGACCTGAGAACATGTTTCAAAGAAACCTGTTTGATGGAGATGAGTCAACAAATGATGTCTGTATAATTACAACCCTTCAGTCAGACAGGTTGTGAGATGATTTACTTAAAGAAATGGTGGTGCAGAGTGAGCCAAATGATGACTCTATAATTACAGCCCTCCAGTTGGGAGGATTGTGGGATGATTTACTTAAAGAAAGGGTGGTACAGAATGAGCCAAATGATGGCTGTATAATTACAAAGAAAGGGTGGTACAGAATGAGCCAAATGATGGCTGTATAATTACACCCCTCCAGTCGGGAGGGTTGTGGGATGATTTACTTAAAGAAAGGGTGGTGCAGAATAAGCCAAATGATGGCTGTATAATTGCACTCATCCAGTAGGGAGGGTTGTGGGATGATTTACTTAAAGAAAGGGTGGTGCAGAATGAGCCAAATGATGGCTGTATAATTACACCCCTCCAGTCGGGAGGGTTGTGGGATGATTTACTTAAAGAAAGGGTGGTGCAGAGTGAGCCAAATGGTGGCTGTATAATTACACCCCTCCAGTAGGGAGGGTTGTGGGATGATTGACTTAAAGAAAGGGTGCTGCAGAGTGAGCCGAATGATGGCTGTATAATTACACCCCTCCAGTCGGGAGGGTTGTGGGATGATTTACTTAAAGAAAGGGTGGTGCAGAATGAGCCAAATGATGGCTGTATAATTACACCCCTCCAGTCGGGAGGGTTGTGGGATGATTTACTTAAAGAAAGGGTGGTGCAGAGTGAGCCAAATGATGGCTGTATAATTACACCCCTCCAGTAGGGAGGGTTGTGGGATGATTGACTTAAAGAAAGGGTGCTGCAAAGTGAGCCTAATGATGGCTGTATAATTACACCCCTCCAGTCGGGAGGGTTGTGGGATGATTTACTTAAGGAAAGGGTGGTGCCAGTAGGGAGGGTTGTGGGATGATTTACTTAAAGAAAGGGTGGTGCAGAATGAGCCAAATGATGGCTGTATAATTACACCCCTCCAGTAGGGAGGATTTTGGGATGATTTACTTAAAGAAAGGGTGGTGCAGAGTGAGCCAGGAAATGAAGAAGATATTTCCTGGGGGCACAATATGGAGAAAATACAAAAGGAGGATGCAGAGACAATCTTGCAGAATAGTGGCGAGAAAGGAGGCAGACAGAGAGTAACAGAAAAGAAGGGAGAAGAAAATGGAAAACAGAAATACGTGGTAAGGATTCAATGCAAAGAAGACAAAGAAATGGACAGGCATGAAGTGTGTGGTAAGGATTCAATGCAAAGAAGACAAAGAAATGGACAGGCATGAAGTGTGTGGCAAGGATTCAATGCAAAGAAGACAAAGAAATGGACAGGCATGAAGTGTGTGGTAAGGATTCAATGCAAAGAAGACAAAGAAATGGACAGGCATGAAGTGTGTGGTAAGGATTCAATGCAAAGAAGACAAAGAAATGGACAGGCATGAAGTGTGTGGTAAGGATTCAATGCAAAGAAGACAAAGAAATGGACAGGCATGAAGTGTGTGGTAAGGATTCAATGCAAAGAAGATGAAGAAATGGACAGGCATGAAGTGTGTGGTAAGGATTCAATGCAAAGAAGACAAAGAAATGGACAGGCATGAAGTGTGTGGTAAGGATTCAATGCAAAGAAGACAAAGAAATGGACAGGCATGAAGTGTGTGGTAAGGATTCAATGCAAAGAAGATGAAGAAATGGACAGGCATGAAGTGTGTGGTAAGGATTCAATGCAAAGAAGACAAAGAAATGGAC
The DNA here is from genome assembly GCF_019279795.1 of Protopterus annectens. Lineage (NCBI taxonomy): Eukaryota > Metazoa > Chordata > Ceratodontiformes > Protopteridae > Protopterus > Protopterus annectens. The sequence continues at coordinate 40,528,701 of NC_056746.1, forward strand.
AGGCATGAAGTGTGGGACAATTTAATAACTCCTTTGGGTGTAAAAGCACATGAGATAAAAGCATTTATTCTTATTAACAAAGAGACATTTTGTGACATTATATTTGAGACTGTTTTTTAATGGAAAATTTTCTGGGAGAATATGAAGAAAAGAAAGACTGTAACCCATGGAGTCTCTGTGTTAAAAGCATTTAACAGGGAAACAAAAAAAAGATTCATGTACAATTTCAAACAAAGGTAGAAAAAGAGACTTTGAAAGACATTTGAAAGCTTAATGTAAAGATATACTAGACACTGCAAAGGTTTATGACAAAAGGGGTTTATGGGCTGGTGCCAGGGTTGTAATAATGTGTTAAAAGTAGAAAGAGAAAAAAAGTATACATATACAAAGCATAATAAATATTGAGAGGAATAAGGATGTTGTAAAGTTGTGGGGACAACCTACAACATTTCTTTTGTGGAAAAGAAGGACATTTGATAAGTAACTGTTACAAAAGAAAACATATTTGTGAGGAAACTGGACATGATGCAAAAAATGTGAATTGAATTGTTATAAATGTAACAAAATTGGATATTTATGGATGTATTGCAACAATGAAAATAACAGTAAGAAAAAGAAAGAAAAGACATTTTAGAAGTAGTAGAAATAGACAAATTAGAGGAGAAAAAAAATAATAAACATGATATAGAAGAAGCTTCTGAAATAAGTGAAGAAGACATACATTGGGAGGTAGTAAAACAAAAAAAAAGCTATTGTTAAAAGGGTAAAAGACAGCGAAAGAAAATGTAAAGAGATAAGTACAAAAGAAAAAAGAGAGGAAATGGATTATATATGTATATATGTATATATATATATATATATATATATACATACATATATATATATATATATATATATATATATATATATATATATATATATATATATATATATATATATATATATACAGCTAAAGATGGAGGTTTGGTATAATGGTTAATGTCTTTATCTTCCAAATACAAAGTACAGTGTTTGATTCTCACCTTTGGGAAGAAAATTGGATAGGCTTGCAATGGTCTATTAAGAAAGGTAGCCTAGTAATTATTTAAGAACTTATGAAACCATGAATCTAAGGGAAAATGAACATTTTACAGTGCTTTTTGTAGATGTGAACAGTATTAAGAATATAGTAGGAAGAATAGGAATTTTACAGTGGTGTAATACATGTGCTGTAGATATAATTATATTAGAAGACACAATATTTTTAACAAATGAAGAAATATTACAAACAGAGAAACTATGGGGAGGAAAGATAATTTGGAATTTCTGAAATGAGAGATGTTCTGGAATAGCCATATTCTGTAGAGATACAGTAAAGACATTAGATGTAACTTTAGTAAAAATGGGCAGATTAACCATTGCAGATTTAAACTGGAAAGAATAAGTATATGGCCTAATAAGATTATGTGCTTATACTAACAGTAAAGAACGTGACATTTATTTCATCAGATTTTAGACTATGTAGTGATAAACATGAATATTATAATGGCAGGAGACTGTGATTTAAGAAAGGAAATGCTATAACAATGTTAGAAGTTATAAGATGTGGTAAGTTAAAACTTTGGGAAAAAATTCATGGACTTACAAAAGGGGTATGTATAGAACTGAAATAGATTATTTTATAATATCAGAAGAGTTAGTTGTAGGAGAAGGTAAGGTAGTTGAAACAAGATTTTCTGATCATCTTGCAATATGGCTAGAGAAAAAAATCAAGGAATACACAAAAATAGGCAAAGTAATAAAAAGGAAAAAATGAGCCAGCATGGAATGAAGAAGAAATTAAATTAGTAATACTGTTATGCAAAGATCATATTACTATGAGAATATTTAATAAAAATTGGTCTGAATGGTGAATGATATTTAAGGAAAAATATAAACTTTTTTTTTTTGCAGTGGCAATATGATGTGAGTAATTACAGAAAGAAAAATATAAGAGAACATATAACAATTCATTGGAAGATTTAGAACATAATGATAGAAAATACTTTGACAAAGAAAAAAATTATATGAAAGAAATCAAGAAAAAAAAAATACAAAACATTTTACATAAGCAAAGATATTTTTACAAGTAAAAAGAAAATATGTATCAAGTTACTTACACAGATTAATAATGGAAGATGCTAGTGTGATGAGAGAAATAAAAAATGTAAAAGGAGAAATAGAATGAACTCTGGAAAAGATTACGAATAGCATAATACAGTATGTACAAGCAATGTTTAAAGAAAAAAGAAGATAGTGAAAAAACATGGAAAGTAAAAAAGTTAACAGAAAAAAAGAATAAAGAATTAAAAAAGGAGATTCCGTTAAATGAACTAGATAAAGTATTAGAACAAATACATATAGATTTTGCTGCAGGCCCAGATGGAAAAGGATATGAAATGTATAAAAAAATTAAGTGTTTGGCAAAAAAAAAAAAAAGAATTTGAATAAATGGTCAAATGAAGGTTTCATGTATAAAAAATTTCGTGATGGAATATTTAAATTCATATGGAAGAAGGAAAATAGAAGAGAATTAAAAAAACTGGAGAACAATAGCATTGAATAATAATGATTTTAACTCTTTATGAAAATAATACAAAAGAGATGTGAAACCAAAATGGAAGCTATTATGGAAGATCGCATATATAGTATAATGGGGAAGGGCTTTTTTAATTGTAGAGAAATTGTGGATGATATTATCAACAGAAAATAAGAAGCAAAAATTATGATAGGAGATCTTACTAAGGCACTTGACACAACTGGACATGAAATCTTAAGGGTGATAATGAAAGAATGCAATATAAGTGAGAAAGTTGGGAAATTATGTATGTCAGAATATAGTAATAACAAAGTAAAAATAATCCAAACCAAACTGATTACAATGAAAACCACTGCACATAAAATGGGAATTTGGAGGTAGAAATGTACAAACACAGCATGTGCATGATAAGGGCTTTTGTTCCTTTATTCCATATAGCAGAACTTCATCAGATAGCATTTTCACTGCATCACTCTCTTTATATATTTTAACACAAATCATTTAATTAAAATCAATTAAGCATCTAGATCCTAAAACATTCTAAGATGAGCTTAAGCACAGTTATAATTAAATAAATAAACATGTAAATGGCTGGTTAAGCCAAGAGGTACATATGAAGAGTGGTGTAAGACAGGGATGTCAATGAGTTGTATACTCCTTGTATTAGTTATAAATGTGATAGCATGTGAAATAAATTGTAAAATAAAGGTGCCAGGGTATATAACACCTGAAGGGCCTAGAATTCCAGTTCTGTATACATATGCTGATGCCTTTTTAAAAATTCTGAAAAAATTAAAAAGATGAAAGATTAGTAGTAAAACTGTATAAATATAAGTATGTTAAATTGTGGGGTATGGTAAAAAAGTGAAAAAGAGAAAAATGGTGTATAATGGTGTATAAATGAAGAAATAAAATGTTGCAAAGAAAAAAGATAGTTAAATATGGTATAAGAATGTAATGATAACATTTTTTATTGAAAACCATGGTAAAATCTAACAGATGAAAAAATTAAAGCCATGAGAAAATCTAACAGATGAAAAAATTAAAACTATAAAAATAAGAAGCAAATGGTGTAATCAGAAAGTAGACTGTCATGACTTGTTTATGGAGACTAGTAATATATAAATTGCCAGTACAAGGAAATATGCCCTATAAAAAGAAAAGTGATAGAATATGTTTACATCGTCAAGAAGAAGAAACTACAAAACGTGTTTTTGAAATGTAAAAGAGCAACAAATTTATGGGGAAAACTATGTAAAGAGGATTTTTGAAAATATAAAAAAGTAGATAAAATAAACATGGATATGATTAAATATAAATATTATAAGAAGAGAAGTAAAGAATATGTTAAAAGAGTAGATAAGATATTTTATGTTATATGGATTGAAAGAATAAATAAAATTATGTGTAATGGCAAATGGATTTTAGCAACAATATTAAGTAAAATCAGACAGTAGTTATGGAAAAAGGAGTGGGGGGTTTACAGGGAGGAAAATTCAGCATGATTGTAAAGGATATTCTGAATATGTTTAAACAGATTTGTATATTTATATGTTTGTACATATGCAAATATTTTATAAATAAGAGTTATTTTTGTATAAAATAAAGGAAGTTTACTCTTTTCAATATGTGCTGTAGGATGTTTTACATTCACCTCAGCTACCACCAACTGAAGGTCATGTAGCCTCGGTTTAATACCTCATCCAAAGGATAACACACCCAGGAGTGCAGCAATCCCCTTATGCTGCACTGCAGAGTTAGCAGCCATTCTACTAGGTGTGGCATTACATATAACATTGCATTGTATTGTTTTGTATTCCTCTTTATGTGGAACATTTCTCCCTGGACCTCTGCTGAAAATGGGCTACTAACCCCAGTCAGACCTCCCTGGTAAACAAGTGTCAAATAAATAAAATAAACAATTAAAATGTGGTACCTGTTGTGCCACTGACACTATTATAGTACTAGGTGCCCAAGTGTTGTTCTGCAATAGTGACATTAATGGACAGGAACAAGTGTCTGTGAATTATGCTGTGGTATTACTTGTCTGAGTTTGTACTAAAGTACTGCAGTTTGGATGGAAAGAATTTAGTGGCTGTCAACTGCACCACAATACTAAGGTACTTGAGTGCTGTGCATCATAATAACATTATTGGGATTCTTAGCACACCACAATACTAAAGTACGTGAGTGCTGTGCATCATTAATAACATTACTGGGATTCTTAGTGTACCACAATACTAAGGTACTTGAGTGCTGTGCATCATAATAACATCACTGGGATTCTTAGCACACCACAATACTAAGATACTTGAGTGCAGTGCATCATAATAACATTACTGGGATTCTTAGCGCACCACAATACTAAGGTACTTGAGTGCTGTGCATCATAATAACATTACTAATGGGGACTAGTGTCTGTGCATTGTACTGCAGTACTAGGTACCTGAGTGTTATTTGCAATACTGACATTACTAATGAGGACTAGTGTCTGTTGATTGTACTGAAGTACTAGGTACCCGAGTGTAGTTTGCAGTACTGACATTACTAATGAGGACTAGTGTTTGTGCAAATCGAACGGGCAATGTCCAACTGCGAGGCGGTAGCGTTGTCGCCTCGCAGTTGGACATTGCCCGTTCGATTCTCAGTTAGAGCGTCTTCTGTGTAATGACATGCGTTAATGGGTGTTCCTTCGTTGAAGGTTGTGCGTTAGGCCCGGCAAGCCAGTACGTAAAAATCTACTGCCAATCATTAGCGGACCGGAGTTCCGCTGTGGCGACCCCTAACCGGGAAAAGCCGAAAGACACAAACAAACTGTGGTACTAGGTACCCAAGTGTTGCTTGCAGTACTGACATTACGGATGTGGGGTAGTGTCTGTGCATTGTACTGCAGTACTAGGTACACAAGCGTTGTTTGCAGTACTGACATTACTAATAGGGACTAGTGTCTGTGCATTGTACTGCAGTACTAGGTACCCGAGTGTTGTTTGCAGTGCTGACATTACTAATAGGGACTAGTGGCTGTGCATTGTACTGCAGTACTAGGTACCTGAGTGTTGATTGCAGTACTGACATCACTAATGGGGACTAGTGTCTGTGCATTGTACTTTGGTACTAGGTACCCAAGTGTTGTTTACAGTGCTGATATTACTAATGGGGACGAGTGTCTGTGCACTGTACTGCAGTACTAGGTACCGAAGTGTTGTTTGTAGTACTGACATTACTAATGGGGACTAGTGTCTGTGCATTGTACTGCAGTACTAGGTATCAAAGTGTTGTTTGTAGTACTCACATTACTAATGGGGACTAGTGTCTGTGCATTGTACTGCAGTACTAGGTACTGGAGTGTTGTTTGCAGTACTGCCATTACTAATGGCGACTAGTGTCTGTGCATTGTACTGCAGTACTTGGTACCCAAGTGTTGTTTGCAGTACTGACATTACAAATGGGGACTAGTGTCTGTGCATTGTACTGCAGTACTAGGTACCCGAGTGTTGTTTGCAGTACTGCCATTACTAATGGGGACTAGTGTCTGTGCATTGTACTGCAGTACTTGGCACCCAAGTGTTATTTGTAGTACTGACATTAGTAATGGGGACTAGTGTATGTGCATTGTACTGCAGTACTAGGTACTGGAGTGTTGTTTGCAGTACTGCCATTACTAATGGGGACTAGTGTCTGTGCATTGTACTGCAGTACTTGGTACCCAAGTGTTGTTTGCAGTACTGACATTACAAATGGGGACTAGTGTCTGTGCATTGTACTGCAGTACTAGGTACCCGAGTGTTGTTTGCAGTACTGACATTACTAATGGGGACTAGTGCCTGTGCATTGTACTGCAATACTAGGTACTCGAGTGTTGTTTGTAGTACTGACATTACTAATGGAGACTAGTGTCTGTGCACTGTACTGCAGTACTAGGTACCCAAGTGTTGTTTACAGTACTGACATTACTAATAGGGACTAGTGTCTGTGCATTGAACTGCAGTATTAGGTACCTGAGTGTTGTTTGCAGTACTGACATTACTAATGGGGACTAGTGTCTGTGCATTGTACTTTGGTACTAGGTACCTGAGTGTTGTTTACAGTGCTGATATTACTAATGGGGACTAGTGTCTGTGCATTGTACTTTGGTACTAGATACCTGAGTGTTGTTTGCAGTACTGACATTACTAATGGGGACTAGTTTCTGTGCATTGTACTGCAGTACTAGGTACCCGAGTTTTGTTTGCAGTACTGATATTACTAATGGGGACTAGTGTCTGTGCATTGTACTGTGGTACTAGGTACTCAAGTGTTGTTTGCAGTACTGACATTACTAATGGAGACTAGAGTCTTTGCATTGTACTGCAGTACTAGGAAGTGTTGTTTACAGTACTAACATTACTAATGGAGATTAGTGTCTGTGCATTGTACTGTGGTACTAGGTACCTGAGTGTTGTTTGCAGTACTGACATTACTAATGGGGACTAGTGTCTGTGCATTGTACTGCAGTAGTAGGTACCCAAGTGTTGTTTGCAGTACTGACATTACTAATGGGGACTAGAGTCTTTGCTTTGTACTGCAGTACTAGGTACCCAAGTGTTGTTTGCAGTACTGACATTACTAATGGGGACTAGTGTATGTGCATTGTACTGTGGTACTAGGTACTCGAGTGTTGTTTGCAGTACTGACATTACTAATGGTGACTAGAGTCTTTGCCTTGTACTGCAGTACAAAGACCTTGAGTGTTGTTTTCAGTACTGACATTACTAATGGGGACTAGTGTCTGTGCATTGTACTGTGGTACTAGGTACGAGTGTTGTCTGCAGTACTGACATTACTAATGGGGACTAGTGTCTGTGCATTGTACTGCAATAGTAGGTACCGGGTGTTGTTTGTAGTACTGACATTACTAATGGGGACTAGAGTCTTTGCATTGTACTGCAGTACTAGGTACCCGAGTGTTGTTTGCAGTACTGACATTACTAATGGGGACTAGTGTCTGTGCATTGTACTGCAGTACTTGGTACCCAAGTGTTGTTTGCAGTACTGACATTACAAATGGGGACTAGTGTCTGTGCATTGTACTGCAGTACTAGGTACCCGAGTGCTGCTTGCAGTACTGACATTACTAATGGGGACTAGTGTCTGCGCATTGTACTGCAGTACTAGGTATCCAAGTGTTGTTTGCATTACTGACATTACTAATGGGGACTAGTGTCTGTGCATTGTACTGCAGTACTAGGTACCCGAGTGCTGCTTGCAGTACTGACATTACTAATGCGGACTAGTGTCTGTGCATTGTACTGCAGTACTAGGTACCCGAGTGTTGTTTGCTGTACTGACATTACTAATGGGGACTAGTGTCTGTGCATTGTACTGCAGTACTAGGTACCTGAGTGCTGCTTGCAGTACTGACATTACTAATGGGGACTAGTGTCTCTGCATTGTACTGCAGTACTAGGTACCCGAGTGTTGTTTGCAGTACTGACATTACTAATGGTGACTAGTGTCTGTGCATTGTACTGCCGTACTAGGTACCTGAGTGCTGCTTGCAGTACTGACATTACTAATAGGGACTAGTGTCTCTGCATTGTACTGCAGGACTAGGTACCCGAGTGTTGTTTGCTGTACTGACATTACTAATGGGGACTAGTGTCTGTGCATTGTACTGCAGTACTAGGTACCCAAGTGTTCTTTGCAGTACTGACATTACTAATGGGGTCTAGTGTCTTTGCATTGTACTGTGGTACTAGCTACCCGAGTGTTGCTTGCAGGACTGACATTACTAATGGGGACTAGTGTCTGTGCATTGTACTGTTGTACCAAATGCATAAGTGTTGTGCTACAGTGCTGACTTGTGGTACATATAGTAGTTGTGAACTACACTATACTGCTGGCTTTTCGGATTAAGTGCAGGATCCTGTCAGTCACTGCTCAGACATCCTGCCATATCCCACTGTATGTCAACTGAGGAACTGCTCTTTTGTACTGAAGTACCAGTGTCAGTATGTCGACCGAGGAATGGCTCCTCTGTATGGCAGTACCAGTGTCAGTGGTTCAACAAATATCATCCCCACTTTTCTGCTCAAAAACCAGAAGGGTGTGGGTTCTATTACTGCCCTGAGTTCATACGTATGAGGCAGTGCTTAGGCTAATGGCCATCAAGGAACACTAGCTGCTGTATATCTGAGATGATGGGTTTCATTTGTCTGACAGTTGGTGCAGGGATTAAGGGTGTGACCTGTAGATCCTGTGGTACAGAGTTTGATTTTCCTCAGGCTTCACTTGCCTACAGTGCAACCTTGAGCAAGTCACTTGACCAACCAATGCTTGGGTGCAACTAACATGTGACCTTGAGGCTCCTCACTGATTAGCTGGCCTTCAAGCCTGGTAATTGCCTATTAACCTATTAACATCTGGAGGTTGAATACTGAGGTTTATTGCAGGTCCAGTTACAGAACAAGGAACATGTAAGAGTCTTTGCATGCTAGAGCAGAGTCCAAAAGGCTGAAAAATGGCAAAAGAGAATGAGTGCAATGTGGTTGTTGGGCCTTCTCACAAAGAGATATGTACAAAGTTTGTAAAGCAAGAGTCCAGTGCTGGTGCATAGTCCATTTTGGACACAAAATGTAAAGGATATATGAGGACAAAGTCCCACTTCTCAGTTAACATCTCCAACTCAAACCTCCTTGATCTGGGATCCACACCTGACCTCCAGTCGCTGTCTGTGTAGAGTTGGATGTAATTGCTATGTCATAATGGGTTTTATCCCAGTTCCTCCCATCTCACAAACACATGACGGTTGACTGGTAATTGAAATTCTCTGTTAGTTACATTTTCACTTCCTTTTGTGCCTCAGGTCATACCGTAAGGGGATCCAAGATAAAATAGCTCATTTACATTACAAAAAGATAGCTTTTGGTCAACAAATGAAACTTTTCATTAATAAGGCACATCCATTGATTTTATTTTATATCCTGTATGTTAATATGCTCTCAGTGTATGTCTACCCTGATTCCAAAAGACTTGGTCTCAGTGTAACTGACTGACTTTCTTGTATAGCCTAGCTATATACAGGCTTACAACTGGGACCAGATTCCAAAACAACTGCTCTCAGTGGAATTGGTCACCTACACTGACAGCAAGTCTTTTGGAATCATGTCCATAGTTCATTCAGCTTATTCACAACTGAATAAACAAAGGAAAAAAAAAAAGTGAAACTAACTAAGTGAACAAGTAGCTGTACAATACATAAATGCATGCTCTTCTAAGACTTTATGAAAAGAAAATATAATTATTGTGAGACATTTGTTTGCAGTACAATGTATTACAGAACAAAATAGAAGGTAGTGGCACGAAAGATGCCTCTACTGGTCTACGATATATTTTTTTATTTCTATCAATACCGACCCCGAAGTAAAGTGGCCTTTTCTGCTTGGCTGACCTAGATGTTAAGCATTCCTTGTTGTGTTACACTGTTTCATAGCCATGCTGTTACAAATTGCGGAGATGCTCACAGTGGAGGGGAAACATGTCCTCAAGTGATTTACTCAACTGCCTGACAAGCTTCACTGAAATTAAACCAGCTGCCCGGGGTTTCTTCTGTATTCAGCTGATTGTAAATCTAAAAATAAATTCTTTGCTGCTTTCATGTTTTGGCAGCTGTGAGTGTGCGTTACTGTGTGCAGGCGGTTGAGTAGGAGAGCTGTGTAAATAGAGCAGAAAACCAAGTTTTGCACCTCGGAATCACTAATATGATTAGCTGTAGTTGATGGAAATGGACAGGCAGCTATTAAAACCGAAGCTGCGGCCTGTGTGCAGTTCTGTACTTGTCATTGCCTCATTAGGACATGCCAGAATGAACCTATCTGCAGCAGAGATTAGGTTTTTATGGGTACTTTCAGATCTGCAAATGATTTTAGGGTAAGGAAGTTAGTGCCACCTAGTGGACACAGCATTGAGGTAGTTAAAAAAAAAAAAAAAAAAGGCAGAATTCATGATTTACTCACCTCATCTGGGACTTTCTTCGATGCAAGTTATGAATGAGATGATCCCTTGCTTCCTTTGTTAAGCTCTGAAACCTGGTAAGAAAAAAATGATAACATCCATGAAGTCCTTCAAATGAGATGTAAACTAAGATCAGTAATATCAGATATCAAAATGAATCAGTTGCCTTGATGAAGACACTCTTGTAAAGCGGAGTCAAGGGGTTCAAACAGTTACCAGGCACAAGGATAAAAATCATATAAAAATTATTCAAAGAATAAAATTGTTTAATGATTTTAACATAAAAATCATAAACATAAAGCAGGAAATGCCTGCTTAAAAAACAAACTTATTTTAACTTTACTTAATCAAAACAAATAAAATATTATTTAATTTTCTTCTGTCATGTTTTATTTCTATACAACAATAAGTGTACTAAATGTTGTTATCTGTATCCCACTCCTTCTAATATAACAAGGATTCAAATCTTAATTTGTATATGATCCATGCATACTAATATTAATGTATCACTTTCTTTACTCAAAACACTGCCTTGTTCATATTTTCTAAAGAGTGCTACATTTATTTATTTTACATTTGTTGACCGGGATAGTCTGACTGGATACATGTCCATTTTCAGAGGAGGCCTGGGGATAAAAGCTCAAAGATAATAATTCACATTTAACATTTAGTAAATGCTAGTTTCAAGCAGATTACAGTCATAAGCAATACCAGCATGTAGCACATATAGTACTAACTTATTATAAAACAGTTTACAAAACATAACATTATTTTCAAAGTTAAACATACATAACATTACATTCAGGTTTAAGACACACTGAGCAGCAGTTATACAATTGACCCTTCCTGAAATGGTGTGGTAGAAAAAAAGTTAGAAGTAGTTGAAGGCAAGGCACCTAAGTGACAGAGAGGTCACCAGTCGGGGTTAGTGCAAGGACATAACCAATGAGTTTTGAAGTATTTCTTGAGTTTTTTTTTTTTTTTTTTTTGAGTTAGTGAGGGTTCTAGGGTCAAGTCAGCTGGGAGTCTGTTCCATAGTTTTCCAAAAGAGTTGGCAAACATTGAACAATTTTATTCTTTGAATAATTTGTATACATATTTTTATCCGTGTGCCTGGGTAACTGTTTGAACCCCTTGCCTCCCACTGAGCTTTCTCATGTATTTAGAAAAAAGAGAGAAGAAATTTCTCTTGTTCTATGGCCACATTACCTGCATTCAGTTTAAATATGATCTTGTGTTTATTGCAGGGGCCTAGCGATACTAATAAATTCAATAGAAACAAATAAATGAAGTAGAGGATTTCCAAAACACCCATGCTACCTCTCTTAACCTGTACTGTCCCAGTCTCCAGTCTAGATTGTATAAGGATGTTTCTTCTTAACTTAAACACACTGTACTAAATGAAGCTATTTCATTTTCTCCCACTTCTGTCTCCACCTTACCAGTCTTTTATAGGTATTCAAAATTAAGTAAAAGCTTTGTGCTGTTAGTATATTATTTAAATGATCACTGTGGTACCAACCCCATCATCTTCAGAACTTATTGCAGAAATATGTTTCTGCCAATGTCTGCCGTGGCACATATACCCAGCAGCACTTCCCTTCATTGTGACATTCTGTTATTTATTCCTCAGTTTTCTCTGTCTAATCCTGTAGGCAGTGAGAAGGAAATCCATTTTTATGTTTATGTTTTTATGTTTATCATTCATGAGATACAGCATTCCAGTGCCTATGTTGGTTTTGTCTTCATTTTTCTATACTTTTACTGCCCCTGACAGCTTTCTAGCTGCAGTCCTGTCACCTGCCTACCCATCGCAGTTATTAAGAAATATCTGTACAGAGATGTCCACAGACCCACAGATGTTACTTTTCACAAGTGCAACAGTAACTGGTGTGTTTTCCATCTAGCCTTTTTTAATGCAGTTCTTGCTTTATTTTTATAATGACTGAGTAAATCTTAATGGCTATTAGAACAGGTAGGCTCCTTGACTCATGTCACATACTGTTATAGCTAATAGTTCACAGTGCAGCAGTCTGTTTACTACACAGCGACTGTAAAAGTGACACTAATTCCATTCTCTGAGGTTTGATGCTGACTGAGGAGTTCTGCCTGCTTGGAGTTCACATTGACTTCCCTGTGTCCATGTCCGCTTCTTTGTTCACTTCCAGTTTCTTCCTTTCTTTGAAGCACGTTAGTTAACTGACTTCTCTAACTCATCCACAAATATTGAATTTGTTCCTGTTATTGTGACCTGGATCGTGGCTGAACAATTTGTGTACTGATGCAGTGTGCAGTTTCTTACTTGGTATGTGCACTGGCATGGATAGAAACAGAAAAAAGCACATGGATGAAGCCTTGAAACACTATTATCACAGCTGGGTAGGCTTTGCCACTTGTATTTGCTCAGATCAAGAATGCATGGCTTATTTATAAAGAGCACATTGTATCCATGTCAGCTGATAAAGATTTCAGTGCAGCTCTGTGTTTCATTTTATTTCTGATGTGGTGATAGATTTTATTCATAGTGCCATGATCAATTTCTAGAACACTCTAGGTTGTAGTAAAGCAGCGTAATGATGTTCTGTATTGTTAGTTAGCTGATTATAACCCAGTTTTTTTAGACCCTTACCACAGTGCTATTGACATGGGCATTTAATTCTCCTAATTACTCATCAAGCCACCTTTGTGCTGTGGATTAATCATCCATTTCTTCAGGTTTGTGGATATAGGGTTTTGAAGCTGGGGTCTTTTAATCAAGAAACATAGCAGTAGATGTTAACTTCTGTTAAATCAACAACATATTTGGGAGGAAAACACTGCATAAGCAACCAATCAGGAAATGCCTTACTTCAACTTAACCTATTAGGTCATTTGCAGAAAGCAGCTGGATCAACACTTGACTGCGTGACACAGGAATGTCTGAAAAACAGAAATTTGTTTTCCGGTATTTCTACAGAAAACTATCCCTCCAAAAATCCATAGCATGGCATGCTTCAATAGCATCCCCTCTATTAAATGAGACTGACAGAAAGACAGCTCCATGGTAAGATTTCTGACCCCCCCCCCCCACCAAGCTTCATGGTTCTGTTTTGACTTATGGTCACTGTCTGTGTGGAGTTTGCATATTTCACCCATATTTTCCACATGATTGTATGAGCAATCTAGTTTCCTTGTACCTTCCAAAAACCTATTAGCTGATTTGCCACTCTACTCTAAATTATCTCTCTCTCTCTCTCTCTCTCTTCCTCTCTCCTTATGTATATCTGCATCTATATCTATATCTATATCTATAGCTATATCTATATCTATATCTATATCTATATCTGTATCTATATCTATATCTATATCTATATCTATATCTATATCTATATCTGTATCTATATCTATATCTATATCTATATCTATATCTATATCTATATCTATATCTATATCTGTAGCTATAGCTATATATATCAGTATAGCTATCTATCTATATATAGCTATAGATACAGATATAGCTACATATCTATGGGTGAGTGTGTGTGTGTGTGTGTGTGTGTGTGTGTGTGTGTGTGTGTGTGTGTGTGTGTGTGTGCATGTGTATGGTTCTACCTGACATAATCGAAACCCCAGAACACCGACAAGTGAATCGCGAGTGCCAGAAGATCGACAATGCAGAAGACCGACGCGACGGATTAAAACACCGACGCCGAGGATGCCGACATGGGAAAAGGCTGTGTAAGTATGCGGTAGTGACGGACGTTAGGGTGCGAGTAAGGTAAGTGTGGATATTGACGGTCTGTGGGGATAGGGGTGGGTTAAGTGAGTTAGGGTCAGTGCGTGGGCTAGGTAAGTGTGTGGTAGTGATAGTCTTTGGGTTAGGGGCGGGTTAAGTGAGTTAGGGTTAGGGAGTGGGTTAGGTAAGTGTGCGGTAGTGATAGTCTTTGGGTTAGGGGCGGGTTAAGTGAGTTAGGGTTAGGGCGCGGGTTAGCTGAGTATGCGATAGTGACGGACCTTAGGGTTAGGGTTTGGGTTAGGGTTGTAGATAGTTGTGTATGTGAGGTTTAGTGTGGGTTTGTAGGGATTTTGGTGTGCTTGTGTTGTGTGTGTGGTTTTTGGACAGGGGATGTGTTTTGTTTGTTGATTGTTGTTATTGTGGTGTGTGCAGTGTATGCGGTTTTGTGTTTGTGTACCGTCGGTTATTTCGTTGTCGGGCATGTGAGGTTTCGTGTTTCTGCACTGTCGATTATGTGGTGTCGGTGATTGCGTTGTCGGTGTTCTGGGGTTTCGATTATGTCAGGTAGAACCATATATATATATATATATATATATATATATATATATATATATATATATATATATATATCTCACTGGTGAATGGCTTCCAGTTGATCACATGACCCACCAAATTATATATATTTGAACAAGCTTTCCCTGGGAGCAAGATCAGCTGTCATTGTTCTCCATGTTTAATGTATTGTTTCACTGGAGTGTGGCTAAAATGCAGTGACAAACACACTGTGCTATGCTCTATCTGTCTATCTATCTATCTATCTATCTATCTATCTATCTATCTATCTATCTATAATGTGACCTGTCCCACTTAGCCTATTAACAAATGTTTGTTTGTCTTTTCCCAGTTAGGGGTCACCACAGCGGAACTCCGGTCTGCTAATGATTGGCAGTAGATTTTTTTTTTTTATGGTGCCAAGTTGCCAGCCCAACGCCCAACCTTCAGTGAAGGTATGCTCATTCACGCATGTCTTTCGAAGGCCACTTGACTGCAGGGAGGACATGCAGACTCCACACAGAAGGCACTCCAGCCAAGAATCGAACAGGAGAACCTCTTGCTATGAGGCAACAACACTACTGCTGTACCACCACGGCTTTTAGCCCGTTAACAAATAGTAACCATATCTATAGTTAGATAAAACAGCTGATTTATTTATTTAGCCCATTAACAAATAGTAAATAAATAAATCAGCTGTTTTATCTAACTATAGATATGGTTATATGGC
>NC_056746.1:40556746-40789246 GCF_019279795.1 Protopterus annectens
ATTTAAAAAACACATTTAATGGATTTCTTTCATTGGAATAGCATTCCTCAGAAATCTGTGTCAGCATATTTGTAGAGGGTAGTATTCTGAGCAGGAAGTAATGTGACTGAGAGAACTGTTACCCTAAAATCCTTATGGCATGTAGTCCAGTTACTTCACACCACTTTCTGAGATTAATGTCTCAGTATTATGGATGTAACCTATTTTTATATTAATATGCACCATGAAAACTTTGATCTATCTTATACCGAAGCAGTGCACTTGCCTTTAGTTGGGAGCACCCATGAGACATGGGGTATTATGTCCACATGTGGTATTATGTCCACATGTGGTATTATGTCCTTTCTGTGAGAGCCACCAAATGTTGCTTCTTTATCCGCCTGCTTGTAGAACTGTATTGTTTCAGAATAGTGAGCAATTCATTACAAAATGCTGGAAAGCAAAATACTTTTTCTTGTTATCCAAAAGTGTTATGAAAATTACTCACTCTACTGGCATTTGCAGCACACAAGTTTAGCCTTAGATATAGTTTTTGAAAGGTGAAACATATAGCTAAGCCCACACCACTAAATAAAGAAATCTGTTATAATCATTATTCAGGGCAGTAACAATCTAGGATCAGTGTCTATAAAATGGTACTTAATAGATGTAGTAAAATACTGCTGTCTATTTATTTATCAAAGTATTGCCAGTATATCACTGTCAGAATGTTCTAGAATGAGGCTAAAACACCAGGAACAATACTGAAAGAGAAAATACAAGTTACATCACTGTTTAAGGTTTTAGAAGAAAGATAAAACCTCAGGAACAATAATGGAAGGGAAAGTGCTGTTACCTAATTGTTAAATGACTGCAATATTAGGAACTAACTCTAAGGCTGTATATCCCATAACAGAACATGACTCTGTTGGGGAGGGAGATTATATAATACCCTACTGCAGGGCCACCTTTTACTCAACAGTGTGTCATAGAGAGTATGGCATATGCAGAAGGAAGGGCCATGCAAAGCCAAATGTATTAAGAAGCCAGAGCTGGCTTACACTGAGACAACTACAGAGAGCACTGTAAGTGCGATGTAAACATCAGATGTCAGACTGAGACTTTAACAACACACAGATGTTGATCTGTAGTGAGCATAATAAATGCAAGGCCTGAATGTACCACAGCTACTACCAAAGATAATGTGTACAGGAAGGCAGTGCAATTATGCATTTATCCAGTAATAAGGATATGAAGAATGTACCGATACAGCAGAGAGCAATACAGAATGTACCGATACAGCAGAGAGCAATGCAGAATCTACTGATACAGCAGAGAGCAATACAGAATGTATCGATACAGCAGAGAGCAATACAGAATGTACCGATACAGCAGAGAGCAATACAGAATGTACCGATACAGCAGAGAGCAATACAGAATCTACTGATACAGCAGAGAGCAATACAGAATGTACCGATACAGCAGAGAGCAATACAGAATGTACCGATACAGAATGTACCGATACAGCAGATAGCAATACAGAATGTACCAATACAGCAGAGAGCAATACAGAATGTACCGATACAGCAGAGAGCAATACAGAATGTACTGATACAGCAGAGAGCAATACAGAATCTACTGATACAGCAGAGAGCAATACAGAATGTACCGATACAGCAGAGAGCAATACAGAATGTACTGATACAGCAGAGAGCAATACAGAATGTACCGATACAGCCAATACAGAATCTACTGATACAGCAGAGAGCAATACAGAATGTACTGATACAGCAGAGAGCAATACAGAATGTACCGATACAGAATGTACCGATACAGCAGATAGCAATACAGAATGTACCAATACAGCAGAGAGCAATACAGAATGTACCAATACAGCAGAGAGCAATACAGAATGTACCGATACAGCAGAGAGCAATACAGAATCTACTGATACAGCAGAGAGCAATACAGAATGTACCGATACAGCAGAGAGCAATACAGAATGTACCGATACAGCAGAGAGCAATACAGAATGTACCGATACAGCAGAGAGCAATACAGAATCTACTGATACAGCAGAGAGCAATACAGAATGTACCGATACAGCAGAGAGCAATACAGAATGTACCGATACAGAATGTACCGATACAGCAGATAGCAATACAGAATGTACCAATACAGCAGAGAGCAATACAGAATGTACCGATACAGCAGAGAGCAATACAGAATGTACCGATACAGCAGAGAGCAATACAGAATGTACCGATACAGAATGTACCGAGATAGCAATACAGAATGTACCAATACAGCAGAGAGCAATACAGAATGTACCAATACAGCAGAGAGCAATACAGAATGTACCGATACAGCAGAGAGCAATACAGAATGTACCGATACAGCAGAGAGCAATACAGAATGTACCGATACAGAATGTACCGATACAGCATATAGCAATACAGAATGTACCAATACAGCAGAGAGGAATACAGAATGTACCGATACAGCAGAGAGCAATACAGAATGTACCGATACAGCAGAGAGCAATACAGAATGTACCGATACAGCAGAGAGCAATACAGAATCTACTGATACAGCAGAGAGCAATACAGAATGTACCGATACAGCAGAGAGCAATACAGAATGTACCGATACAGCAGAGAGCAATACAGAATGTACCGATACAGCAGAGAGCAATACAGAATGTATCGATACAGCAGAGAGCAATACAGAATGTACCGATACAGCAGAGAGCAATACAGAATGTACCGATACAGCAGAGAGCAATACAGAATGTACAGATACAGCAGAGAGCAATACAGAATGTACCGATACAGCAGAGAGCAATACAGAATGTACAGATACAGCAGAGAGCAATACAGAATGTACCGATACAGAATGTACCGATACAGCAGGGAGCAATACAGAATGTACTGATACAGGAGAGAGCAATACAGAATGTACCGATACAGCAAAGAGCAATACAGAATGTACCGATACAGTAGAGAGCAATACAGAATGTACTGATACAGCAGAGAGCAATACAGAATGTACCGATACAGAATGTACCGATACAGCAGAAAGCAATACAGAATGTACAGATACAGCAGAGAGCAATACAGAATGTACTGATACAGAATGTACCGATACAGCAGAGAGCAACACAGAATGTACAGATACAGCAGAGAGCAATACAGAATGTACCGATACAGAATGTACCGATACAGCAGATAGCAATACAGAATGTACCGATACAGCAGAAAGCAATACAGAATGTACCAATACAGAATGTACCGATACAGCAGAGAGCAATACAGAATGTACAGATACAGCAGAGAGCAATACAGAATGTACCGATACAGAATGTACCGATACAGCAGATAGCAATACAGAATGTACCGATACAGCAGAAAGCAATACAGAATGTACAGATACAGCAGAGAGCAATACAGAATGTACCGATACAGAATGTACCGATACAGCAGAGAGCAATACAGAATGTACAGATACAGCAGAGAGCAATACAAAATGTACCGATACAGAATGTACCGATACAGCAGATAGCAATACAGAATGTACCGATACAGAATGTACCGATACAGCAGATAGCAATACAGAATGTACCAATACAGCAGAGAGCAATACAGAATGTACCGATACAGCAGAGAGCAATACAGAATGTACCGATACAGCAGAGAGCAATACAGAATGTACCGATACAGAATGTACCGATACAGCAGAGAGCAATACAGAATGTACAGATACAGCAGAGAGCAATACAGAATTTACTGATACAGAAGAGAGCAATACAGAATGTACCAATACAGAATGTACCAATACAGCAGATAGCAATACAGAATGTACCGATACAGCAGAAAGCAATACAGAATGTACCGATACAGAATATACCGATACAGCAGAGAGCAATACAGAATGTACAGATACAGCAGAGAACAGAATGTACCAATGCAGCAGAGAGCAGTACAAGGAAACTGTAGGCACATCAGGCATGATAGTGCTAGAAATTCCTGTAAAATATCTAAGTGAGAAAGGGCAGCCTTTGTGCACAAGATAACTGGAAACACAGCCATTAAGGTGATACAACATGAGATGTTGTTTGTAGGTGCAAAGGGTGATGTACCAAATGAGCAATACCAGGAAGTCTGGGTAACTAAATCATCTGTACCAAATGAGCAATATCAGGAAGTCTGGGTAACTAAATCATCTGTACCAAATGAGCAATATCAGGAAGTCTGGGTAACTAAATCATCTGTACCAAATGAGCAATATCAGGAAGTTTGGGTAACTAAATCATCTGTACCAAATGAGCAATATCAGGAAGTCTGGGTAACTAAATCATTTGTACCAAATGAGCAATATCAGGAAGTTTGGGTAACTAAATCATCTGTACCAAATGAGCAATATCAGGAAGTCTGGGTAACTAAATCATCTGTACCAAATGAGCAGTATCAGGAAGTCTGGGTAACTAAATCATTTGTACCAAATGAGCAATATCAGGAAGTTTGGGTAATTAAATCATCTGTACCAAATGAGCAATATCAGGAAGTCTGGGTAACTAAATCATCTGTACCAAATGAGCAATATCAGGAAGTCTGGGTAACTAAATCATCTGTACCAAATGAGCAATATCAGGAAGTTTGGGTAACTAAATCATCTGGCACTAACCTTAGAGAAGCTGCAAGGTAAGGGAAGTGGAATCTGATTTTAGGTTTAGTTAATGAAATCAATGCTAAATTATTCAAGCCCTATAAGGTAAAATAGTCTCCAAATATTCTACAGTGATTTGGCATAGAACTGCAAAGGGCACATAGGACCTACACTTACACCAACTTAAGGTAATGCAGTAAGATTACATTTTCTCCCAGAACTGTTTTTAGAGGTTTCACAAGAAGAGTATGAAAGGTTTACCCACAGGTTTTCATTACAATGAAGGCTGAGTGGCTTAAGTGCAAGAATTTAATCACGGTGAGTTTCACCACGATGTATTGTGTTGTGAGAACTGGGGGTTCACTACCCCACCCTTTCTTCACTGTAGTGGGACTGTGGAGATGGTGTATATCATTTCAGGGAGTGTAGGGGTGGGGGGGTAAGTCCTCCTTACAGAAAAAGTAGATTTTTTTGTGCTTTTTTAATTTTTTTAAAAAATTTTCTTTGACTTACTAATGATATTTAGTTTTTGATGTAGTGGTAAATTGAAAAAAAAAAGATTGTGGATGGCTTGTAGGTAAACCATATAAAATGTTAAAGTCCACCACAAATGCACTGAAAGTTCATCCCTTCTATAAAGACATGTTAAACAGTATATGACTTACTGGATTTTCTTTTTAATGGCAGTCAATAAATATGCATTTTAAAAAATGTTAATAAAAACCTCTTAAAATGATCAAGTGTAGCTTTATATTGTGTTTAACGTGTCTTTACAGGCAAGTGACAAACATAACCTGTGCACTAGTTTATTTATCATGTACAGGAGATCCAGTTAAAACACAACAATGTCAGGGCACTTCGATGGGCTAGGCTTTTAAAGGCTCCAAGGCCATTAGCGTAGTACCCACCTATGAACCTATGAATAGCAGTGAATGGATAGCAAAGCCGAAACTTTTGTTTACGTATGTGTGTGTACTTTCTGAGACAGATTTCAATGCATTAAACATACTCAGGTAGAAGTGGAGTGCAATGAAGCTTTTTCCATGTCAACAAAGTGCTTGGTTTATACATTACTGTTACTGCAGTTAGAATAATAGAAGGGGATATTACATCCTTTTCTTTTTGTTCTAATGATCTCCCTGTGGCTTA
This sequence comes from Protopterus annectens, assembly GCF_019279795.1. NCBI lineage: Eukaryota > Metazoa > Chordata > Ceratodontiformes > Protopteridae > Protopterus > Protopterus annectens. The sequence continues at coordinate 40,562,540 of NC_056746.1, forward strand.
ATATAAACTTTAGACAAGTTATGAACTCATATTCTGCAAAGTATGGCTATGTCTATAGGGAACTGTAAGATTCCTCTGTTAATCCCTCATTTTACAAAGGTAGTTCCTGTTTTAGTTTTCACGAGACAGTTCAGAGCATTTAATTTAGGACTGCAATTCAAGTGTGGGACTCTTACAGAGATTCTACTGACCATTATCTGAAATCCTTTTAGCTGCAGGCCTAGGCTCCAAGCTTATCTGCACTCCAGGGATTCATTAGTTTATGGTTTTACAACTAAATGTTTTTTTAGAAGTAGGACTGTGTGGTCTTTTTATGACAGAATTTATTTATATGCTCTAGTAGCTTCTTTTCTGCTCTACTAACTTTGATGTCCTTATCTTTCTCCCTGTAACATTACATGAAATCAGAGGGAAAGAGCACCTTTCTGACTGCTTCACAAATAGATGAATAGTTTACTTTAACATCTTTAAAAAAACAAAAGTTACTTCAAATGTATTTCCGCTGCCATTTTACTTGGATATGGCTGGTTCTATATTTCTCACCTGAGTAAAGAGGTGAGGTGCTTGGAAATAAAATGAAAGCATTAAATCAGAGCTTCTTGCTTTTAACACTAAAATGCATGGTCTGTGAATGATAATGCACATTTGTTTGCATGTACTTGCTTGAAGTAGAGTCTTATGATCTGTATTTTTGATATGGTTGGAACAGCACCCTTTATAAAAATGAGAGCCATGCCCCAATAAATAAGAGGAGGTAAGTTCCAGAGCTTTTCCATGTGAACACACATCAACACATTTACAATGGAGGCCTTAATATAAAACTATGTGTGACTATTTGTTTACCAAATGTCCTTAAGTAAATATAGATACTACCAACCATATGCTAGAAGCCTTTATATATATCGTATACAAGTAACAGTTACTGGCCCAGGGGATATGGTTAAAAATATATTAGAACCTTTTTTAAAGGGCACATAAAGCAAATATAGGCCAGATGCCTTATACAGATTCATTACACAGAAAATACCAGTGTCATCAAACATAGCCAGAGACTGTTACATAAGGACAGTTGCCAGAAAACATATAAAAAAGGACTTTATAAAAGGACCTGTGTTCTTAAGCATATGGCATCTGGTAGCAGCTGTAGTATATAATAACATACACAAGTATGTGTGTGTGTGTTTTTTATATATACATATATATATATATATTTATATATATATATATATATATATATATATATATATATATATAGATCCCCTACACTACACCGGCACGCCACAAAGTCGACACCCAAAACACCAAGACCAAAAGACCGACAACACACAATACCGAAAACTCACAAAACCAAACACCACATAACACAGACACACAAAATATGAATTACACATTACACACAACTATATATGCACTAACCTTAACCCAAATCCTAACCCTAAGGTCCGACACTACCGCACACTTACTCTACCTGCACCCTAACCCTAACTCACTTAACCCGCCCCTAAACCTAAAGTCCGTCACTATCGCACACTTACCCTACCCGCACCCTAACCCTAACTCACTTAACCCGCCCCTAAACCTAAAGTCCGTCACTATCGCACACTTACCTGTCCACACCCTAACCCTAAATCCATCACTATCACACACTTACCTGCCCGCACCCTAACCCTAAATCCTTCACTATCGCACACTTACCTGCCCTCACCCTAACCCTAAATCCCTCATTATCGCACACTTACCGAGTCACACGCACACGTTGCCATGTCGGTGTTTCAGCTGTCGGGATTTCACCTTGTCGATCATCTGCATCGTCGGTCTTTTGGTCTCTGTGTTTTGGGTGTCGGCTTTTTGGCATGTCAGTGTAGTGTAGGATATATATATATATATATATATATATATATATATATATATATATATATATATATAATGGGTTACTGTGTAAATTCATGAACAGTCAAATATTCCAGAGAATATTATGTAAGGGTAGATGTCAGGAAGCATAAGTCAGAAACCTGTGGTATAAGGAAAAGTTTTAGCAGATACATAACAGAGTCTCTCTCTTGAAAAATTAGTATAACAAACAGCATTTAAGAACTGGCCCTGTGTTAAACAATGAATGTTAGCTGCCATATAATAGCTTTTAGACCAAAAGGAAGTGCCAACCAACAAACACTGGTGAATATATTAAAACCAGATTTATTAATTAATTTAAAAGTAAAGGTTCTGTCTCATTCAATTCATCCTGGTGCTTTCCTTTATTAAAACCTCCTGATTTAGCAATTTGTGAAATGTCAGTTCTTGAGATTTGTTGCCTGTACCTGACATGGTCCTTGATTAGGACTGTCCTGGCATCTTGCATCAGTCTAGGATTTTTTTGCCATATGGTCACCAATTCTGCCTTCAGTTATTTCAAACCAGCTAGTTTATGGCTAGTCCCTAATACACAATGAAAGCCATGGTTTGATTCACAGCTGTACTGGCTGCACTAGGATATTCAAAGGTTGTATAACAGGTGGGGTCAAACTTGACATTTGGAGGAAAGCCTACATAACTGGTGAATTTTATTCTTTATACCTCTCAGAGATTGCACAGAATAAATTTTTGCCTAAGTAGATTGGTTATATTTTAGACTGCCTGTTTAAGCTGTCTCACATGGTTAGTACACCATGCAGCCAGCTTACCTTTCCACTCAGTTATCGTGCTTAATCCTGACTATGAGAAGGTGTCTCAAATTTTTGTGGACAAAGTGGGGTCCATCAAAGGTACTTCCAGTCCTGTGACATTCAGTGGGTGTTACTTTGATTGCTTCTTGCAGAAAATGCTTATAGCTAAATCACATTAACATTTTCTTGTATATACATATGTATGAATATTGTAATCTTTAACATATGATATTATATTAAATTGTATGCAGTATGCTGTCCTACCTGGGGTCTTCTTTGGGGATGAAAACAGTTTTTGATGTATCCACCTGCATGTTCTAAAGATATTAAAAGTGAGCAAGTAAGCAAATAAAATACCATCCAGCATGACTATATTTGGAATAAATTACATACCTTGTCTTAGACTATTACAAAAGCAAAGGTTTCACAAGTGTCAGAGATTGTTATCGAAGATTTATTTCATGTACTCCTTGCTGTCTTCCAGCTCCCTACTACCCAGTAGGTGAGATACAAGCATGGAAACCATCATTTATGCAGCCATTGGGACTTTTCTAGTTTAGCCCTGTCATAGCCACTGTGTGTGCCTGTACTGTCCAAGGGGGTGGCATGATGTCAGCTTGCAACTGATGGTAATGCCTCTGCATGCAATGGAATCATAGATCTATCTGATACCTGGTGTTCCCGGCAGATTCGAACACTGATCGTGCGCCCAGACAGATTCCCCAATCCCCCACCAAAAGATGTGAGTAGGCCAGATTCAACAGTCACCCAAGCTGCTAGATGAACTTGGGTGACTTGGGCGACAGCCAGGGCTCCATAATTATGTACCAACAGAGCTACTAGAGTTAGTTATCTAAGCTATAGGCAAAAGTGGGTCATTCCACTTATCATAGTCTTCAGTGTCCTGACATGGGCACAAGAGGTCTAGGAAGACAGTAAATTTGTAGAGTGCACTGTATTAAAATAAATGTAGCTCTAGAATTTAACACTGGATGCTAGCATTTACTGTCATAAAGACAAAACCCAACTTACTAGAAGTAACCATAGTGCGAATCATCAGGTTTCATTTACAGCAGTGCTTCCAGTTTCAAACGTTAACAGAATGATGATTTTCAAATCATTTTGACATTAATTTTTGAAGTGCTCAATTAAAATCTTGGAAAAGAGGTTAAAACAAATAACCATTTGCTTGTTTGGGGCACTGTACCCAATCACATTTATGGAATACAGAAATTAACTAGTTATTAATGAGGCGAATTATCATATCCTTTAATATTGTTACATTCTTCTGCTTACTGTGCTTTCAAATGATCTGACACCATTTTGCATCTAAGATTCTTGGTTAGAGAATGCACAATTTGAATAAATCTCAGCAGAGAACTGAAGCTTTGAACGGTTAATGTGCTGCTTGTGTGGTAAAGGGTTTGATTCCTCCAGCCTCCCTTTACCTACTGTATGAGAAAACGCCAGTCAATTAGCCAGAGTGTACCCCTCGGCTGAGTCTAAAAGAGGTAAAAGTGCATTACTGCTTTAGACTGGCAGTTAGCACATAGGACTGAGGGAGTAAGCTGCTAATGAGCTGTTTCCTGTAGTCCAGGGTTTGATTCTATCAGCACCCATTTGGCTACTGTGTCATTCTGTGCAAGTCACTTAAACATACATTGCTCTTGGGCAGTTGGGGAACTGGGGCAGGTTCTTCAAAGATCTCCTTGATTACTTGCCTAGTAAGGAACTATGAGCCAGATTCTTATCTGTACATATGAAATAGTAACTTTTCCTTTGCCTTTTATGACATTTTTGTAAACTTTTTTATTATTTATCTGTGTAGTCATTTACATATTTATACATTAGTTAACTGAATAAGCACACTGGTCTGTGAACCCTTTCCAGGTACAACTGGGCCAGATTGTGCAACAGACAAAAATAACACTGAGTGATAGGTACAGCAGAGATGCCATACAATGTAATGACATGCTGGATTACAAAAAAGGTAATTAAAAACAACAGATAATACAGTGATAACTAAGGTAACTGCTAATATTATTGTTTTCTAAGAAATCCTTTATGTGGCAACAGCTCTGTAGTGTTGCATGATTGTAGGTGAAACGTAAGTGTGTTTAACACTGGCCATAGGTCTAAACTGGAAAATATATCCTCATTCACTATGCTCACTGCTTTCCTAGAGTAAACACAGACATCTAGGTAATTTTGGCTGGGCACAATCACCTCATGTTGTTTTCTAACTATTGCACTTAATACTTAGACGAAATACAAAACAGAATGCTCATTATTTATAGTTTGACTTAGTGAGATTCTTTAACATATGCTATCTGACTACCTCTGCATTTATTTTATGTATAGGAATCACTCTTGTGGCATTTATTTTGCTTCTGTTTGTTAAGCAGCATAATTTGCAAAATGGTTATATTTTCTACATGACATGGCTGTTTTTCTTTAACTAACTGACTGGTCTTCAATATACTTGATTGTCATGTGATATTTTCTACCACCTATGTACAGATTGAGATTACTTTTGAAAGAAGTTAAAAACAAATTTTTGGGACTGTAAAGAAAACCTACTGTTCAAACTTAGATGGTGTGTAATGATTCTCTTACATTATTGATTATTTTAATAATGGATTTTCCAGTCTACTCTTGCTTCTTTTGTCATATTTTCTAATAGAACTGAAGTAGACATTGTGTTATAAACAAGGAAGGGTCACCTCATAGTAAACTGGCTATAGCAAACAGAGTATATTGGTATTTTATGAAACCTTTCTTAATAGTTCATATTTTCCAACCTTATGATTTCTCTACTAAGGAACTGAAACTGTTCACATTCTTCTTCTTGGTGGGCTGTGCAAAGACCACAAAACACATCACTGGACTCAATAATGGATCAGATCAGTGATACAGTGGTGCAATGATCTGCCTGATTTATACTATGTATTTCTCTCTCTCTCTCTCTTTTACATATATATATATATATATATATATATATATATATATATATATATTACAGTTAAAAAAACTTCTAAGGGATAAAAAACGCAACACATGAAAAACACAAACTGGTGGTTTTTAATGCTTTCATTCCTTAAATATTCCGGAACTTCATCAGAAAACAAGAACTGTACAATAGTGCAGAGTTAAATAATGAACAGAGCTTGTAACAATGTTCCAATTTCTATCTACAATATTTATAATAGACTGCATGTCCCGGCTAATGGGTATTGGAAAATGTAAAGTTCTGTTAACAGCAGTGTTATCAGGTGCTTGCTGTTTCTGTATATAACCAAATTTTAAAATCAGCTAAAATCTGAGATATCTAACATCAGAGACCTCTTTAGCTATATGAAGCCAGTGGTTTAAATCTGTGCAATGAACTTATTGAATACGCATTAGTCATACTATCTCTTGATTTAGGATTGGTTACTGTAACCTAAGTTGGGTATTATGTTTCTATTTTATTACATTTTTATTACCCTTTGTTCATTATTTAACTCTGCACTGTTGTACAGTTCTTTTTTTCTGATGAATTTCCAGAATATTTAAGGAATGCCAGCACTAAAAACCACCAGTTCGTGTGTTGTGTTTTTTGTCCATATGACTTTGAAGTTTTTTAAGTGCAACAGATTTATTTTCTTCACTTAGTTTTCCTTCAGTTTTTGTGATATATGTGTATATATATATATATATATATATATATATATATACATATACATATACACACATATATATATATATATATATATATATATATATATATATATATACAGATAGAGAGAGAGAAATACATATTTTTGATTTCTGATTTGGTAGGGGCACTTTTTCCAAAAGTTACATTTTTATTTTTTGTCTTGTTTCTTGCATAAATATTCTCAGCACTGATAGCTAAATAGCATATCTAATTGATGAATTAGTGAGACAAATGAGGCTGTAGTTGGTTGCAAATAAGATTGGCATTTTTATCAAGGTAAAACTATAAAGTTATTTTTTCTCTTTTATGATTTGTTTTACTGAAGCAGATTTAAATTACAATTTAAAATTATTTGCTATTGTCGCTAGGATTTAATGATAGCATTTTTTTATCATCTTCCAATTTATTTTGTAATCAAAATTTATGTCCTTTGCACTTAGTTGCATGATCTTATATTCACTGGCATCAAAGATGAGGCCATTATTCATTCCTCCACAAGGCCTGTATTTGTTTACAGCAATTTTGAAGAATGTTTTGCATCTTTTATTCAGGAATTTATTTTATCTAGTTCGTAATCATCAGTATATTTAGTTATCCTTAGTCCATTTGTCACTTTCAAAAATAAATGGTCCTAGTTAGAATTTGTCAAACACTACTGGTAATCCCTGTTCAGATCAACAGTATCTCCCCCGATCCTGACTTGTTGTGTCCTGATTAGTCATTGTTTTTTTCCTTTGAATTATGTTTGGACATAAATTTGAGGATTTGAAGATGTCATTTATTCTCATATGTGGAACTGTGCCAAAGGCCTTAGCAAAGTGACGATAAACAATATGCATTGCCAGCCTTCTTCAAATGCTGATGCTTACTCTAAAAAGAAAGCTGGAAGTTTCAAAAGGCAAGCTCTCCCCTAAACCAAGCCATGCAATCCCATATCTAAAGTATGTTCTGTGTGCCATTTTGAATGAGAAGCATTATGATTTTGATCCACTCTGTCTTATTTGACATTGAATATTGTTTAGGCTAATGGGTCTAAAATTGTTTGGGTCTGATTTGACCCCCTTTTTTATGTTAGGGATGTGTACACATGATAGCATTTTAATTAATATGATTGATAAGAACTTAGGTAGGTCTTCCTTGATTGTGCAAATCACCTGGTATGTTGTCTGGTCCCACAGATCTTAATTTTAATAATGGCAGCATATAACTTGTCTGTAATTGTGTAATAGATGCTCCCAGCCCTGTCTAACACTCAAGCACATTTCCTTAGTTACTGTGAATTTGCATGTTTTCCAAGAGCTCATTCACCATGTCCAATGGCTGAGCGATCATTTTATTGTTTACTGGCAGCAGCTTACAATCATACGATTTCTCTTTCATTTTTTATTGGAGCTAAAAATACTTTACTACTAAATGAATTTCATATTTCTGTTATAATTTTATACGGTTGTCTTGAAATGCTAATGTTCTAGAAACTGCCCCATAATCTGCTAAGTCCCTTAAGATTAAGTAGGCTGATGAACAACTTTGTACGATTTTTTTATTGCACAACGTATTTCAGAAAGCAATGCAACTCTTGGTAAGTATAACATTTGCATGACATGACTTTATTTCCAAAGATTTCAGAACATTTGTGCTTATTTTGGGGTCAAAAATGCATGATGGGTAGTCTTGACATCTAGTTATGTATTTGTATCTGTTGTTGATGGGTCATAAATGTCACTTTCATTCTGTCCAGTTAAATATCACACAATTACTTTTATTCTAGAATCACCAGAATTTATCAGTAATGTCAAACCTTCGTACCCACGTGTACCCTTTTGTAGGGTTATCTGTCTCAAGCACTGAAGGAAATAACTGATGAACTGACATTATGGATGTTAAACATGCTTACCCTGTTCTTTTCTTAAGGTACTTTCAGCATAACTTTTATTCTGCAACTGCATGTGTGTTTCTCTGTGTCAATTCCAGCTTTGGAGTGTTGCATTATTTGGATACTATGTACATCTTTTTTTTTTTTTTTACTGAGATATGTTTTTATTTTTTAAAAGTCAAAGATCATACAAACTATGAACAAATATAATAAACTATATGCAATGTCCATAACAATGCATACATGCAAAGGGAAATCATTCAATATTTCTCTTATAAATATTTCAATTTGTCCCAAGCAATTTGCTTATAGGTTCATAGGTTCATAGGTTGGTACTGGGCTCTCTGCCCGAAGGCATATATTAGCCCAGCCATGTTGTGCGGTGTTCACCGCCCCTTTAGTAGTTCCCTAGACCCTTGTACTAGCAGCTAGTACCCTTGGCCCCTATCTAGTAGTGCTGTTGGTGTGATCCCCGGTGTGAACTTTCTGTTACTCATCAAGGTTCCTCTTGAAGAGTGATAGTGAGGGGCTCTGTCTTATGTAGATCGGGACCCTGTTCCATAGTAAGGGAAGTCTCTGCGAAGGGAATCTATCCCTCCAGCATGTTCTATTCATTGTTGTGTTGAGGTTTATATCCCTAGAGTGTGTAGCTCGAGTAGATTTGGTTTTGCTAAGATGGAGCATGTTCAACAATTCTGGGTTGGACATGGCTCTGTACATTAGACAGAAATTGCCTCTGAGAAAGCGGTATGCAACAGAGAACAGTCTTAGCTTTTTCAATCGTGCTGCATAGGGCAACTGTTTGAGGCCAGTAATCCTCTTAGTGAGGTACCTCTGTGGTCTCTCCAGCTGCTGAAGATGCCTAGCCAGGTACATTCCAATTGGTGCATTGGACTCAATAATGGGTCTGATGAGGGAAGAGTAGAGGGGCACCATTACATCCTTAGATCTTGATGCGAACGCTTTCGTGATCAGATGGGTCACATAGAAGGATTTTCTAACCACCTTGGCAACATGGTTATCAAAGGAAAGCTGACTATCTACTATAGGTTATGTGTCAGATTTTTTGTTCTCAGTTTTATAGTGGAATTTCTATATCACAAACACGTTTGGCTAAATAAACAAATTTATTGCTAAATGTGAGAGTGTGTTCTGATTTCCAGTTTTTTTGTAATCGCTTTCCTTGCTATCACTAGCATTGACCATGATATATGCATTTGATTTCTGGGTATAATTTCTGGAACAGGCTCATTAAACAATATGAGAGAGTCAGAAATTGTACAGTTGTCATTACACATAGCTTTACAGAAGTATCTAAAATCATTCCATAAAGCAGATACCATTCTACAGTCTACAATCATATGTAACCAGTCAGTATCAGATTGCTTACATCTCCAACATTTCATGCCTTCTTTTTTATGTATTTTGGCAATTTTATTGGGAGTTAAAAAGCCCCTGTGCATGAACTTCCAAGTATAGATTTTCCAATAGGAAGAAGCTGTATTTTTCCTGCTGATTTCAAAAAAGCCTTTTATTACTATATGTAAATTCTTCATTGTTTATTTTTGTTGAATACTTCCACTACAGGTAAAATCTGTTCTGATAGATTTGTATACAATGAATCCAAATGAGGTACCTTTTAGGGAACAATTATTAATAGTAGAAATTATGTTTAGAATTTTGGGTGTGTTCTTGTCAAGTGTTTCTAATGAAGTTATAGTTCTGTGTTGAAAAAACTATTTATAGGTCTGTATATCAAGCCAGTTACAATTTTGTAGACTATATCTAGCTATTAAGTAATCAGCTGTGTGAATTTTGTATGTTGACAGGAACTGGTGCCAATACAGCAAATTACCCTTTTTGAAATCTAACATTTTCTTAGTATCAAAAGAAATTATACATTCACTAGTAATGGCAATTGGAAATATGGATATGATTAAGTTTTTGATTAGGTGATTGGAATACATAAATCTTTTAAAATTCAATAATATTTGGCTAATAAAGGAAAAAGGCTGCTAGCTTTTGTTTGCTATTTTGCAAATATACTTTAATTAACCATAGAAAAATATTCCTATCTCTACAAATAAAAGGTTTGAATAGTGTTTTAGTGTTGTCTAGTGATATAATTTTGACTTCCAATAAGATGTATATGAATTATTGATCCATAAAAGTACAGTGTTAATAGTTGCATTTATATATAATTCCATGTTGGGAAATGCAATACCTCTTTTGTCCCAGCTTGGAGTGTGCTATTGTAGAGATATTCTAGGTTTTTTAGGAAACCAGAGAAACTTGAGCAGTAAATTGTTTATACTTTCAACAGTTTTTTTTTTGAGTGGAAGATGATTAATGACTGACTAGAAAATAGAATTTTAGGTAAAATTATCATTTTGATTAAGGCTAGTCTGTCCTCAAATGAAAAAAAAATATTTTTCCAATTGTCTGTTAGGTTTATAATTGAATTAATCAGAAGTTGATAATTAGCTGAAACTGTCTTTTTAATGTTAGATTCAAAAGAAATATCTAGGTACTTAATATGTGAATTGTCCCAATTGAATGCTTGTAAGTTTTTAATTTGGAAGTGACTTCCTTGTTTATTAAGAGCATTTGGGTTTTTATGATTACATTTTAATCCAGATATACTTTCAAATAAATCCAGTGCACTAACTAAACAGTCTAGCGAGGTTTCAATATCTCCACATGTTAGTAACAAGTCATCGGCAAAAAGTTGGATCTTGGGGGAGATATCACTTGTAAGTTTATAACCTATAATGTTCTTATTATTTCATATATAATTCATGAATGGATCTATGGCAAGGGCAAAAATTAAAGGGGGCAAAGGGCAACCTTTGTTTTGTACCTCTCAATATTTTGAAAGAACTAGATATGAAACAATCAATTTTAACAAAGGAAAAATAATTTTCATAGAGCTTTTTAATTAACTTTATAAATTCTAAAGAAAAGTTATACTATTGCAATACTTTAAATAATAAGTCCAACTAAGAAAGTTAAAAGCTTTGTCTGTGCCCAAGCTTATTATTGACAATTCATTTTTCTTTTTGTTTGCTATATCTAAAAGAGACAATATCCTTGCTATATTGTCTTGAACTTTCCTGTTTTTTATGAAACCAGTTTGGTTATTGTCTATTAAGTCAGAAACAATAGTGTTCAGCGTATTTGCTATGATAGCCATAAAAATCTTATAATCTATATTTAATAAAAAAATAGGCCTATAAGATGAACAAGAAATGGGTTCCTTATCTGGTTTTAAAATTGGTGAGGCTAATGAGTATTTCCATGAAAGTGGGATATTTGACGTGTTTTTAACTTTTTGAAATGTATTTAACAGAATTTTTAATATATTACCTGGTAAAACTTTATATAATCCAGGGATTAATCCAGCCAACCCTGTTGCCTTATTGAGTATTAGATTATTTATTTGATCTTTTAGTTCTTTCATAGTAAAGGCTTTATCAATTCTAGTAGCATTATCATGGGATAATTTCCTTTCAATGTTCTTCTTTAAGAAGTTATTTAGGATGCTATTATCACTTATTGTATTTGAGTTATATATATGCTCATAATGTGTTTGAAGCCTTCTAGTAAGTTCTTCATGTCTGATGCTTTTATTCTTTTCTTATCTTCTTCATATATGATTTCTTTATATGTGTTTTTTCATTTAGATAGTTTGGTCTGACTACAATTTTATGTAGGCTTTTAGGGTTGACTGAGTAGCAGTAGAACTTGATTTTTTTCTAATTTAACGGAAATGTTGTGGTGTAAGATGTCCTGATATTCCTTATTCAATTTATTTATATTATCTAACAACTATTTTTGTTATTAGGTGTTGTTACCTTTCGACGTATCTAGTTCATGCTCTATATCTACTCCCCTCTTATCACACTCTTTGCGTTTAGATAAGTACCGACCTTTAACTTTCCCACAAAGAACCACCTTTAAGGTATCCCACAGAATCATGTCTGACACCTCTCCATTATTGTTTACTTCAATAAATTGTTTTATTTCAGTTAGAAACCAGTCTTGAAAGACTTTTATTTTCATAACATAGGCAGGGATTCTATGACAAGAGATTAAAAAATCAGTGTGAAATATTAATTTATAGGTGATGGCATTGTGAGCTGATAATGGGCAGGACACAGTCATGACATCTTCACTATGTACATCTTCTTGATTTGAGACATTTTCTAACTGGATATTTTGTTACAGTATGTTTCGGTATAGTCTGCACAGAGAATCCTTTTATTGTTGAAGATACGGCCAGAGAAAAATAGAGATATCTAAATACTTGTAAATCTAAAAGTCATAACATAGGACGACTTGGTCTTAGGAATTATTAATTCAATAATTAATGCTAGTTGTATAGAATACGGTATGACAGCAACCTGCCATGCACCATTTGTGGCCTCTACAGAGCATTAAGATTTCCTTAAGGATGATTTGAACTACACATATATTGACAGATTAATTACTCAGCACTGATCACCAAATGCAAACTTGACTATGTTAATCAGAACAATTTAGGGCAAATAATTCAAACTTCAGTGTAAGCAAAGACATATCTCAGACTGATGTACATACAAATAGGCATCCCTTAAATAACAGTGTGATATCTGCTGCCACAGGAAAAATTAAAAACTCAGGTCCCATGGGTTTGAAAGTAATTAGTGATTTCCTGTACATAATCAAGAAAACCAAAGTAAATAATAATGAAAAACGAATGGACACGGCTTACTTACGAATTTGTGATGAGCCACTGGGTAAGCAGATAACATTTTAGAATGTAATGCTGTGAAGTGTGTTGCTACAATTTATTGTATTTTTCAACCAGAAGTACACTTTTCAGGGATTTTTCACCTTTCATCACTATGGCTGGCCCATGGAGGTCAAATATATAATTTTGTTGAATGTGTGTGTATGTGTGTGTGGGGGGGGGGGGGTGGCAGGGGTTATGTCTCCCTGTAAAAAATATATTTTTGTGTGTTTTTTAAGGTTTTTCAGCACACCATTTTTAGACTGTAACTTACATTGAATGGTGAGCCAAAAATAAGTTGTCTCAATCACCTAGGGAAACTCATGGCCACGTACGTGACTTACTGTGGCAGACTTTTTTATGACAATTCATAAATAAGGGTGGTCACATCAGAGTCAATCCATCAGACTAAAAGGTAACATTATGGTAACAATCCTAATAGAGCTTATGCAAAAGTAACACAGAGGTCCTACTTGGTTTTTTATACAGAGCAGTGTAGGTTTGTTGATGGGAAATCTTAACTTTTGAATCTTGCGTTATTCTATTAGCAATAGCAACAGCTGGTGAAGGACTGGTAGTGTACACTGCTTCTCTTTAGTTTACAAAGTCTTTCAAGTGTATTCCAGAAATGGACTCATTAACATGATAAAAACATTAACATGATAATTAACATGATAAAAACATTAAACATCATCACATAAGCAATTTGGTAGGCAAAACATTAGCAGAGCAATAAGACACCAGAAGTCAGGGTCAGAATTAAGGTTTTTGTCTGTCTTGATGGGCTTAACTGTGGTTTCCCACAGGATTCTGTATCAGAATTTATTCTTCCACTATTCTTCTTCAATATAAAAGTGAGAAATGGGATCCTGAAACCAAGTATAATAACTGGACTCTGAATAAAATCATTTTGTATACAATCTGATAATTTTAGATTAATAACTTACAGTGATAATTTTATAGAGTCAATAAACAGCATATTTATTTTTACAAATATATTTGTATTATAGTTATAAATTAAATAAAATCATGCTGTCCATACTAAACCCATCCATCCTCAATCCCTCTTTTTGCATTTTTGCACATGGGGTTAAGGTGTCACTTCAACAACGACAATCATCTAGAGTCCAAGGTTCACACTGTTGGGTGGGTAGCCTTGCCACAAGAGTTCTTCCACACCACACACTCATACCTAGGGCCAATTTAGAGTGTGCAAGCCACTTACTGCATGTCTTTGGAATGTGTGAGGAAACCAGAGTATCCACAGGAAATCCACACGAACACAATGAGGACATGCAGACTCCACACTGAAGGCACACCTGTTAAGAAATGAACTGGGAGACCTCTTGCTGTGAGGCAACAATGCTATCTGGTTCCCCACTGTGCCAGCCCTGGCTCATACTGAATATTATGAAGTATTTGAGGGCGGTTGTGCAGCAGTTAGTGTTGCCTCCTTACAGCAAGAGGTTCTGTGGTTTGATTCTCATCTGGTGTACCTTCTGTGCAGTCTGCATGTCCTCCCTGAGGTCACGTGGGCTTCCTCTGGGTGCTCTGGTTTCCTCCCACATCCCAAAGGACATGCCTCAGGTGGATTGGTGACTCTAATTTGGCCCTAGGTGTGAGTGTGTGCATGTGTGACTTCTGCTGAAGGTTGGGCACCGGGCTGGCGACTTGACAACTTAAAACTCTACTGCCAATTATTTTGTGGACCATTGTTCTACTGTGCTGACCCCTAATGGGAAAAGCCAAAAGGAGAAGAAGAAGCAGATTTGAGTGAAAAAAGCTGGAAACTATCATCATAAAGTTAAATCAAGCAGCTCAGCAGGTGCTGATAAAATGTTTACGTCTTTTCTTGCAACAGATGTTCAAAATAATGGAAATAACTATAGTACCAATTACGTGATACTGTAATTAGTGGGGATATTCCTCACTGTGTAGTGAAACACATACAGTGACAACATATAAAGGGTGTCCAATATGTTTATTTTGTATGTGTAGTGCCATGACGGAACACTTATCAATGCTGTTACTGTTCTACAATATATACTTAATTTGACCTTGCTATATATTTATTATTCTTTCCACTGTAAACAGTTATCTTTCTTATATATTGTAAAATGAGATGTAAATAAGCTCTAAATACTGCAGGTACTGAATTTTCCTTATGTCTTGTTTATTACAGTTGATGTCAAAATCTTATAAGTATTAGGGGCCCAATTCCCAAAGTATTGTTCTCAGTGTAAGTGCTTTATAGATAGGACTTACAGCGGATTAAGTCACTTACACTAAGATTTTTTTGTTACAACTATATCATCTGCGTAAGTCATTATTTCTGGAATTTGTACATTATACTTAAAACCCTCTTCCATCATTCATTCATTCAAAATCTTTACAAAATAAACTTTTTCTTAATCCTTGAATTTTTTATACGTCATAACTGATTCCATTTGAACCTGCTACTGAATCAGTATTAACTTGCTTAATTATTCAATCGATTTCATCTATCATTATCTCCTTTTCCAATTCTTTATTCATTAATTCTGTGAATTTTTTAACTTGCCAGTCTTTTTTGACTTCTCTGCTTCCCTTCTTTTTACATATTCTGCCATTGTTTCCATAATGTGTCTTTGAATTTTCATAATTTCATTATTTTTATTCTTCATTTGTCTTATAACACTATTCCTCTCTTTTACTCATTATCATCTTTCGGCTTTTCCCGTTAGGGATCGCCACAGTGGATCATCTCTTTCCATTTCTTCCTATCCTCTGCATCTTGCTCTTTCACACCAACTACCTGCCTGTCCTCTCTCACCACGTCCATAAACCTTATCTTAGGCCTTCCTCTTTTCATGTTACCTGGCAGCTTCATCCTTAGCATTCTTTTCCCAATATACCCATCATCCCTCCTCAGCACATGTCCAAACCAATGCAATCTCATCTCTCTTGCTTTGTGTCCAAACTGTCCATGAGCTGACCCTCTAATATACTGATTCCTAATCCTATCCATCCTAGTCACACCAAGTGCAAATCTTAACATCTTTAACTCTGCCACATCCAGCTCTGACTCCTGCCTTTTTGTCAATGCCATTGTCTCCAACCCATATAACATAGCTGGTCTCACTACCCTCTTGTAGACCTTCCCTTTCACTCTTACTGGTACCCATCTGTCACAAATCACTCCTGACACTCTTCTCCACCCATTCCACCCTGCCTGTATTCTCTTCTTCACCTCTCTTCCACATTCACCATTACTCTGAACTGTTGATCCCAAGTACTTAAACCCGTCCACCTTTACCAACTCTACTCCCTGCATCCTCACCATTCCTCTACCCTCCCTCTCATTTACACACATGTATTCTGTCTTAGCCCTGCTGACCTTCATTTCTCTGCTCTCTAGAGCATATCTCCACCTCTCCAAAGTCTCCTCAACCTGATTCCTACTCTCACTACAGATCACAATGTCATCTGCAAACATCATAGTCCACGGGACCTCCTGTCTGATCTCATCTGTCAACCTGTCCATCACCACTGCAAATAAGAAAGGACTCAGAGCTGATCCTTGATGTAATCCCACCTCCACCTTAAACAGATTTGTCATTCCCACTGCAGTCCTCACCACTGTCACACTACCGTCGTATATATCCTGTACCACTCTTACATACTTCTCTGCCACTCCCGACTTCCAGATACAATACCACAACTCTTCTCTAGGCACCCTGTCATATGCTTTCTCCAAGTCTACAAAGACACAATGCAACTCCTTCTGACCTTCTCTGTATTTCTGCAATAACACTCTCAGAGCAAACATTGCATCTGTAGTGCTCTTTCCTGGCAAGAAACCATACTGCTGATCACTAATCATCACCTCCCTCCTTAACCTAGCTTCTACTACTCTTTCCCATGACTTCAAGCTGTGACTGATCAATTTTATCCCTCTGTAGTTACTGCAGCTCTGCACATCACCCTTATTCTTAAAGATAGGTACCAAAACACTTTTTCTCCACTACTCAGGCATCCTCTGACTTTCCAAAATTTCATTGAACAATCTAGTTAAAAATTCCACTGCCATTTCTCCTAAGCACCTCCGTGCTTCCATTGGGATGTCATCTGGGACAACAACCTTTCCATTCTTCATCCTCTTCATAGCTGTCCTTACTTCTGCCTTGCTAATTTGTTTCACTTCATGATTCACTATCCCCACATCATCCAACCTTCTCTCTCTCTCATTCTCTTCATTCATCAGCCTCTCAAAATACTCTTTCCATCTACTCAACACACTCTCCTCTCTTGTGAGTACCTTTCCCTCACTATCCTTTATCACCCTTACTTGCTGCACATCTTTCCCAGCTCTGTCCCTCTGTCTAGCCAATCAGTACAGGTCCTTTTCTCCCTCTTTAGTGTCCAATATCTCATACAACTCTCCATACGCCTTATCCTTAGCTTTCACCACCTCTCTGTTTGCCATGCGCCTCATCTCCTTATACTCATGTCTACTTTCTTCATCTCTTTGACAATCCCACTTCTTCTTCACCAGCCTCTTCCTCTGTATACTCTCCTGTACTTCCTCATTCCACCACCAGCTCTGCTTGTCCTCCTACCTCTGTCCAGATGTCACACAAAGCACCTTTCTAGCAGTCTCCCTTACTAGTTCTGCTGTAATTACCCAGCTATTCGGTAACTCTCCACTGCCTCCCAGTGCCTGTCTTAACTCTTCCCTAAACTCCACTTCACAATCACCCTTTTTTAACTTCCACCATTTAATCCTTGGCACTGCTTTCACACTCCTCCTCCTCTTCTTGATCACCAACGTCATCCTACAGACCACAATTCTACGCTGCTTAACTGCACTTTCCCCTGCCACCACTTTACAGTCTGCAGTCTCCTTCAGACTGGCCCTCCTATTATTATATAACTTATGCCTCTCTTTTACTATTTTTCCTAAATATGCTGATACCACCCCCTTCTTATCAATATATTTGTTTAAATAATATACTTTTGATTCTTTTTTTTCTTCAAATATTCATTTTTCTTTTTCATAGAATTCTATTTTGTTATAGTCTAACATTTCAAAAACTCTATTGTGTGAATCTACATATTCCTCTTTCTCTTTCTTTTATTTATCTCCCAGCTTACATAACTTTCTTTGTACCTTTTCTTAAATACTATCCAACACTCGGTCCCATTTTTTAGAATGGTATCATTGTTAAATGTTCTTCCCATAATTGTGTGGTTATTTCCTCTCCTTTAGTTTCTGTATTCCATTCCTTTTTGTTTATTGTCTTTATTCCTTTTCCTGTCTTAGTGAATTCTCTATTTATTTGATTTCTACCCTTATTACTTTAGTGAATTCTCTATTTATTTGATTTCTACCCTTATTACTAGATGATCTGAAAATTCTGTCCTTCTTCTATTATTTTATCCTTTCTGATATTATAAAATAATCTCTGTTTTAAGCATACTTATTTCATCCTTTTTCTTTCTAAATGTTAACTTTCTACATTCCATTAATTTCTTCATTATTTGTGTATCTTTTCCATTTTTCTTTCTTCTTTTTCTTAACTCACAATTAAAATTTCCTATTATTATGTTCATGTTCACTATGACATAATATAATATTTGCTAAAATACACTTTCTATTTCGCTAACCACTCCATAAACATAAACTGTTGTAATTCTATATATTTTTCCTGTCTTCTAATATCCAGAACAGTCACTCCATCCATTCTTACTAAAATGTTGTCTAATATCTTAACTATTCTCCTGCATAAAACTGCAATTCCAGAACAATGTTCCTTTCCAGATTTAATATCATGTGCCCATTCCATAAGTTTTTTGTCTGTAATCTTTCTTCCTTTGTTATACACCTTATATCTTCTAATATAATTATGTCTGCATCACAATTGTTATACCATTCTGTTATTCCTATTCTTTGTGTTATATCTATAAGACTATTCACATTTATTGATAATACTCTTAAGTTATTAATTCTTTTATTTTTTAATTTGTCAAGTATTGTTAATTCCTCCCTTTCCTCTCTTTCTTCTTTCTATACATTCCATTTTCCATCTTTTACATTTCTACTCTTAAACTTTATTTTTATATCTTTAACTCTGTTTCCTATCTAAGATTTCATTTAACCACTGTCTAATTTATATCCTCGTTATCACTAAATTCTGAATGTTCTTGTACCCCTCTATCCAGTTATTTCTCAACAACTTCCTTCTCTCTGGTGCTTTTTATTACTTCTTTTTGTTTTATTTTATCCTTTTCTTTTCCTGCCTCTTAACTTTCTTCAATTTTTTTCTATTTCTGTACAATCCATTCCTAAATGTCCTTTTTGTTTACATTTGTAGCATTCCAACTAACAATGTTTTGCTCCATGTTCCATCTTTTCTAAAATGTAACACCTTCGTTTTTCACAAATATTCACAAAATGACCCTCTTTTCCACATAAATAACATGTTCTTATTTACCCCCAGTACTGAACCAAACTTCGGTTTCCCTTAACATTTATAACAATTGGTATATGTAAAATCTTTTCATTTTCCATTTTCAAAATGACATTGTTGTTCCATCTCCCAGTCCAAAACCCCTGCCATCATTAACTTTTACAGTGTCAAAGACTTCTTTACAAATGTCTTTCAAATGTCTTTTTAAAGTCTCTCTTTCTATTTCAGTTCAAAATTATATATGTATATTTTTCTTTATCTCTCTCTAGTTTTTATAACATACTCATTCCATGGATTTTCATTTTTCATTTTTTCATATTCACTAATAAAGTTTTCCATATATTGTACAGTTTCAAATACAATGTCACAAAAAGTGTCCCTGTTTATAAGAATAAATGCTCTTACCTCTTGAGTTGAAATGCCCAGACAAAACCATCATTGTCCTATAACTCGTGTGTGTGTGTGTGTGTGTGTGTGTGTGTGTGTGTGTGTGTGTGTGTGTTTGTATGTGTATGTATATATATATATATATATATATATATATATATATATATATATATATATTATATGAATATATTTACGCAATCCTACTAAATATTCCTTCTTGTTAAACCCCCCACTCCTTTTATCATAACCACCATCTGGTTTTACATAATATTGTTGCTAAAATCCATTTACCATTAAACATAATTTAATGTATTCTTTCATTTTATATAACCCATATAGCATAAAATAACATATCTGTTCTTATAATATCCATATTTAATCATATCCATGTTTATTTTACATTTCAAAAACACATGTTCTGTAGTGTCTTCTTCTTGATAATGTCAACATGTTCTATTACTTTTCTTCTTATATGGCATATTTCCTTTTACTAGCAATTTATCTATTACCAGTTTCTAGAATGTTCTTGACATTCTACTTTCTGATTATGCCATCTGCTTCTTATTTTTATAGCTTTGATTTTTTTCATCTGATAGATTTTCCCATAGTTTTACATAGTAAAGTTTTGTCATTACATTCTTATACCATACATTTCTATCTTTACTATATCATCAATTTTTATTTTCCACAAAAATATTTTTCTTGGTAATATTTTATTTCCTCATATATACACTCTTTTACTCTTTTTTCATACCCCACAGTTTATCATACTTACATTTATATAATTGTACTACTAATCTCTCATCTTTTTCATTTATCCAGTTTAACACTTTGTAGAATTTAATGAAGCAGCATATACCACTGGGTTAATTAACCCTAAACCTCCTTCTCCTTTATCTACATACAAAACATCTCTTTTTACTGGGCTTAATCTAGGACCCCACATAAATGAAAAAATATTTGGATTGGTTGGGAGGGTGGCCTAATGGTTAAGGTGTTTGCCTTACAAACACAATGTACAGAGTTTGAATCTCACAGGATATAACTGGCAAGGCTTAAAATGGCTTGCAAGGGCAGTTAGCCTAGTACTAACCTATGCACCTATGAACCTAATAATTTCTTTTCTAATACTGTTGACAACATAAATACTTGCTAAGTATTCTATTTTCCTATCAGTACTGAATTTATCAAATAAACCTTTTTGAATGATAATTTATATGTTCTCAAGAAAGGACAGGTCTGTTTTATTTCTTTTATTGTTTTTTCCCATTGAATTCTACTTACATCCCAAAGTTTATACCTAACACAGAAATGTCATTCATTGTAAAGTATACACTCCTGATAAACACTAAATAAGCACACTTGACCTGAGGTAAATACTATTCTTACACCATCAAATCCTGGTTGCACTTTTGCAGGCACAGGACATTAAAAATAGTGAGTGTTTTCATTCCTTTTTATCTTATATTTATGGAGCTTCATTTTATTGTGAAAAGCATATAACTATTAACCATTTTATTTAAAATCAAATCCACCAAATGACCACCAAAACTCAAAAACACCTATCAGTGATAAATACATCTCAATGACATCATTTCCTAGAAATACACTCTTACATCTTAAAAGTTACCATAGCAACAAACTAAACTAGTGGCCGTCAAACTGCCTAAATACTTCAAACAGCTAAATTTGCACTTATATTCAACCTAATCCAATTAAAATGCAGTAAATAACATTAAGATTTTTTTAAATAATTTTAATTAAAGTTTAGCTCAGGAACACAATCAGCTCTAAGCAAAATCTGCCTTCATACATCCTGGACTTCTTAAACATGATTACATCCTGTAACAAAATTAAGTAAATCCACTTGTTCAAACACTTAAAAATGACACTTATGAAAGTTTTTACACAAAGAGATATGTCTGGCCAAGGAATTATAAAAATTTATTTGTATTTATTTATTTATTTATTTTACATTTGTTGACTGGGTTAGTCTAACTGGACATACCATTTTTCAGCAGAGACCGAGAGAAAAGCTCCACACATTAAAAAATATATAGACTTACATCCATAATCAATAATTCTAATAATAATAAGAGAGAGAGAGAACAAACAAACAATTAAAAATAAATCAGTAAATATATGATGTAAGTAAACAGAAATATGGATCACGTTAGCAAGAGAGAAGATTATAGGATAATCATTATAAGAAGGATGAAATTATCCCAATTTTTAGGATTTTTTTAAATATCATTCAAGTGTTCTCTGTTACTCATTGTCAGCTTTCTTAAGCTTTTGACCACATAAAAAACATAATAAGTACTACAAAGGGCAAGATACACAATACAATGACTTTTACATTTTAAAACTGAATAGTTTTGTTGTTTAAATGAAAAAAGTAATACTGCTACTATTATAAATATATCTGCATTGATTACAATGCCCACAAAGATGTGTACCAACATCTAGAGGTATCACTTAAAATCTTGACTAAATCAAAATTTACCTGACTAATTCTCCAATTTTGAATAATGATTTTCTTTATACCATCACCATCTATATTAATGGGCAGAAGAAAAGCACAAGTAAGATTTACTACTGCCACCATCTATTATTTTGTACATATTTACTAATCCTTTAATTAAAATAGGAGGAAAAGGAGTCCATCTTTTTTCTATCACTTCTTCACATATTTCAATAAGTTTAAATATGGGATAACCCTGGTCTTGAAATAACTTAAACTAAAAATTCAACCGCTTTAAGAAAAACTAGATCACTACTTATTAGCCTAATCATGCAAATTATTTAGCCCTGAAAACATTATATTTCATATTAAAGTCTCCTATTTTTATAATATTCATAGTTATTGCTACATAGTCTAAAATCTAATGAAATAAGATTTCCCCTTTCTTTACATAAATATAAGCATATAATGTTAGAATTCTATATACTTGTTCTTTCCATTTTACATCTTTAATGGTTAATCTTCCCATTTTTGTTAAAGTTACAGTTAATATCTTTACTGTATTTCTACAGAATATGGCTATTCCAGAACATCTCTCGTTTCTCAAATTCCAGATTATTTTCCTCCCCATAATTTCTCTGTTTGTAATCTTTCTTCATTTGTTAAAAATTGCATGTCTTCTTATATAATTACATCACACATATTATCCCACTCTAAAATTCCTATTCGTCTTACTGTATTTTCAATGCTATTCACATTTACAGAACACACTCTAAAATGTTAATTTTCCCTTTTCCTTAAATTCATGGTTTCATAAGTATATGGCTAATTACTAGGCTAGCTTTATTAATAGGCCATTTGAAACTTAGCCAATTTCCTTTCCCATGGTAAAAATCAGACACTGCACCTTGTGTTTTTGAGTGAAACATCTTAACCTTCATACCTGGCCCCAGTCATTAGCTATATATATATATATATATATATATATATAGATATAGATATAGATATGTTATTTATATATGTGTATTCTTTTTCATCCACCACCTTTCTTTTATTTTGTACTCATCTCTTTAAATTTTCTTTTGCTGTCTTCTACCCTTTAACAAAAATAATTCTTTTTTTTTCTTTTTACTACCTCCCAATTTATGTCTTTTTCAAAACTTATTTCAGAACATTCTTCTATGTCCTCTTTATAATTTTTTCTCATCTAAATTTTCTTCTATTTCTACTATTTCTAAAATGTCTTTTCTTTGTTCATTTTTTCTCTTTCTTTTTCTTTTTCCATTCTCTTGTTTTCATTTTGCAATTCAACTAACATATTTTGCATCTTGCCCCATGCCCCCACAAATATAACATTTTCTGTTATAACAGTTACTTATCAAATACGCTTCTTTTCCACAAAAACACAAAACAAAATAGAATGTGTTTTGGGTTGTCTCCAGTATTTTGCAATGCTCCTACCCCCCAACATTTATTATGCTTGATATATGTTTAGTTTTTTTTCTGGTATATGTATAGTTTTTTTTATTTTCTATTTTAACACAATACTATAATCTCAGCTACCAGTCCATAATCCCCTTTTGTCATAAATGTTTGCAATGTCCAGTACTTCTTTACATAAAGCTTTCTAATGTCCTTTCAAAGTATCTCTTTCTATCTCTGTTTAAAATTGTATATTAATTTTCTTTTTTGTTTCCTTGTTAAATGTTTTTATCACATAAAGATTTCATGTGTTACAATCTTTCTTTTTTCATATTCTTCAAGAGCAGGTTGTCTCTGCTCCTGGGATGGAAACAGGAAGTGGTCCTCCAAAATAGCTCCCATTTGCAACAATGATGAGTAGGGGAAGTTCCCTGATGCCCTGACAAAGTTAACACTAGTAACATCAAATACCACCTCTGGACTCTGCTGGAAAGAGATTCCTAGCCTAGTGGGAGTAACCGGGTTAACAAAAGAATAAAAAAATCAAACTGAAACACTTAATCAGAAATAAAGTAGCTATTTATTTACAACTTTTTAAATATGCATAACAGTCATATGAAAATTGAAAAACCCAATAACAAATTATCTTAGCTGATTCCCTTCACCTTAAAATACTAGGCACAGACAGGTTTTTGTTTAACCTGGGGAATCTGCTTTAGAAAACAGCTCTCAATATAATTCCTTAGCAAAGAATACTTTTCCACTCACCTTTTTTTTGGATCTATGTACCTTGACTAACACACATACACACACACACACACACACACACACACACACACACACACACACACACACACACACACACACACACACACACACACACACACACACAACCAAAACCAAAATATATTAAAATTGTTATACAGCATGCTGTGTAAGTGTTAAAGCATCTTATCTGTTAATAGCATACACATGTTGATATATTCTCTCTCAACTTTTTCTCTGTTTTTACTGTGCAGAAAGCTGCACAGGATAAACATGTGGCCAAATAAATGAAACCTATGGAATTGCAATTACAATAACCCCCTGCAGTGAAACAGCTCCTTGTTCTCACCGACCATCACAAATTATCTGTTAATAATAAATGTACATTGTTTACAATGCCCACAATGAGACACCCCTTTAGGTTATCCTTTGGTAGTGGGTTCATTGTCATTTATATTCGTATTCGTTTCTAATCTTCTTTTAATATTTTTATCATTCCTGTAACAAAGATCATCACATTACTCCCAGTACTTCAAAGCAATGTCTTCAATATCATTACTATCCTTTGAAAGGGTAAACATAAAGGTCTGTGACAATTCTTGATACCACACAGTTTTGTTGAATAGATCAAAGGTTTCTGTAAAACTGAATAAAAGATATCAGCTCTCTTCTGTTTAATTTCATTAATAACGTCCACAATAAACTATGTGAATATGGTATATGCCTGTAACTAAAGATGATAATCTCACAAACTGTCCTTTGACAATATTGTGTTTAACTCTGTATGTTGCGCACTACTGAAATGCAAATATGAATTGCTGAAAGTAGCCTTTTGGTGAATACTGGAGTCGAATCTACATTCAGTCACATTATTGTAGGTGTTAATGACCAAATAATTAATACTTTCACAAAAATATACATCAGTGAACCTTAATGACTAAGCTGCACTTAAATTGGGTAATAGGCAAACTCACCTTCACATGGATGTATAAATGGTTATACATGGTTATTATAAATGACTTCCGACTGAGTAAAAAAAAAAAACTCTTCTAACTCAGAAATAGTGCATCTCCCTAAAATAAATATGTCATCCAAATAATGAACATAGCTATAAAAATTCTAATATTATAGATTGTTAAAAAAGCATATCCTTTCCCCATTTATGTAAACATAAATTTGCAAAAATTGGAGGCATTGCTGCACCCACAGTGACACCTCTTTTCAGTTTAAAGTATTCACCTTTGAAAGTAAAATAATTATTATTAAGAACAATTTGGATATCAGAAATACAGCTGCATCAATGCCTTTATGTTCAAGTAAAAACGTTTCTATATTTTAAGCAAGGATAGTGTAACATTGGGCTTTATAGCTATGTAATCCCTATTTTAAGAGCAATAACTAAATAAAATATGCTTAACCTTTGCTTCACATATTAAAAGGAATCTTACTGCTACAGATTCATCGACTCATAGATTGTTACTAGACTAACAACTCATGGGGCCATTCTAAGCCTAGCCAAGACTTCCTCAAAGAATAAGGACATCCTGTATCCAAAAAGGACATTGAGGTCTAGGCATTTATGAGCTACATCTGTCCATAAGGGACATGGGTTTCCAGGCCCAGTGTAAATTTCCTATTCTCCATCCAGTGGTATAGGTTGCACTTAAATTGGGTAATAAATGAACTAATCTTCACATGGATGTACAAATGGTTATACATGGTTATTATAAATGGTTGTATATTATCTATATTATAGTTTGTGAGTAAATATCAGAAATGGTCTTAATCAAACAAATGACTCTATTAAATATGGTGAAAGCACAGTATTATGAATATGCAAATAATAGCAAAAAGAAAACACACGTGGACAGGTAAACGAAGTTATTTTAAGGTGACAGCAGGCCGTTACCTACACAGGGTATTATAGAGTGTAACAAGGAATACAACCTGGGCCTTAAACATCAGAGGCTGTGCAGTACACGTGTACTGCCGATACAGGTGTAGCTACAAAACTTAGATATGCAGTACAGGTAGAAATCAACAGAGGTATGAATACAGAAACAGCTACATACAGAGGCTCACAATAATATCAGTTGCATGTACATGGACAGAAGAAGTGTTTATCATAAGCATATTTTGTTCTGACATTTTTGAGGCAGTAATGCAATAAGACAGAATGACTTAGTGTTTAATCAGCAGTCAGTAACAAAATCTGAAACTGCAGGAGGCATGAGAGACTTTTGCCCATTCAGTATATTTATACTGTACAATCAACAGTCTCTTAAACTGTTACTGTCTTCAGTTTGTGTTTGAACAAAGCCTACACATATCTTCAGAAGACTGGACAGTAGAAACTGAAACTGGTTAGGGTATGGAGGAGTTTGGGACGAGAAATCCTAGGACATTAATTTCTCAAGGATTTCCCTCTGTTTTGTGCAGAATTTGCAAATCAGGAAAACATTTCTGGTAGTAGGCTTTCACATTTTATGGCATTGCCTGAAATAAATGATAGCTCCTTATACTTTAAGTTCAGTTAAGTTATGATTGGAGGAACAGAACAGAACTGGCTCATAGCCAAAATCTTAAATAAGGAATTGAAGTAGGACTTCTTAGCACAAGTTATGTACAAGCTTTAAATATCTATCAAAAGTACTTAATGTAGCCAGTAGCCAAAGGTGATGAATTCTTGCAGTGGTCTGCATGTAATGCATTTTACTCAGGCAGACAGACAGAGAGAGAGAGAGAGAGAGAGAGAGAGAGATAATGCAAGAAGACAGGGTCTGCATTATGCACAAGCGTAATGATACATTTTTGCAAGCATTTATATTTCTGCCATGTTTCATAAAATGTTAACCACCTCCTGAACACTATGTCATTTATTTCTGTTCAGTATTCCTTCAACAAAGTCCCACTTACCTCGGAGAGGATTCCCAAAGAGCACTTGTTCACTGCTTTATTTATAAGTTGCACTCCTGGAATTCACTGCTGAAACAGAGAAAAGATGCACATGGTAAGGCAGAGCTGTACCTTGTTTTAAAATATGGCTAGGATCAGCTTTCCCTTCAGGGACCGCATTGAATTTTAAAATGAAATGAAGCAGTTAAGTATATGCGCTTGTATTTATATAGTATTGTGTACTGTATGAGCGCAAACACACACACACACACACACACACATATATATATATATATATATATATATATATATATATATATATATATATATACACACACACACACACACACACACACACACACACACACGCACACACCTCTCTGTCCAAATATGTGTGCATGTTTTTATATATATATATATATATATATATATATATATATATCTCTATGAGTTGATTAAGTTTTCAGAAACTCAAAATTCATGGTGAGATGATATGATAAAATTTCTGAAAACTCAAAACTTTTGAATGGAGATTGCAGTACAGTGAGGATCGGGAAATTTACCTTTTTTGTCAATGTAGTGCGATCTCTGAGTTGATATATATAATTTTCAGGAGGTGTGGAGGGGTACAGGTGGGGTTTGCCCCCTGCAAAAATGTAAAAAAAATGATAGATTTTTGTGTTTTTTCTTTTTCATATTTGAGTTTTCGGAAATTCAATCTAGTCATTTCACCGATATGAATTCTGAGTTTCTGAAAACTTGATCAACTGATATAGATCCATGTATAAATATAAATATAAATAAATAAAAATAATTAGGATTGTGATATGCTAAATATTTGGTTTGTATAAGTAAGAAATTATGACAGTGCAGCACTTTATCATTCAATGCATTTCCATTCTGTAGAGTTCAGATATTAATCATATTATACACATACATTTCCATAATCCATTTATGTTCCCCCTTATTTTTCTTTAATTTGTTTAAATATTTTTTTCATTTGTCTGTACATTGCAATTTTATAATTTTCATAATATATTAGCATAATGACCTATTTTTTATTATGAATGGGCCTATACTATTACTCAAGCAAGCATTTTCTTTTAGGTTTATGTATTTATTTTTCAGGTTCTCCCCAGATATAATTTCACATTTGACAACTAAGTGTAGAGAAGTATAACTTTTTCCTTTTCTTTAATTTTATTAATTACAGGATTCATTTTAATTTTAGTATGCTTTTTAGCATTTTCTTTAAATTAGCATCAATGTCAAGTAAGTTTACCAAATAAGTGCTTGGTATGATACTAAATATGTGACTTTTGTGTTCAGAGCCTTGAACAGCATATGTTTAAGATTATGGTTAAGTTTTCATGCTTCAGGACCATGGAAGAATTTGCAAAGGGGTCAGTAGGCTCAAGGATTTCCCTCTGTTTTGTGCAGAATTTGCAAATCAGGAAAACATTTCTGGTAGTAGGCTTTCACATTTTATGGCATTGCCTGAAATAAATGATAGCTCCTTATACTTTAAGTTCAGTTAAGTTATGATTGGAGGAACAGAACAGAACTGGCTCATAGCCAAAATCTTAAATAAGGAATTGAAGTAGGACTTCTTAGCACAAGTTATGTACAAGCTTTAAATATCTATCAAAAGTACTTAATGTAGCCAGTAGCCAAAGGTGATGAATTCTTGCAGTGGTCTGCATGTAATGCATTTTACTCAGGCAGACAGAGAGAGAGAGAGAGAGAGAGAGAGAGATAATGCAAGAAGACAGGGTCTGCATTATGCACAAGCGTAATGATACATTTTTGCAAGCATTTATATTTCTGCCATGTTTCATAAAATGTTAACCACCTCCTGAACACTATGTCATTTATTTCTGTTCAGTATTCCTTCAACAAAGTCCCACTTACCTCGGAGAGGATTCCCAAAGAGCACTTGTTCACTGCTTTATTTATAAGTTGCACTCCTGGAATTCACTGCTGAAACAGAGAAAAGATGCACATGGTAAGGCAGAGCTGTACCTTGTTTTAAAATATGGCTAGGATCAGCTTTCCCTTCAGGGACCGCATTGAATTTTAAAATGAAATGAAGCAGTTAAGTATATGCGCTTGTATTTATATAGTATTGTGTACTGTATGAGCGCAAACACACACACACACACACACACACACACACACACATATATATATATATATATATATATATATATATATATATATATATATATACACACACACACACACACACACACACACACACACACACACACACACACACGCACACACCTCTCTGTCCAAATATGTGTGCATGTTTTTATATATATATATATATATATATATATATATATATATATATATATATATATATATATATATATATATCTCTATGAGTTGATTAAGTTTTCAGAAACTCAAAATTCATGGTGAGATGATATGATAAAATTTCTGAAAACTCGAAACTTTTGAATGGAGATTGCAGTACAGTGAGGATCGGGAAATTTACCTTTTTTGTCAATGTAGTGCGATCTCTGAGTTGATATATATAATTTTCAGGAGGTGTGGAGGGGTACAGGTGGGGTTTGCCCCCTGCAAAAATGTAAAAAAAATGATAGATTTTTGTGTTTTTTCTTTTTCATATTTGAGTTTTCGGAAATTCAATCTAGTCATTTCACCGATATGAATTCTGAGTTTCTGAAAACTTGATCAACTGATATAGATCCATGTATAAATATAAATATAAATAAATAAAAATAATTAGGATTGTGATATGCTAAATATTTGGTTTGTATAAGTAAGAAATTATGACAGTGCAGCACTTTATCATTCAATGCATTTCCATTCTGTAGAGTTCAGATATTAATCATATTATACACATACATTTCCATAATCCATTTATGTTCCCCCTTATTTTTCTTTAATTTGTTTAAATATTTTTTTCATTTGTCTGTACATTGCAATTTTATAATTTTCATAATATATTAGCATAATGACCTATTTTTTATTATGAATGGGCCTATACTATTACTCAAGCAAGCATTTTCTTTTAGGTTTATGTATTTATTTTTCAGGTTCTCCCCAGATATAATTTCACATTTGACAACTAAGTGTAGAGAAGTATAACTTTTTCCTTTTCTTTAATTTTATTAATTACAGGATTCATTTTAATTTTAGTATGCTTTTTAGCATTTTCTTTAAATTAGCATCAATGTCAAGTAAGTTTACCAAATAAGTGCTTGGTATGATACTAAATATGTGACTTTTGTGTTCAGAGCCTTGAACAGCATATGTTTAAGATTATGGTTAAGTTTTCATGCTTCAGGACCATGGAAGAATTTGCAAAGGGGTCAGTAGGCTCAGTTGATATCTTTGGGAGGCATGATACCTGGCAAAGGACATTATAGGATATTGTGAAAAGATGGATGCAAAATATTTAAAGGATATGAACTGTAAAACTTTTTCCCCTTTTCCATTTTTATTAAGTTACTTTCAGCTTCTAATTTTTTGTTGAGGAGAAGGAATGGATGGAGATGTCTATGTGAATAAATTCCATGCATTTGCTATTTGGCTTTCTCATTTTTTTTGTTTAAGTTTTTGGTTTTAAAACAAGGTTCGAAACGTTATTTTATATTGGTGTTCAGATTTAAGTGACTGTTTTCCTTACTGCGTTCTTCAGGTTCATACATTCTGAAATGGAGGGGGGGTTCTTAAGTAGTTACTGGACATGCAGTCCAGGACACCACTGAGGACCTGTCCCAATTTCCCTAGAGCATTCTATGGTTAACTGACCTTCTCAGAGTCACTCAGATGGCAAACGGAGGCTGACAGACTCAGACTCAAGAATGCAGTTCTCCAACTGCATCATTAATCTCTGTTTTTAATATGCATCTTTGTATGAAAGCGAATGATTTTATTGTCTGTTGTCGGGTGTCTTTTGCATTTCAATATAGTTAGAGCTGCCACTTTGTCAGTCTCTGGACATTACGTTAGCTTTTTGTAGTTATTATCATAGGATCATAGGAAGTTACAAGGCTATTGGCCCTGAGGCCCTTACAAGCCTAGCCAAGAATTTAACTCATGTTCCAAAAAGCAGCAGGGACACAGGTAGAACCACAGGGGTGTATTTTCTGTCCCCTATCCAGGTATCCAGGTTGCACTTAAAAAGGTGTAATGAGGTACTCTGTTTTATGTGGAGAGGGAGTCTATTCCAGAAAAGGGGGAGTCTCTGGGACAGAAATCTCTCCTGCCAACAAGTCTTATTGATGTCACATACCAGGTTGAGGTCTCGAGTGTGGTTTACTCGATTGGAGCTTGACTTGCGGATATGCAGCAGTCCCATCAGGGTGGGGTCTGAGATTGCTTTGTATGCCAGACAGAGGTCACCTCTGAGGAGTCTAGGAGTCTGTAGGAGACTGAGCAGAGGGACAGGGCTTTTAGCCTATCTGTGTAGGGTACATATTTGAGGACCTGGATTCTCTGGATGAGGAATCTCTGTGGTCTCTACAGTTGCTGCATTTGCTTTGTGAGGGGTCTATATTACCAGATCGAAACTTTAGTTAGTCGAATAACTAAAGATCGATCTGGTAACATCGAAAGCTAAAACTGTGAACAGATGATTTCATGCAGGGAAAGAATTTCCTTGGCCATTATGTGGATTATGCCCTTTTCTCCAATGTAGAGCAATGACGGAATTGGTATATTTAGTTAGGGAGTGTGTGAGGTGCACAACATTTGCATTTAAAAGTTTTTTTTTTCATGTAGCCAAGGGATATAGACCCCTTTGTGAGGTACATGCAAAAAGGGGCATTGTACTCAATAATGGGTCTTATAAGGGAAGAATACAGGGATGTTATGACAACATTGTCCCTGGATGAGATACCCTTACAAATGACGTGGGCCATGTAGAAAGCTTTCTGTACAACAGAGACAATATGGTGATCAAAAGTCAGTTTGCTATCAAACTGGGTGCCAGAGTCCCACACGACTGATTGCATGCTTAGGACCTTATTATCAATGTGATAATTTGTGGGGATGTCATTCTCCCCAAAGGGGATGATGATGCATTTTTTGGTATTCAGTTTGAGTATTACTTTAGAATGTTTTAAATATTCATGTAAAATGACTAATGGCCAACTGTTCCACTGGTTTACCACAAAGTACACACACAAAAAATAATTTATTTTATAGTTGTTACTGTTGGGTAAGGATTGTATTTTTTATTGTACTTAGTTTTATGTTCTGGTTTGTTATGTTCCTACATGTTTAATTGCATACTTTTTATTTATTTTGCCTGCTAGTATAACCGTGTGTGTTTATGTGTGAGAGAGAGAGAGAGAGTAAGAGAGAGAGAAAAAGAGGGACATATCACAAATACATTTTATTAGATACATAAAATATATATTAAACTGAATATACCCTTATTAGGATAATTAGGGTATTTCCTTCCATAAGGAAGAAAAACAGGGCTGGAAAAGCTGGAAAAAGAAAGATGATGTTATGGGCAGGATGGCACATGACGTAAATGTAATGTCAAAGAGTGATAGGCAACTCTTGTAATATTTAGATCCTCAGCCCAGGTCTAGGAATTTCATTTTTAATTCCTATAGTGTCTCTTTATAGAAACAAATGTAACAGAATCTTATTAGCATGGAATTTTTAACTTGTCTAGTAAACCTTTAAGTGATAAACAACTCATAGTAATTAATAATGATTTGTACTTCATACCTAATTCTTTTGTTTCTTATTTACAAGCTATCCTGATATTAGTTCCCCAACAAACCATCAGTTACATGTATGAACAAGGGTGAATTTTTTCTATAAATCTTCAAAATTTCTTAGGTTCATAGATTAGTACTAGGCTAACTGCCCTTGCAAGCCAATTATCCCTTGTGAGACTCAAGCCCTGCACCTTGTGTTTATAAAGCAAACACCTTAACCATTAGGCCACTCACCCAACCATTAGTGTTTTATGTATCTTTCACTTAAACTGTTTGAATAATGTGTTTTGAATGAATTGCATCATAATAGCAGTCTTTTGTTTAAAAGCTTTGGTCACAGTTTAACATGAATGGGAGTTAAAAGCTTTGCACATACTTAGCCAAACAGGAATGTGTTTATTCCTACAGCAGATAAGGGAAGGACAGTGGAGGTGTGGGGGTGGAAGAACTACATTGCTGAAGATACTACACAATGCTCTAGCTGTAATTTACCACAGATTACGTCCTGATCAACTTAACATATTAACAAAATTATAGATGTGATCTTGAATTGCATGAGTTGTAAGGGCTTAATTTCTGAAAGGTTAAAAAATGAGCTTACAGTCTGTGACTCTAGCAGAGAATCTCTATCTCTAAAGTACATAAAAAAACTAGGTTGCCTCTATCGTTGCAAACAGTTCCTAACCCCTGAGTCTAGAACTACAACAGCCAGAACTCATCTCTTAACAACACTACTTTACGCCTCTCCAGTTCTTACCAACATTAATAAAACCGACCTGAACACATGCTACAACAAAATAGCAAGGTTCACTGCCAATACTATATCACACTCCCATCACTGCCAATCCCTACTTAAACTACACTGGTTAGAATTTCCAAACCTGCTACTCTACCACCAACTCATCATAGCTCATCAAATTCATTACCATCCTGGGAAACCCCCTGCTCTAGCTGACATGTTAAACGTTCCCAATTCCAGCAGGGAACTATGATCAAATAACAAATCCCTGACTGAAGTCAATCCATGTAAGAACAACTCTGGAGAAGCCCTTTTCTCCCATGAGGTCGCAAAAGCATGGCACACCCTCCCACTTGATCTCAGGCTACAAAATCGCACAAGCACATTCAAAGGCCTCCTTAGATCACACTTCATTGCAAACCATCTCTGAAACTGCAAAGACCACCCCTGAATCCTCACTGCCCTGTAGGAAGACTACCCGCTGAAGCCACCAATGCATACATCATACTGTCACCTGCAATGTACTTCTTGTAAATATTGACCTTCTCCTGAGTATCGTATCTTATTTACACAGACTGAACTGTTATTGTAGACATGTAACCTCCTGACTGTACAAATATCGACCTACTCCAGAGTATCTTATTTACACAGATTGTACTGTTATTGTAGTCATGTAACCTCCAGACTGTACAAATATCGACTTACTCCTGAGTATCTTATTTACACAGATTGTGCTGTTAATGTAGACATGTAACCTCCTGACTGTACAAATATCAACCTACTCCTGAGTATCTTATTTACACAGATTGTACTGTTATTGTAGACATGTAACCTCCTGACTGTAGAAATATCGACCTACTCCAGAGTATCTTATTTACACAGATTGTACTGTTATTGTTGACATATAACCTCCTGACTGTAGAAATATCGACCTACTCCTGAGTATCTTATTTACACAGATTGTACTGTTACTGTAGACATGTAACCTCCTGACTGTACAAATATGGAGCTACTGCTGAGTATCTTATTTAAACAGATTGTACTGTTACTGTAGATGTGTACCTCCTGACTATACATATATTAATCTTCTCTGAGTATCTTTTTTACACAGATTGTACTGTTACTGTAGATATGTTACCTCCTGACTGTACAAGTATTGACCTACTCCTGAGTATCGTATTTACACAGATTGTACTGTTATTTTATACATGTAACCTCCTGACTGTACAAATATGGAACTACTCCTGAGTATCTTATTTACACAGATTGTACTGTTACTGTAGACATGTAACCTCCTGACTGTACAAATATCTGCCAACTCCTGAGTATGTTATTTACAGAGATTGTACTGTTACTGTAGACATGTAACCTCCTGACTGTACAAATATCGACCTACTCCTGAGTATCTTATTTACACAGATTGTACTGCTATTGTAGACATGTAACCTCCTGAATGTACAAATATCGACCTACTCCTGAGTATCTTATTAACACAGACTGTACTGTTATTGTAGACGTGCAACCTCCTGACTGTACAAATATCGACCTACTCCTGAGTAACTTATTTACACAGATTGTGCTGTTACTGTAGATGTGTAACCTCCTGATTGTAAAAATATCAACCTCTTCCTGAGTATCTTATATACACAGATTGTACTGTTATTGTAGACATGTAACCTCCTGACTGTACAAATATCGACCTCCTCCTGAGTATCTTATTTACACAGATTGCACTGTTATTTTAGATGTGTAACCTGACTGTACAAATATCGACCTACTCCTGAGTATCGTATTTTCACAGATTGTATGGTTATTGTAGATGTGTAACCTCCTGACTGTACAAATACTGACCTAGTCTGGAGTATATTAATTACACAGATTGTACTGTTATTTTAGACATGTAACCTCCTGACTGTACAAATTTGGACCTACTCCTGAGTATCTTATTTACACAGGTTGTACTGTTATAATAGACGTGTAACCTGCTGACTGTACAAATATCAACCTACTCCTGAGTATCTTATTTACACAGATTGTACAGTTATTGTAAACATGTAACCTTCTGACTGTAAAAATATCGTCCTACTTCTGAGTATCTTATTTACACAGATTGTACTGTTATTGTAGACATGTAACCTCCTGACTGTACAAATATCAACCTACTCCTGAGTATCTTATTTACAGAGATTGTACTGTTATTGTAGTCATGTAACCTCTTGACTGTACAAATATCAACCTACTCCTGAGTATCTTATTTACACAGATTGTACTGTTATTGTAGACATGTAACCTCCAGACTGTACAAATATCGACTTACTCCTGAGTATCTTATTTACACAGATTGTGCTGTTAATGTAGACATGTAACCTCCTGACTGTACAAATATCGACCTACTCCTGAGTATCTTATTTACACAGAGTGTACTGTTATTGTAGACATGTAACCTCCTGACTGTACAAATATCGACCTACTCCTGAGTATCTTATTTACACAGATTTTACTGTTATTGTAGACATGTAACCTCCTGACTGTACAAATATCGACTTACTCCTGAGTATCTTATTTACACAGATTGTGCTGTTAATGTAGACATGTAACCTCCTGACTGTACAAATATCAACCTACTCCTGAGTATCTTATTTACACAGATTGTACTGTTATTGTAGACATGTAACCTCCTGACTGTACAAATATCGACCTACTCCTGAGTATCTTATTTACACAGATTGTACTGTTATTGTAGACATGTAACCTCCTGACTGTACAAATATCGACCTACTCCTGAGTATCTTATTTACACAGACTGTACTGTTATTGTAGACATGTAACCTCCTGACTGTACAAATATCGACTTACTCCTGAGTATCTTATTTACACAGATTGTGCTGTTAATGTAGACATGTAACCTCCTGACTGTACAAATATCAACCTCTTCCTGAGTATCTTATTTACACAGATTGTACTGTTATTGTAGACATGTAACCTCTTGACTGTACAAATATCGACCTCCTCCTGAGTATCTTATTTATACAGATTGTACTGTTATTGTAGACATGTAACCTCCTGACTGTACAAATATCGACCTACTCCTGAGTATCTTATTTACACAGATTGTACTGTTATTGTAGACATGTAACCTCCTGACTGTACAAATATCGACCTACTCTTGAGTATCTTATTTACACAGATTGTACTGTTATTGTAGACATGTAACCTCCTGACTGTACAAATATCGACCTACTCCTGAGTATCTTATTTACACAGATTGTACTGTTATTGTAGACATGTAACCTCCTGACTGTACAAATATCTACCTACTCCTGAGTATCTTATTTACACAGATTGTACTGTTATTGTAGACATGTAACCTCCTGACTGTACAAATATCTACCTACTCCTGAGTATCTTATTTACACAGATTGTACTGTTATTGTAGATGTGTAACCTCCTGACTGTACAAATATCAACCTCCTCCTCCTGAGTATCTTATTTACACAAATTGTACTGTTTTTGTAGACATGTAATCTACTGACTGTACAAATATCAACCTCTTCCTGAGTATCTTATTTACAAAGATTATACTGTTATTTTAGACATATAACCTCCTGACTATACAAATATTGACCTACTCCTGAGTATCTTATTTGCCAGATTGTATGGTTATGGTAGATGTGTAACCTCCTGAGTGTACAAATATCAACCTACTCCTCAGTACCTTATTTACACAGATTGTACTGTTATTGTAGACATGTAACCTCCTGACTGTATAAATATCAACCTACTCCTGAGTATCTTATTCATACAGATTGTACTTTTATTGTAGATGTGTAACCTGACAGTACAAATATCGACAAACTCCTGAGTATCTTGTTTACACAGATTGTACTGTTACTGTAGACATGTAACCTCCTGACTGTATAAATATCAACCTACTCCTTAGTATCTTATTTACACAGATTGTAATGTTATTGTAGACATGTAACCTCCTGACTGTACAAATATCTACCTACTCCTGAGTATCTTATTCATACAGATTGTACTTTTATTGTAGATGTGTAACCTGACAGTACAAATATCGACAAACTCCTGAGTATCTTATTTACACAGACTGCACTGTAATTGTAGATGTGTAACCTCCTGACTGTACAAATATCAACCTACTCCTGAGCATCGTATTTACACTGTCTGCACTGTTATTTTAGACATGTAACCTCCTGACTGTACAAATATCGACCTACTCCCAAGTATCTTATTTGCACAGATTCTACTGTTACTGTAGACGTAACCTCCTTACTATAAATATCGACCTACTCCTGAGTATGCTATTTACACAGACTGTACTGTTACTGAAGACATGTAACCTCCTGACTGTACAAATTTCGACCTAGTCCTGAGTATCTCCTGACTGTACAAATTTCGACCTAGTCCTGAGTATCTTATTTACACAGATTGTACTGTTATAGTAGACATGTAAATCTTATTTACACAGATTGTACTGTTATAGTAGACATGTAACCTCCTCACTGTACAAATATCAACCTCCTCCTGAGTATCTTATTTACAAAGATTGTACGGTTATTGTAGACCTGTGACCTCCTGACTGTACAAATATCGACATAATCCTGAATATCTTATATACACAGATTGTAAGTTTATTGTAGACATGTAACCTTTTGACTGTAAAATATCAACCTACTCCTGAGTATCTTATTTACACAGATTGTACTGATATTGTAGATGTGTAACCTCCTGACTTACAAATATCTACCTACTCCTGAGTATCTTATTTGCACAGATTGTACTGTTGCTGTAGGAATGTAACCTCCTGAGTGCACAGATATCGATCTATACAAATATTGACCTACTCCTGAGTATCTTATTTACACAGATTTTACTGTTATTGTAGACATGTATCCTCCTGACTGTATAAATATCGACCTACTCCTGAGTATCTTATTTAGACAGATTGTCTATTACTGTAGACATTTAACCTCCTGACTATACAAATATCGACCTATTCCTGAGTATCTTATTTACATAGATTGTACTGTTACTGTAGATGTATAATCTCCTGACTGTACAAATATCGACCTACTCCTGAATATCTTATTTACACAGAGTTACTGTTATTGTAGAGATGTAACCTCCTGAATGTACAAATATCGACCTACTCCTGAGTATCTTATTTACACAGATTGTACTGTTATTGTTGACCTTTAACCTCCTGACTTTACAATTATCGACCTGCTCCTGAATATTTTTTTTACAGAGATTGTACTGTTACTGTAGACATGTAACCTCCTGACTGTACAAATATCAACCTACTCATGAGTATCTTATTTACACAGATTGTACTGTTGTTGTAGACATGTAACCTCCTGACTGTACAAATATGGACCTACGCCTGAGTATTTTATTTAAACAGATTGTACTGTTACTGTGACATATAACCTCCTGACTGTACACATTTTCACCTACTCCTGAGTATGCTATTTACACAGATTGTAATATTATTGTAGAC
Source organism: Protopterus annectens (assembly GCF_019279795.1). Lineage (NCBI taxonomy): Eukaryota > Metazoa > Chordata > Ceratodontiformes > Protopteridae > Protopterus > Protopterus annectens. The sequence goes on from NC_056746.1 coordinate 40,601,903, forward strand.
ATGCTACCCTCGTGACTGTACAAATATCAACATACTGCTGAGTATGCTATTTACACAGATTGTACTGGTACTGTATTCATGTTACCTCCTGACTGTACAAATATCGACTTACTCCTGAGTATCTTATTTACACAGATTGTACTCTTACTGTAGACATGTAACCTCCTGACTGTACAAATATGGACTTACTCCTGAGTATCTTATTTACACAGATTATACTTATACCGTAGACCTATAACCTCCTGACTGTACAAATATTGACCTACTCCTGAGTATCTTATTTATACAGATTGTACTTGTACTGTAGACATGTAACCTCCTGACAGTATAAATATTGACCTATTCCTGAGTATCTTATTTTCACAGATTGTACTGTTACTGTAGACATGTAACTAGACATGTAACCTCCTGAATGTACTATGTGATTGTTTCGCATTTAACTGTTTTTTACCTTGTATAATAGCTTTCTTGCTATCTAACTTATGTATTCACCCTATTACTTCCTTGGAGCTTTTCTCCCCAGGACTCCACTGAAAATGGACACTTGTTGTCCAGTTGGATTTATCCTGGTAAAAGAAATGCTAAATAAATATATAAAAAAATATATATATTTTAGAAAAAAAAATCATAAACTTATTTTCTCCTACTCCTAGTAACTCCATTGTTTCTGCAAGGAGTTCACTGTAGAACCCCATTTGATGTTTCTTGAGGTCTGAATAAACTCCTCTTTGGGATTCTACCATACTTGCAGGATATAACAGTTTCTCACCTTAATGAACACTTTTTATATTGAGAACAGCACACATTTATATACACTGAATGTTCAAGCATATGCTTACGATTATATGCCATTTCCTGGTGTATTCTAACCTCTGTGATGTATGCTGCATCAGAAACCATTTTATTACCTTAATAACAAATGATTAATTTATTTGAGTGTTACTACAATAAATGCAACCTTGTTACCCATATATAAATGTGGAATTAATCTTGGGTTTCTTTGTAATACCATTATTTTTATGTGCCTAATTTAACTCCCATTCTGTTATATAGAAATATGGAGACAGTTTATAGATGACCCTTGGCTTCTGTGGAGGTGTGGAAGGGTGATGTTCATTAACTGTTTTCTTTTACTATCTATAATATTTATGGCATTAAACTTATGGTAATTCTATGTTTCAAACTTTTTAGATGTCGCTATCACAAGTTAGCGGATGGATCTGTCAATATCACTCTGTATTCGAATCCATACAGTAGAAATTCTTTATAGTTAGTTACTTGTTGCGACCCAATATATATTGTAAAAAGCATTCTCAAGTCACAGTTCTTTATGCTCGGAAGAATTTGTAACAAGCAGGAACATTTTGACAAGAAAGCTTTAGAATTAGGGTGCTGGTTTAAGCAAAAGGAGTATTGTGACTTGTGGTTTAAAAAGAGTATATAGGGGTCATTCAGTACCAACATGAAGAGGCACTTATCTATTGTGGCAGGAGAGAAAGAATTAAGTGAATGATATCAGTCTGGTTACAAGTTATGCAACCAACATTTTCATCATAAAGTCAAGATTCCTAAAAGTATTCATAGAACTCCCTGTTAATAAGAATTCCATTATTTTGGGAGACTTTAGTTATACTTCAACTTACTGGACCACCCATACCTCCAGAATAGGGCATGATCAGAAGTTCTTGCACTTAATCACTTAAAAACTGCCTGGATATTTAGTAAACCCACTAGGAGACACTATATTCTCAATTTGATCTTGAGAAATATAATCTGTACATGTACTGTTTCCTCGTCTCTACCTTAAATGTGTGACATTTGCTTTCAAAATCGCCAAAGCTCATGAAACCAATATCTTTGAATGTAAGGATTTCAAAAGGATAAACCTTGTAAAATTATAAAATGAGATCTCAGAATTTGTCTATGTCAGTACCCGGACTGCTGCTGACATACTAGTTAGCTATACAAGGGAGCTCTACATTCACTCAGATGTATTCATAGAGTTGGCAGTCTCAAACAGAGCAAAGAATGATGGGAAATGCAAAACAAATCACCCTGGTGGTCTACCAATGGAAGCAAGCTTAAAAAAACTCCAAAAATTATACACCAGATCCAAAACTCTGCATTGACCAGGACAGTATCAGAAAGATTGCAATGAAACTGAAACACCATTAGGACTAGTAAAGCACCCTATGAACTTAAGTTAATTACTGAAGCTAAAGATAAGTGCAACTCCTTCTTTTGCTGTGTTAGAAAGCTAAGGGACAATACCCAGCAATGCTCAGAAACTATTGTAAATTGCACCATCCACTCCATATCAACAAATATTGCCAAAATGTCTGTCAAAACTCCATATATCTCTGAATCCCTTACATACCCTTTATTAGCATGAGATGAGTTCTTAAAGTACATTGGTCATGCTCTAAAGCAAGTGTAAGTAACAAATCTTTCGAGTTGAATGTAACCTCTGTACCATACACAATACCAAATTATACAAATTTGATGTAGAGTTGTGCTATATTTGCATACAATTTTACTTTATTGTTAAGAACACCCACACAAAATGCCTACAGCATGAACAACTGAACCCATAATGCTTCACTATCTAACTTAATGTATAGACCACTGTAGTTTTCTACTTCCTAAAAAGACAAGCTGTTAACTAGTTATTGAAGATAGAACACCTCACTCTGAAAATTAAGACATGAAAGTATAGAAGTGAAACCACAATGTCAATAAGAAGCGAATCCTTTACACAGGTAAGTTATTTTGGATTGCTATGTTGTTGTATGTAAATTAGGGTTAGGTATCTATCAGGATATAATTTTCTGGTATCATTATAGAGAAAAAATAAATAAACAGTGAAACTAAAAAAAATCAAATAGCACACTATAATTAGTTTTTTTTTGCAATATAACTTGCATGGGAAATGAAATTAAATGCAGAGTAAGGGGACTTGCAAATGTGACCAATATACTTTAAGGTGTTATCAAAGACCAAAAATACTTCTTTAATTCACCTGATAAGTTACCTGAATATCAGTCATAGATTAATGGTACCTAAGGCCCTGGGCAGTTTTCAAACTGTGGTCCCCTTGCATATGCAAACTTTTATTAGAACACATATAAATGGGGTCTATATTCGATCATCAAAGTGTTAATACTTCAAATGGTCTAATATCGAACCAAAAAAGGCGAACGCTGAAAATAGCGAAGCTGCAGATAACCGATTTTTTTCCTAGGGAAATAATTTGGTTGTCCGTTTCTGTGGCTTGGCTATTTTCAGCACTGTTGTGGAAAGTTATGAGTTGGGTTCAGGCAAGTGTGCGATTGTGTGGATGTTAGGGTTAGGGTGGGGTATGTGAGTTAGGGTTAGGGCACGGGTGAGGTGAGTGTGCGATAATGACGGACCTTAGGGTTAGGGTTTGGGTTAAGGATAGTGGATAGATAGTACTGTATGTACAGTTTAGTGTAGGGTTAGATGTAGGACTTTAAGTGTATGTGTGTGGATTGCTGTTTTTTGGTGTGCTTCTGTTGTGTGTGTGTTTCTCGGAACGGTGAATTTTTTCCCAGGGAAAAAAATCGCTGTTCTGAGCGTTCAATGTTTTTAGATTTCGTGGTTACAGGTTTGAGGTTGTTGTATTCAGTGATGTGCTGTTTCGTTGAACTGATATAGACTCATATAAATACATGTTTTTTTTTTCAGAACCACCTTCAGAAATGTAAGACTTTATTCAAATTGCTGTCCATAAATATCCATTATTTGTGTATACCTTGCTGAATTTTCCAATTTTTGCTGATTTTGGTCGTTTTTATTACCTGCACTTCTCAGAAAGCTTAAAAAGTAGACTGGGTACTTATTTCACTGTATTTCTGCCTGTAAGTCATTTTCCAGTTGTGCACTTGCCATGCTTTATTTAAAAAGTTTAAATTTTCAAATTTCTAATTTTGCAAAGTTTTAATTGAGTTTACTGTTCTGGGCTATACACTCAAGTGCCTCTCTGTGCTTATTTACTGTATAAATGCATTGTTTAGCCTGATTTAACCCCCCCAAAAAAATTCTATCTTGTTTGCTAATTTCCCACCCTTGCTAACTAGAATAGTCCAGTTTCCAGGCTTTGCTGGTTTCAAGACTTTAGTTTCACTGTTCAGAACTATCCAGACCTTGCTGTGGTAGATGAAGGTCCTACTGGGAGCATTGTACTGCCTATCTAACACCAGAGGAGTGGTTTCCAGCTCTGAAATTGCAATTTTATTGGCCATTATGGGCTGATTTCTATCCCTTTCAACTTTCTGGCATAAATATGCGTGTTTGCATGTGTTTGAGCTTGTTTTAGATCAGCAGATCCTGTTTGGGCATCCTGCAGACTACTACAGCACCAGAAATGAGAAAGGAAGACTTATTTATTTATTTATTTATTTAAATTTGTTGACGGTCCATTTTCAGCAGAGGCCCGGGGAGAAAAGCTCCACAGTTAAAATAAACAGACAGTATTTACATTGGATTACATAGTGATTAACAATTTACATAGCAATTACTTACAACATATTTACAGATGAAGAACATAGTACATCAGTAGACAACTAGAATCTTTATCTGTGAAGTGCATACCAGACATTAACAAATGTTACAAGAAGAAGAAGTTCGTGCTGTATAATAAGTACTGGTTTATGAGCATCTGAGCTTGCTATAATCAAGGTAGTTAGTGGAGTGGAAAGAAAGGTAGTGGTTAGATGGGGTGGATGATATTAGAGTGGGAGTTGCAAGGGCATAGCCAGCATGTTTTTAGTTGTGCTTTTAGTAAAGTTTTGAAGTGGGTGCATGATGGTATGGAGGTAATTGTGGGTGGGAGTGAGTTCCATAATTTAGAGAATAGTGCTTCACCAGCAGAGTTATTGGCTTTAGTGATCTGCAAGTGATTTTGCTGCTGGATCTTAGTGGTCTGGTGGTGCGATAGGGTTGGAGTAGATTCTGGAGGGATGGGACATTTAGTGGATGGTTTACTAGTTTGTGGGCGAGTGAGAGTTGATACCACTGAAGGAGGTGAGGGAGTTCAAGCCAGCCCAGTTCAGCAAGTGAGAGACAGTGGTGACTACGGTAGGATGCCCCTGTTTTGTTGCAGCAGGTCTCTAGCTTGTTTAGATCACATTGCCTTAGGTTGGTATATATTGGAGAGGCATAAAGTAGTGTGGAGATAAGGTGGGAATTTGCTGTTGAAATCTTTGCTGCTTTGGTGAGAAATTGCTTATTTCTGTATAATGCTCCTAGCTTTTTGTGGACTTTTTTTATAGTCATGGATATGTGAATGTCAAATTTTAGTTTATTGTCTATTTCCACTCCTAGCAATTTGGTATGTTCAGTTGGGTATATAGTGGTGTTGTCTTTAGCCATGATGTTAAAGTGAGAGTTGTTTTGAGTATGTTTGGTGGGATGGAAGATGAGTAGTTTAGTTTTGTTTGGGTTGAGTATTAATCGGGCATCGGATAACCATGTTTCAACAGAGGAAAAGGCTTCCTGTGTGACTTTTTGCAGTTTTGGTAGGGACTGGGCTGAGCAGATGATGGTCGAGTCGTCTGCATATTGTATGAGTGTGCCATGTTTGGTGGCAGAGGCTAGATTATTGGTGTAAACCGAGAAGAGTAGGGGTCCAAGGATGAATCCTTGGGGAACCCCTATGGAGACAGGTAGTTGGGGAGATATGTCATTCTGCCATACAATGGATTGTTGGCGGTCAGACAGGTAACTCTGAAACCAGTTGGTGACTGATTGTGAGAAGGATAGGTTATTAAGGACAGAGATAAGTTGTTTGTGTGGAACCATGTCAAATGCTTTAGATAGGTCTAGGAAAGTAGCAGAGGAGAGATAGCCATTGTTTTTATGCTGAAGGATAGTATTAGTAAAGGAGAGTAAGGCAGTGGTGGTGCTATGGTTTGGTCGGAAACCATGCTGAGTACTGGAAAGGAGGTTGTTAGTAAGGAGGTAGTCTGAGACCTGAGAGTGTCTGAGACCTGAGAGTGTATGCATCTCTCTAGTATTTTGGAGAGTGGAGAGAGAATAGCTATGGGGCGGTAATTGGTTAGTTCTGTGGAGGGTCCGCCTTTGTGGAGTGGAATTATATGTGATACTTTCCACAGTGTGGGAACGTAACATTCTGACAGAGATCGGTTAATCAAGATGGATACTGGGTAGACCAGAGCATCAGTTGCGCTTTGTAGGTATTCACTTGGGAGGTTGTCTGCTGCTAATTTGGTGGGTTTAAGTTTAGTTAAGAGTTTTTTTATGTTGGAGGTAGGTACAGGAGAAAAAGAGAAGGCAGTGGGGAGATTAGTAGTTGAAGGTGTGGGGGTTGTGTTGTTTAGCTAGTGATAGTATGGTTTGGGTGAAGTGTGTGTTGAATGAGGAAGCAATATTTTCTGAGGAGTGAGGGATGTTAGGAGGAGGGGTACTGACTTTACCTGGGTGGAGGATGGAGTTTATGGAGGACCAGAATTGTTTGGGGCTGTGTTGTGAGGAGTCTAGGGCAGACTGGTAGTATTGGGATTTGTCCTGTTTTATCAGCTTTTTGACTCTATTGCATAGTTCTAGGAATTTCTGTCTAGCTGTGTAGCTTTTTGTACTAACTGCAAGTACTTTTTGCTGAATTTTCAAATTTTTGCTGATTTTGGTCGTTTTTATTACCTGCACTTCTCAGAAAGCTTAAAAAGTAGACTAGTTACTTATTTGTAAGTCATTTTCCAGTTGTGCAGTTGCTTTGTTTTATTTAAAAAGTTTAAATTTTCAAATTTCTAATTTTGTAAACTTTTAATTGAGTTTACTTTTCTGTGCTATACACTCAAGTGCATTAGTGCCTCTGTGCTTATTTACTGTATAACTGCATTGTTTAGCTTGATTTAACCAAAAAAAAAATGTTATCTTGTTTGCTAATTTCCCGCCTTTTCTAACTGGAATAGTCCAGTTGCAGGCTTTGTTAGTTTCAGGATTTTAGTTTCAGTGTTCAGAGCTATCCAGACCTTGCTGTGGTAGAGGGAGGTTCTACTGCCTACCAGTGGGAGTGGTGAACATTGTACTGCCTATCTAACACTAGAGGAGTGGTTTCCAGCTCTGAAATTGCAACTTTATTAGCCATTTTGGGCTGATTTCTATCCCTTTCAACTTTCTGGCATAAATACGTGTGTTTGTGCACTGCAGGGCTAAGGTTAAACTATTCCCTGTGCCAGAAAGTCTGCTCTTCAAATTTTCCCTTAGTACTAGGTAGTTTATCAGCAGTAGCACTAAAATCTGTATAGCTGTGACTAGCACTTGCTCTAAAACTCGCTAAAAAGCACTAGGAAGCCTTAATTTGTTACAAGCTGTCACCTCTCCTTGGTAATAAGGAGAAAATAGTCGTAGGCACTAGACAGCCTACAATAACAAGTACCTTGCCAAAAAAATAAGGCAAAACAGCTCTTGTACTACACAAAGAAAGCACCTAACCAGGCATGTCCAAGGGTTAGCTTCCGGTGATTTCTCCTGTCCACCTGGTGAATCTGGGCATACTGGGGCAATGCAGCAATTGCATCATGTACACAGACAACCCTCTCCTCCTACCACCAAACACTACAACCTACGAGAGATGCACTTACATAGCCAAACTGGAAGCAAAGCTCTCTCCACCCAAGATTGCGCTTAACAGTCAAGAGGAGAAGGTTAACACCCACACAGCACCTCAAACAACACATAGTCCTTCAAAACCCACACTGCCAAAACTCACACATAGCAACACAAAACCCACATATACAGAGGCTCTTAACATTAACCTGCCCAAGCAACAAGGACCTTCAAAGCCGAAACGCAAACAAACACCACCCCCAAACACAACCAAACTGTCACATAGTTCACAACACCAGTGTGCCACCCAACAGCAGCCCCTAAGGCAAGACAACGTACCCAACACTTTAGTCATAGATGACTCTATAGTCAGGCACACTGATGCCCACTCACCAGGCTGAACAAGGAGAAAATTACAGTTAGTTGCCTGTCGAGTGCCAGGATACACCACATAATACATGCACTCAAGTCACTCCACAACAGGTACAAATATGAGTCTGTCATTGTCCATGTTGGAGTGAATGACTTGAGACGTACCTCCCTGAACTACATGAAAAGAAACATGGAAGAGCTTTTGGATCATGTAGCCCAGGCAGGTATGACCCTAGCCCTGAGTAGCATCCTGCCATCACCACATGTATAAGGACATGTATAAGGAATGATATCACAGTATAAGGACAAAATGATTGACTTCAATAATTGGCTAAGCTTCTGGTGTCATTCAAAGGGGATCCAGTATCTGTCTGCCTGGGATGACATGATCAACAAACAGCGATGCTTTGCAAGAGATGGTTTGCACCTGTCACCCCTGGGATTCAGGTTACTGGCTAAGGATTTTGCCACCCCTATAGTGCCTTTTTTAGGCAAGGTTCAAAGGACAAAACTACCACTGTAATGGGTACAAGCAAGCAAAATCTGAAGGTAATGTTACTCAATGCTATAAGTCTAAACATTAAGATGCACTCTTTCGTGGCTCTCCTAAAAATGGAGAACATTGATATCTATGCAATAACTGAGACCTGGTTCAAAGCTCCAGAGAGCACCCCTGCAATACCAGGCTACAACTCATACCACACTTTTCGGCCACAAAACCAGGACCGAAACACTAAAGGTGGAGGAGTGTCCATATTTACCAAGGATATTCACACCTTCAGGCTGGTTGCCCAACACAATGCATCTGAAATTCTCCAGGTGCAACTAACACTAGGTAAGACTGCAATACAAATTGTAGCTTGCTACAGATCCACCACCATGTCCCAAGATTCTCACTACACCTTTCTAAACATACTGGAAAATATTAATTTACAACCAAACACCCTAATACTGGGTGATTTCAACTACCCTGCCATTAACTGGGAAAACTACTTGTGTACCAACACCTTTGCTCAACGGTTCATGGAATTCATAAACTCCAATGCACTAGAGCAACTAATTCATAGTCCCACCAGAGGTACCAATATTCTAGACCTGGTCATTACCAACATGGGAAATTGATCTTCCACACCAGTGGTCACCCCCTCGTTGATCAGATCAGACCATAAGCTAATCACCCTTGACATCCACATCACACCCCCACCCCCCTTTAAGGAAACCTCCGTAAAAAACTTCTCCAAAGCCAACTTCATGCTTCTCAAGTCAGAAGTTACAAACTTCATGACACCCATGCAGATGGAAACTGGAAGTTCAACTGCTGAATCCTACACTAAGGTGCTGTACGAGTACATTCACTCATGCATGGACCGAGAGATCCCAAATAGAACCAAGACACTGTCCTCTAAAAAAAGAAAGCCAATCTGGTAGTCCCCTGTCATAAACAAGCTGTACAACAGAAGGAAGAAACTGTTGCAGAAAAAAGGAAGAACCTAGGATTCAAAAAACTCCCTCACCAGCCTCAGTAGAAAGCTGAGATCCCTCATAAAAATCTTCCAAAGCTAGTTATGAAAACAAAATTGCCAAAGATTCCAAAGACAGCCACAAGGCATTCTATAGCTATGTCAAGAATCTAAATGGCAATACTCAGATCTGCTCTGAGCTACAGCAGAATGCCACTAGATATACTGATCTCAAGAATATTGCCAATATCCTGGCAGATAGATTCAGTGCCAATTTCACCCACCCTCACTCCCTAAAGAGCCCATCTCAGTATCGAAAGAATGCCAAATTCCAGTAATAACGTCCACTCAGGTAAAAAACGCATTCTCCAAAGCAAAGAATACAGCATCCATGGGACCAGGCGACATCCTGAGCTGTGTACTGCATGAACTATAAAATGAACTGGTACCTCATCTATGTGTCATAGCCTCACCTCTGGCTTCATGCCCACAGAGTGGCGCACAGCTACAGTCTGCTCTCTCCGCAAGGGGGGATCTACTTTGCATCCCAGGAACTACCATCCCATCAGTCTAATAAGCCTAATCTGCAAGGCCATGGAATGTATTATCATGGAAATTATAAACAAAGACATTGGCAACCTTCAAACACTGGACCCCACCCAGTTTTGGTTCGTGAAGGGCCGATCCTGCATCCTGAACCTGATCGACTTTTTCAAATCAGTCTCCAGAGTCGTGGATGAGTGTAAGGTGGTTCACACACCCTACTTTGATGTCGCCAAGGCTTTCAAAACTATCCCCCACTCTGGAATCATAGACAAACTTACTAAGCTGGGCATTAATCCCTATGTCACATGATGGGTTGCAAACTGGCTTACTGACAGAATAAATGCTGTAAAAGTAGCCAACTCTAAATCCAGCTCCAGACAAGTGACAAGAGGTGTACCACAGGGTTCTGTCCTGGGACTTTTCTTACTTGGCATCTACTTCTCTGAAGTACAGGCCAACACTAAGGGACTCTGGCTTACAAAGTTTGCAGATGATTGCAAGCTGGGAGCCATTATTGAATCCCCAAATGATGTGGATATACTACAAAAGGGCCTTACTGAAACAGATGTCTGGTGCCAGAGCCATGGGCTCAAGCTAAATGACAAAAAATGTTTAGTTGTCCCCTTTGGGGAAAACCACGTACCTGTGAACTACCACATAGGTGGCACTGTACTAAACATTGCAAGTGTGATAAGAGACCTAGGGACACAGGTGGACAGTGGTCTCACCTTTGATAGCCACATAGCCACAACAGTTAGAAAATCCTTCTATGTGGCACACATCATCACTAAGGGCTTTTCATCCAGAAAAAAGGAGGTCATTGTCCCTCTGTACTCATCCCTCATTAGACCCATTATAGAATATAATGCCCCGTTTGGTATGTACCTCACAAGACATCTGCAACAACTAGAAAGGCCACAGAAATACCTCACAAAAAGAATCACAGGCCTAAAGCAGATGCCTTATGCTAACCGTCTAAAGAAACTCCAGCTATACTGCGTCACATATCACCTACTCAGAGGCAATCTCTGCCTAACATACAAGGCCATGTCAAACCCAGAGTTGTTGGACATGCTACACTTAAAGAAATCCCAATCCCTCTGAGCCACATGCTCCAGGGATTTTAACCTTGTCATCAAGATGAATAGAACATGCTGGAGGGATAGGTTCCTGACCCAATCACTCCCCATACTCTGGAATAGGCTGCCCATACATGTCAGGCATAGTGCCTCAATGGCCCTCTTCAAGACGAACCTTGATGACTGGATGGGAGATAGAAAATTCACCCCGGGGATTACATCAATAGCCCTGCTAGACAAGACTCCAGGAAAGTAAATATTTGTGGGAAGCAATAGCCAGGGACTTGTTATGGATAGGCTTGTATAGGCCCTAGGGCTGATAGCCTAGTATCTACCTATGAACCTATGAACCTTAAATGTCCTGATGGTGATTAAAAACAATCACAGTAAAGTATTCCAATATGCTTTACATAAATGCACACTAGTCCTGTAAATCCAGAATAATAACTGCTTATCATGACAATGTCAGCCATTGTCATTCACAAATAACCCCCATACCCAACAATTAATCCCAACTAGTGACTGGGTATACCTCAAATGTCTGATTATGATTGTGATGTCGGGCTATATCCCATCAGACTGCCACCAATTAAATGACGCTCCTTACTATCCTGGGTCAGTAACTAAGGAGCTTCAGTCCTCACTACTGACTGACAATATGAGACTGTCACTTAAACAGAAGGAATATTTCACAATTTACCCCTAAGAGCACAAGAGGAACATGCTCTATTTCTCTGGGAATGGATAATATACCTCTGTCCATCCAAATGTATTTTCTTATTACACACTTCAGACCAAAGTGTCCCAATTTAAGATCTCTGATACACTCACACTCAAAATCTCACACATCCAAACACTTCTGAGAAAAGCCTGACACAGATTTCCAGCTGTGTCTTTTTCCCAAAATAAATACAGAAATGCAGTCATCAATCAGACAGTCTTCATGCCCTTCAAAAGGGGTGTCCAATTATGAAAATTAATTATCAAAATAAATGATAGTTATGACAAGAACAGCCAGACCTCGGGGTGACCTGGGGACTATCAAACAGGTAGAAGCACTCTCTAATCTCTAAAGAAAACCACTGGTTTCCAGCCACAATGTAAAATATAGTGAGTAAAAATGATTATGAATCTGAAAATCAGTAAGTCTCAATAAACATTAGAATTCAATCACCAGAAATGTAAATCTAACTGCAGGATAGAAGTCCATTATTTTAGAAAAACTCTATCTTAATAACTAAACTTTCCTGATCTAACTAAAAAAATACTGTCCCTGATCTACTCTAAGATATAATAGCAAGACCAAGGCAAGCTTACGGTTTTCTTGGTGAGTTCTCTTTTTTTGGTGTCAACTGATTCTCAGTACTTGACGAACTGCACAGCTTCAGTCTCAACTGTCTTCTTCAGCAGTCTCAACTGTCTCAACTGTCTAATATCAAAATACAACAGTCAGCTGTAAAAAAGATTCTTCTTCAGTCAATCAGCTGTTTAAATCATCTCCTAGCAACAAGAAACATTCCAATGACATTACTCACTGCTCGGCTGATTCTCCATGGTGCTTTAGAATGTCCCCCTCAAACATGCACAGTTAGAGATATATCAAAGCAGTGACAGACTCTTTACACATTCTGTTTAAACAGGGAAAGACTCAACATGTTAAACTTGTTTACATTTTCACAATCAGGCATGCTGGCATACAATATAAGTTAATCTAAGAATATGCACAAATCTCCTGCCAGACATGCTAACACAGTTGACAGTGTTTTCTTCACAATGATAAAAATAAATAACTAAATGTGGATAATGTATATTGTGTGTTTCACACAAACACACAGTATTCCAACTTATTTCACACAAATGCACACTAGTACTGCAAAACCAGACTGTTTAAATTTAGCAAACACTTTCACATACAGATCTCCTCAACTTCCACAAATCAGTTATAGCTACTTTGCTTGTGTACAGATCATCTAATTTTGATAAAGTAGTACTAATATATAACAAAAGACAAAGGTTCAGAATCAGAGACTGGTTTCTCTTGACACTTAACCTTTTTCTATCACCTGCTCTATCAACTTCCCCTCTGCTTCTGATTACTGATGTACATGCTGTTGCCTGTAAGAACTAAGATTTGATATACAATACTTTCTGTACTCTTATCTTAAACTCTGAGTTGTTATTACTTCCCATCGAAATGGGGTATTCCTAATGTATTGGAGATACGTGAATGACTTTAAAATGTTGTTTTATTGCCTTTTCTTGTAAATAACACCTTTTAAACTCTCATGCTACAAGTGGGAACCCAAGCATTATAATGCATGTTTATATTACTGCATGTATACTCTACTGTTTGTAAACATTTTTATGGTGTATGTAATACTTTCAGGAGCTTTTCTCCCCGGGCCTCTGCTGAAAAAGGGCACAAGCTGAGTCAGTCATTCCCGTTCAACAAATGTCAACTAAATAAATAAACAAACAAAACAAAACGAATAAATAAATAAATAATAAGCAATTGTTAGAATAACAGTTTTTGAATTAGAATGCATTTTCTGAAGGATATGAAGTCTGAAACAAATTTGTCAGTATTTACTGATTATAACTCTTAGTGGTTTGCAAGAAACCACAAATATTATCAGATTAAAAATATGATCAGATGTGTCTTGTAAACTCAGAAACAGATACAAACTGTGTAATTTCAACTCTTTTTTTCACATGAACAGTAGCCACAAATATTCCAGATTCACACAAATGCACATTAATCATTCAAAGCCTGGTAGCTGACTGAGCAAATGAGCAAATGACCAGATAACAAGTTAGTTTCATACACAAACAGCCACCATACAGACACAGCAGATATAGCCACTCTGTCATGTAGAGCTTATATGACTGTGATAAAAAATAACAACTCTCAACCTCTTAGTGTAAGAATCAGAGTCAAAAGCCAAAAAAGTAGTGAAAGATGTGTTTTAGATATTGCTCTTATATGCCTGGAAAGTAACTAGAATATTTTTTTGCATTAGATCATCTTACTAGGTGACCTGAGCACTGATTGGTCAACCTGTACCTCTAACAACACCACTAACCATATTAATATTTACAGTTTTACCCAACTTATCCAAGAACCCACTAGAATTGACAAAAAACCCACAAACAATTTTATTCTAGATTGGGCACTAATTAACTGCCCCAAACAAAACTATCAGACAGGATGCCTTCCTGATGGTCTTAGTGACCATCTCACCACCTTCCTCCTGCAGAAACTTACCAACATAGCCAAACCCATTGTTTTTAGACAAGTCAGAGACGATTGTAAACTAAATATACAAGAACTAAACAGTATTCTAAAACATAGTAACTGGAAGCCACTACTAACCCTAAATCTAGACCAAGCCATTGACTACTTCACCAATATTCTCATCAATATCCTTGATAGACTCGCACCAATTAGAAAAATAAGAGCCAAGTCAAATTATGCACCAAGGCTAACTAGGGAAACAAGAGCCCTTCTAAAGTCACGTGGCTAACTAGGGAAACTAGAGCCCTTCTAAAGTCACATGGCTAACTAGGGAAAATAGAGCCCTTCTAAAGTCACATGGCTAACTAGGGACACTAGAGCCTTTCTAAAGTCACATTGCTAACTAGGGAAACTAGAGCCCTTCTAAAGTCACATGGCTAACTAGGGAAACTAGAGCCCTCCTAAAGTCACATGGCTAACTAGGGAAACTAGAGCCCTCCTAAAGTCAAAGGATAAAGCCTGGAAGATTTGGAAGAAATACAATACTAGCCTGGCCAAACAAAGTTACCTACAACTTAGAAATCAGGCCAAGACACAAATTAAACTCAATAGACAAAATTACTTCCTCAATATCCAAAACAAACATTCAAAAGATCCCCACAAGTTCTGGCATGCCATTAACTCTCTCCTAAAACCAGGCAAAACTACCACTCCCACTCCTAACTCCATGAATGACAACAAGGACATTGGCACCCAATTCAATCACCACTTCACAGAATCCATCTTAACACTATCCTCACAACTATCCAAAAACAGCCCTACATATAACTCAAATAAATGCCCTGACAACATCCCATCTTTTACACTGTCACCCTTTCCCACCTCAACAATTACAAAACACCTCCTAAAACTGAAACCTACCACCCTTGCCACTGACATTCTCCAAGACAACTTCCTAAAAATAGCTGCTGAATCCGTATCCTACCCTATTTCTTTTCTTATCAATCGCTCCATACAAGAAGCATATGGCCCACAACTATGGAAAGTATCATACATTATTCCACTACATAAAGGCAGAAACTCTTATGAATACTCAAATTATTGCCCCATTGCCATTCTATCCCCCTTATTTAAAATACTAGAGCAATGTATAGATTCTCAGGTACACAATTCCTAAACTCACACTATCTCCTCTCCCCCATAGAGCATGGCTTCCGACAACACCATAACACAACCACCACTCTGCTCTCTTTCACCAGTCTGATCAGCCAACATAGAAATAGTAATAACTTTGTATCTGCAATATTTCCAGACCTCTCCAAAGCATTTGGCATGGTTTCACATTCCATACTACTAGACACCCTGACATCCATATCCTTTGCTGCTTCTGCTATAGCCTGGTTTAAAAGCTATCTGTCAAATAGGCAACAATCTTTCCAATGGCAAAGTGTACTATCCCCCTTACTCCCAACTACCATAGGTGTACCACAAGGCTCCATATTAGGCCCACTTCTTTTCTCCATATTTACCAGTAATCTCTATAGCACCACACAGCATCCTTCACTTATGCAATACGCTGATGTTTCAACTCTTATCTGTTCAGCTCCATCAGTTCTAACCCCACAACAACTCACCCAGGAATCCTTTAGCTCTGTGGAAAGTTGGATCACTCAGATCCAACTTATCCTAAACCCTAAATAAAACGAAATTACTACTTTTCACCCCCAACAAAACCATTTCCACCCCTCTATCCTTCACTGTTTGCTCCAAAAATGGCACTATTATCTCTCCCTCTGACCATACCAAACTCCTAGGTGTTGAAATTGATAAAAATCTACACTTCGACATTCACATTTCACAAACTATCAACAAAGTTCATAAAAAATGGGAACACTATATAGGCACAGGAAATCCCTTTCAAAACAAGCACAGATTACCCAAGGCCAAACTCACCTCTTGTCTACCCTAATGTATGCTGCTCCAATTCTTACCCAGCTTAGAAAACTTGACCTTGCCAGACTCGAATCATGTTATAATAAAATTGCCAAGTTTGCAAACAACTCCACCTTTAGAACCCACCATTGGCAGGCTCTAAGGGAACTGCAGTGGCTGGAACTGTCCCAGCTACTAACCTATCACCAATTAGTCATTGCCTACATTGTGGTAACACATCCAGAATAAATACCCTGCACTAGGTCAACTTCTCACCCACTATAATACAAATTGTCCTCTCTGATCTTCTGACAAACCCCTCCTGCTAACAGTACTGCAGGAAAAGCACTGTTCTCCCACTCCATAGCTAGAATCTGGAATAATCTCCCTCCTGCTCTGATTCCTGCCCCTACCTCTTCTAATCTCCCTCCTGCTCTGATTTCTGCCCCTACCTCTTCTCACTTTAAAAACTCACTTAGTACACACTTGTGGCGATGCCCATGTATTACATAAGTCCTCCAATTATTCCACTTATATACCTCACTTCCTAATGCTTCTTCTAATGCTGATTGAATTTGTATCCTTATTCTGTTACTAACCATGTGTAACTATTTTTTTCCTGTATATATAGGTCTTGTTATGTCTTCTGCTGTATACTGTATTTTAATATATTGTTTGAAAATTCTCTGTATACTGTATTTTAATATATTGTATAAAATTTTACTTACTCTGGAGCTTTTCTCCCTGGGCCTCCACTGAAAATGGACCTGTGTCCAGTCGGACCATCCCAGTTAACAAATGTAAAATAAAAAATAAAAAAAAAATACATTTTCTGATGAAATAAAGTCTGAAAGTCAAAACCTGTAATCATTACTGACTGCAATCCTCAATGTATTTTCTAGAAAACCACAGACATTATGAGGAACAGCACAAAATATTTGGTCAGGCGTGTTTAACAAAATCAGGGACAGTTTCAACTTTGTTCACACAAAGGTGCCAAAAACAATACATATTAAAATGTTTTCATACAAATACACACTAGTGCTATAAAACTAGACTTTAAAATGGGCAAACAGCAACAGGGTAAGTTGCTTTCCTTCACAGCTAGAAATCCCCTTATTTAGCGACTGCAATCCTCAAAGACTTGCCAGGCCAAAAATATGAAGCAGTCAGGGACATTCTGTGAAATCAGACACAGTTTCAACTTTTTGCCACATAAACAGTAACCAGAGAATAAATATATGCTACTTAATGCAAATGCACACAAGCCCTGTAAAGCTACTCACCTTCTTCTTCTTCTTTCGGCTTTTTCCCAGTTAGGGGACGCCACAGTGGATCACCTGTCTGCTCATGATTGGCAGTGGAGTTTTACAGTGTCGAGTTGCCAGCTCGGCGCCCAACCTTCCACAGAAGGCACACAGATGCAGACACTCACACCTAGGGCCAATGTAGAGTGTCCAATCCACCTACAGCATGTCTTTGGGATGTGGGAGGAAACCAGAGCACCCAGAGGAAACCCACGTGACCACAGGGAGGACATGCAGACCCCGCACAGAAGGCAACCCAGCCGAGAATCGAACCGGAGAACCTCTTGCTGTGAGGCAGCAACGCTAACCGCTGCACCACCATGGCCACCCTGTAAAGCTACTCACCAATCTGCACAAATTATAAGAAGGTAAGTTGCTTTCATCCACAACCCCCCCCCCCTTCCATTGTGGACTGCATTCCTCAATTATTTATTAAGAAATCACAAATTTTATGAATCATGGAGGAAAAAATGAGGCAAAGGTCAGGGATATTTGGTGAACTCAAGGACAGTTTCAACATTGCTTCACATGACAGTCACCAGAGAATAAATATTCCAACGTAGTCCATACAAATCCATAGTAATGCTGAAAAGCTAGATTTTAAAATCAGAAAATGACAAAAGGGAAAGATGATTTCATCCATAGACATCCCTCCCCCTCAGTTTAGTGACAGGGATATTGAGTCACTTACCAGAAGACTATAGATTTTATAAAGCACAGACTCAAAACAACAGCCACAGTCAGAGACACTTTCAACTTTGTGTCACTCACAAAATGAAGCCAGACAATAAACAGACGACACACAGTCCAACTTAATACAAAATCAAACTTTAAACTGAGCAAACACACGTTTCTTTCTTTCTTCTACAACCAGCTAACACTTCTTCCTATGTAATAACTGCATTTGGGTACTGAATCTGGATAACAGCCAAGATTAGAAAAAAAATCGCCTGTAAAGGAAACACCATAATTCTTTCAACCATACTCAGCCTGAACCCCCCCCCCCCCAATTTAGTAACTGCAGCTATCCATTTACCTGGTTGTTTGCCAGGACATAATAATAATTAAGAAAAACAAAAAAAAAAAAAAAAAAAACTTTCTTCATTGGTCAACATGTTGCTTGTATCCACCATAGTAAACCACAATTGCCTCAAGAATTTCCTGGTTATAATATAAAGGACATAATAAGCCAGTTATGATCAATGAATCTGTCATAATCTTTTATATTAGAAGAGTGTTGAGAACCCATAATAAGGGGTTATGTTTAGAGACCCAATCATAATTCTTTGCCGTACAAAGAGCTTTATCTGTCCCACATACTACTAGTTACAGGAAAAAAGCACTAAGTGTTTTGCCACCTTTCAAAGCGATAAAACACATAATGAGCACTATCAGAAGGGCAGTAACACACTCTCTTAAATTACTGAAAGTCAGGGACACATTACTGGCACAGACAGCTGGCAGAAACACATTTCCTTCTAATTCTGCTGCTGTCATTTGCTGGCTAGTACTGGCAGGTTTAACTGCCTACAGCAATACCAGATTTAACGAGTGAAACGGGATGCTTAGGAATTGTTCAGATTAGGTCTCGTGCTATAGAGGCTCTTAACTGATTTGCCTTTTCCAGATTTCAGTACATTATCCCTGTGCTCCATGCAATACAATAATATAAAAAAAATAATATTTAAAAAATACTTCTCTCCACAATCAGCATAATTTCCATCATGCACAGCCTTCCAACAACTTCCCCTTATTTATTGACTCATTGCAATTGTTACTAAGTGGTTGATTGCTGGTGCCAACATATTAAAACATGCTTTCCTTGCTACTGCAACCTGCTGTTGCAACCTGTACTTGTTATACAACAGTCTGCAACACCATAATATTTAATATTTGCTCTGTTTCAGGCAATGAGCAGAAAGGTGCTACAATTTAAACATGATCTCTGCTGGCTTTTTATTTAGAAACATTTTTTTTTTACTTAAAAATGAAGAAACACACCAAAATTAATAGCTTCACCTGTATTTGTTACTCAGGCTCAAATAATAGTGGGTACTGAGAGATACTCATGATGTTTTTTCTTCCTTGTTTTAATAAAATGTAAGAGGCACCCAAAACAGTTTTTCTATTCAGAGCTGCTGAAAAAAAATTTTGTTTCCCTGTATGGCCATGAGTCTCCCTATATTTGTGGGCCCTGAGAAGCCTCCCATATCGCTCCTACTTTAATCCGATTCTGCTGCATATTTATTAAATGGTGTTCATCATGCTCTAGCTGAAACTAAGTTACCAATAGTTATATCATGGCATACCATAGTGGTGACATCCCACCATAAGGGTAGCCCTTCCTAGACACCAATAGTTATATTATGCCATACCATGGTGGTGACATCTCTCCATAAGGGTGGTCCTCCCTAGACACCAATAGTTATATCATGCCATACCATGGTGGTGACATCCCTCCATAAGGGTGACCCTTCCTACATCCCTCCATAAGGGTGGCCCTTCCTACATCCTCCATAAGCATGGCCCTTCCTAGACACCAGTAGTTAAATCATGCCATAGCATGGTGGTGACATCCCTCAATAAGGGTGGCCCTTCCTACATCCCTCCATAAGGGTGGCCCTTCCTAGACACCAACAGTTAAATCATGCCATAGCATGGTGGTGACATCCCTCAATAAGGGTGGCCCTTTCTACATCCCCCCATAAAGGTGGCCCTTCCTATGTCCCTCCATAAGGGTGGCCCTTCCTAGACACCAATAGTTATATCATGCCATACCATGGTGGTGACATTCCACCATAAGGGTGGCCCCTTCATATGTCCCTCCATAAGGGTGGCCCTTCCTAGACACCAAGAGTTATTGATTCATCAGTCTGAAGAGCCTAATCTGCAAAGCTATGGAATTTGTTATGATACCAAAAATATTATTAGTGCAGCATCTTACATTTGATAGCAAACAACAACATCTTCTGCATAATGTAAGTAACATCCTAGTACAAAATGAAATGCAATCAGGGAGCATGGGACCCTGGCTAATATAAGTAATATCCAAGTACAAAATTAATATAAGTAATATCCTAGTACAAAATGAAATGTAATTAGAGAGCTTGGAACCCTGGGTAATATAAGTAATATCCTAGTGCAAAATGAAGTGTAATCAGGGAGCTTGGAACCCTGGGTAATATTGGTAATATCCTAGTACAAAAGGAAATGTAATCAGGGAGCTTGGAACCCTGGGTAATGTAAGTAATATCCTAGTGCAAAATGAAATGCATTTAGGGAGCTTGGAACCCTGGGTAATGTAAGTAACATCCTCGTACAAAATGAAATGTAATCATGGAGCTTGGAACCCTGGGTAATGTAAGTAATATACTAGTACAAAATGAAATGCAATTAGGGACCTTGGAACCTTAGGTAATACTGGGAATATTCTGGTACAAAACGAAATGCAATTAGGGACCTTGGAACCTTGGGTAATGTAAGTAATATCCTAGTACAAAATGAAATGCAATCAGGGAGCTTGGAACCCTGGGTAATATAAGTAATATCCCAGTACAAAATGAAATGTAATCAGGGAGCTTGGAACCCTGGGTAATATAAGTAATATCCTAGTACAAAATGAAATATAATCAGGGAGCTTGGAACCCTGGGTAATATCGGTAATATCCTAGTGCAAAATGAAATGTAATCAGGGAGCTTGGAACCCTGGGTAATATAAGTAATATCCCAGTGCAAAATGAAATGCAATTAGGGAGCTTGGAACCCTGGGTAATGTAAGTAACATCCTCATACAAAAGGAAATGTAATCAGGGAGCTTGGAACCCTGGGTAATGTAAGTAATATACTAGTACAAAATGAAATGCAATTAGGGACCTTGGAACCCTAAGTAATATTGGGAATATTCTAGTACAAAATGAAATGCAATTAGGGACCTTGGAACCTTGGGTAATGTAAGTAATATCCTAGTACAAAATGAAATGCAATCAGGGAGCTTGGAACCCTGGGTAATATAAGTAATATCCTAGTACAAAATGAAATGTAATCAGGGAGCTTGGAACCCTGGGTAATATAAGTAATATCCTAGTGCAAAATGAAATGTAATAAGTGAGCTTGGAACCCTGGGTAATATAAGTAATATCCCAGTACAGAATTAAATGTAATCAGGGAGCTTGGAACCCTAGGTAATATTGGTAATATCCTAGTACAAAAGGAAATGTAATCAGGGAGCTTGGAACCCTGGGTAATGTAAGTAATATCCTAGTACAAAATGAAATGCAATAAGGGACCTTGGAACCCTGGGTAATATAAGTAATATCCTAGTGCAGAATGAAATGTAATGAGGGTGCTTGGAACCCTGGCTAATATAAGTAATATCCTAGTACAAAATTAAATGTAATCAGGGATCTTGGAATTCTGGCTAATATAAGTAATATCCTAGTACAAAATGAAATGCAATTAGGGAGCTAGGAACCCTGGGTAATGTAAGTAATATCCTAGTACAGAATGAAATGTAATCAGGGAGCTTGGAACCCTGGCTAATTTAAGTAAAATCCTACTACAAAATGAAATGTAATCAGGGAGCTTGGAACCCTGGCTAATATAAGTAATATCCTAGTACAAAATTAAATGCAATTAGGGAGCTTGGAACCCTGGGTAATGTAAGTAATATCCTAGTACAAAATGAAATGCAATCAGGGAGCTTGGTACCCTGGCTAATATAAGTAATATCCTAGTGCAAAATGAAATGCAATTAGGAAGCTTGGAACCCTGGGTAATGTAAGTAACATCCTAGTACAAAATGAAATGTAATCAGGGAGCTTGGAACCCTGGGTAATGTAAATAATATACTAGTACAAAATGAAATGCAATTAGGGACCTTAGAACCCTGGGTAATGTAAGTAATATCCTAGTACAAAATGAAATGCAATCAGGGAGCTTGGAACCCTGGGTAATATAAGTAATATCTTAGTACAAAATGAAATGTAATCAGGGGGCTTGGAACCCTGGGTAATGTAAGCAATATCTTAGTAAAAAATGAAATGCAATCAGGGAGCTTGGAACCCTGGGTAATATAAGTAACATCCTAGTACAAAATGAAATGTAATCAGGGAGCTTGGAACCCTGTGTAATGTAAGTAATATCCTAGTACAAAATGAAATGCAATTAGGGACCTTGGAACCCTAGATAATATTGGTAATATCCTAGTACAAAATGAAATGTAAGCAGGGAGCTTGGAACCCTGGCTAATATAAGTAATATCCTAGTGCAAAATGACATGCAATTAGGGACCATGGAACCCTGGCTAATATTAGTAATATCCTAGTGCAAAACGAAATTTAATTAGGGAGCTTGGAACCCTGGCTAATACAGGTAATATCCTAGTGCAAAATGAAATGCAATTAGGGACTTTGGAACCCTGGCTTATATAAGTAATATCCTAGTGCAAAATGAAATGTAATTAGGGAGCTTGGAACCCTGTGTAATATAAGTAATATCCTAGTACAAAATGAAATGTAATTAGGGAGCTGGGAACCCTAGGTAATATAGGTAATATCCTAGTACAGAATGAAATGTAATTCGAGAGCTTGGAAGCCTAGGTAATATCTTATTACAATATGAAATGTAATTAGGGAGCTTGAAACCCTGGGTAATATAGGTAATATCTTATTACAATATGAAATGTAATTAGGGAGCTTGGTAACCTGGGTAATATAAGTAATATTCTTGTACAGAATGAAATGTAATCAGGGAGCTTGGAACCCTGTGTAATATAAGTAATATCCTAGTACAAAATGAAATGTAATTAGGGAGCTTGGAACCCTAGGTAATATTGGTAATATCCTAGTACAAAATGAAATGTAATTAGAGAGCTTGGAAGCCTGGGTAATATAGGTAATATCTTATTACAATATGAAATGTAATTAGGGAGCTTAAAACCCTGGGTAAAATAGGTAATATCTTATTACAATATGAAATGTAATTAGGGAGCTTGGTACCCTAGGTAATATAAGTAATATCCTAGTACAAAATGAAATGCAATTAGGGACCTTGGAACCCTGGGTAATATAAGTAATATCCTAGTACAAAATGAAATGCAATTAGGGACCTTGGAACCCTAGGTAATATTGGTAATATCCTAGTACAAAATGAAATGCAATTAGGGACCTTGGAACCTTGGCTAATATAAGTAATATCCTAGTGCAAAACGAAATGTAATCAGGGAGTTTGGAACCCTGGCTAATATAAGTCATATCCTAGTGCAAAATGAAATGCAATTAGGGACCTTGAAACCCTGGCAAATATAAGTAATATTGTAGTGCAAAATGAAATGTAATTAGGAAGCTTGGAACCCTAGGTAATATTGGTAATATCCTAGTACAAAATAAAATGTAATTAGGGAGCTTAGAACCCTGGCTAATATAAGTAATATCCTAGTACAAAATGAAATGCAATTAGGGACCTTGGAACCCTGGCTAATATAAGTAATATCCTAGTACAAAATGAAATGTAATTAGGGAGCTTGGAACCCTGGCTAATACAGGTAATATCCTAGTGCAAAATGAAATGCAATTAGGGACCTTGGAACCTTGGCTAATATAAGTAATATCCTAGTGCAAAATGAAATATAATTAGGGAGCTTGGAACCCTGTGTAATATAAGTAATATCCTAGTACAAAATGAAATGTAATTAGGGAGCTTGGAACCCTAGGTAATATAGGTAATATCCTATTACGGAATGAAATGTAATTAGAGAGCTTGGAAGCCTGGGTAATATAGGTAATATCTTATTACAATATGAAATGTAATTAGGGAGCTTGAAACCCTGGGTAATATATGTAATATCTTATTACAATATGAAATGTAATTAGGGAGCTTGGTACCTTGGGTAATATAAGTAATGTCCTAGTACAGAATGAAATGTAATCAGGGAGCTTGGAACCCTGTGTAATATAAGTAATATCCTAGTACAAAATGAAATGTAATTAGGGAGCTTGGAACCCTAGGTAATATTGGTAATATCCTCGTACAAAATGAAATGTAATTAGAGAGCTTGGAAGCATAGGTAATATAGGTAATACCTTATTACAATATGAAATGTAATTAGGGAGCTTGAAACTCTGGGTAATATAGGTATTTATTTATTTATTTATTTTACATTTGTTGACCGGGATGGTCCGACTGGATACATGTCCATTTTCAGCGGAGGCCTGGGGAGAAAAGCTCCAATATTGCAAAAAATTTCATATAAGTTTATACATTACATATGTTGCAGAAAAAATATGCTCGTTAATGTATTGTCTACATAGTAGAATGACAGTTAAAATACATTTCTAAAGAGAGAAAAAACTAGTAAAAACTAGTACAGTTCAAGGGACTTTAAAGTACTATTATAGATTCCAGTTCATTGTTTATCTAGAGCTCTGAGGGTAGATAGAGAAACTACGAACTTTATTACAGTTGAGTAGGATTAATAGTCAGTTGGAGTAAGAAATTGAGAAGATATCCAAATAGTTCAAGTAATGTAGGATGAGTTATAGTTGACAGGGACCTAGCCTGGGTTTCTGCAGGGGCATATCCAATGTTCCTTAAAGAATTGGGTAAGATTTTTCTTGAATTGAGAAAGGGAATTGGAGAGTCTTAGGTTGTTAGGTAGGGAGTTCCATACCTTGCCTATAGAATTGGCATAGAGAGCATCCCCTCCCATATTGTTGGATTTGATGGTTTGGACCAGTAATCTGTTAGAGGAGCGAAGACTACTTAGGTTGAGGTAGGGGGTCAGTAGGTTGTCTAGTGAGGGAGTTTTTTCAGGTTCTTTGATAATTTTATATGCTTCGGAGAGTTGGTTAAGTTTGAGAATATTTGGAAGTTCTAACCAGTCAAGTTTCTTTAGGTTAAGGCAGTGATGCGTTCTATAAGGGGCACCTGTAATGAATCTAGCAATGTGGTTGTAAGTCACGGAAAGTTTATTGATGTCCCCTATGTTGAGGAAAGAGAAAACAGGGGAAGCATACAGTAGTGTGGAGAGAAGATGGGTACGTGCTATGGTAAGTTTGGCAATGGGGGTAAGGAAGTTCTTAATTCTATACAGCGATCCGAGTTTCTTATTTACAGTCTTTATGGTTTGACTGATGTGTAAGTTAAATTTAAGTTTATTGTCAATAATGACCCCTAGTAGTTTAGTGTTAGTATCAGGGTTAATTATGGTGCCATTATTAGATTGAACGAAGAAGGTGCTATTGTTATCTAGTGGGGGGTATTGCACTGGAGAAGGAGCTGAGGTGGGAAAGAATAGTAATAGCTTGGTTTTTTTGGGATTTAGGATGAGATTCCTTTCTGATAGCCATTTTTCAATTGTACTAAAGCACTGTTGGGTCATTACTTGTAGGTCAGGGAGAGCTGCATTAGAGCAGATGAGGGTGGAGTCGTCGGCATATTGGATGCATGTGGCTTGAGGTATAACTGAGTGGAGTTCATTTATAAACACGGAGAAGAGAAGGGGACCTAGAATGGAGCCTTGTGGAACTCCTATGGTATTGGGTAAGGGTTGAGAGAGCTTATTTTGCCATTGGACTGCCTGTTGCCTTCCGGAGAGATAGGCATGGAACCAATTGAGGGCTGAATTATCAAGTGGAAGGTTTTTAGTGTCTGTAGCAGTAGTTGGTGATTGACCATGTCAAAGGCTTTTGACAGGTCAAGAAATAGGGCAGAGGATATTTTTTTGTTGTTACGATTTTTATTAATTGAGTCGGTAAAGGATAGGAGGGCAGTGGTCGTACTATGATAGGGTCTAAAGCCGTGTTGAGATTTGGTCAAAAGATTATTAAGAGAGGTGATTAAGAAATTGTTTATGAACACATCTTTCCATGATCTTAGCTAATGGGGAAAGAATTGCTATGGGTCTATAATTCGATGTCTCAGTAGAGGGACCACCTTTATGTAGTGGTATTACGTAGGATATTTTCCAGATATTGGGTATTGTGGCCTCAGTAAAGGTTCTGTTTATCAGGATGGAGATGGGGTAGGCTATAGCATCAGCTGCTATTTGCAGGTATTCAGCTGGGAGCTGATCTGCCGAGAGGGTGGTAGGTTTAAGTTTTTTCAGTAAGGTTTTGATGTAAGAGGTAGGGATAGGCTGTATTTTAAAGGATGGAAAGGTGGCTTCAATAACATTAGTTTGGGGTAAGGGAGGGGGAGGAAGTTGGTTGGCTAGAGATTGAATAGTTTCAGTAAAGAAGGAGTTAAAGGTATTAGCTATGACTTCAGGTTTTTTGTCAATAAGGGTCTCAGGGGTAGGAGTGGCTGATTTCCCAGGGTGGAGGAGATTGTTTAAGCCTGCCCAGAACTTTTTGGGGTTATTCTGGTGTTTGTCTTGAAGGTGACAGAAATAGTTCTTTTTATCCATTGTGCTAGCTTTTTTGGTTGCATTTCTAAGTTCCTGGAATTTAATGCGGTCTAGGGGTGCCTTGGTGGCTCGCCATTTGTCCCATGCTTTATCTCTAATTTTAATTTTGGTTTTTGTTTCTTTGGTTAGCCAGGGAGCTATCTTCACCTTTGTCCTAGTGAGTCGGTTAGGAGCATGGATGTCGAGAATTTTT
This sequence comes from Protopterus annectens, assembly GCF_019279795.1. Lineage (NCBI taxonomy): Eukaryota > Metazoa > Chordata > Ceratodontiformes > Protopteridae > Protopterus > Protopterus annectens. The sequence goes on from NC_056746.1 coordinate 40,629,017, forward strand.
AGGAATGTTTCATTAAAGAATGACACGCTCTCCTCTAGGGGTAAGGTTTTTAGCTTTGTCCAGTTGCAGGACTTGAGTTCTGCTAAAAATTGTGACGGAACAAATTTCTTCTTATTTCTTATAAGTCTATGTAATGGAAGATTTGTCCTAGAGACTTTGTGTTTGATTAAGAAAGTGACAAGATGGTCACTTAGGTCATTAGGAAGGGTCCCGTGGTATACTTATGGGCATGGTTATTGGTTAGGATCCAATCTAGTATGCTTTCTTTTGATAAGTGCTACCTATTCTTGTTGCAGAGATTATATTTTGGGAGAATCCATACAGGTTAATGGGTGTGGGATTGGTCTGTCCTGAACATAGTGTCCAGTCGATGTTAACATCACCTAGTACGATGGTTTCTTGAGGGTAGTTTGTAGCTAGCCAGTTTAACGTTAACTCCATGGTTTCTAAATTGTTCCCAGGTGGAATATATATTACAAAGAGGTTAATACTTTTTGGTTATTTAGGCAAATTTTTAAGGCTAGTGTTTCTGCATTGGCTGTTATAGAGGGTTGGATAGGGTGCAATATGATATTTAGTGAACTTTTGAACAGGACAGCTATACCACCACCCCTTTTTTTTTTACGGTCAGCCCTTAAAATATTATATCCAGGTGGGAGAATTTCTTCATCTTTGATGATCGGTTTAAGCCATGTTTCTGATAGGCACATAATATCAGGGAGGTGTGTGGCTATCATGGCATGTAGGTTTTGAAGTTTATTGTTGATGCTTCTAAGGTTAAGATGGAAGATGAGAAGGGAGCAGGCCGTCCTTTGGGTTGGTATTGGTATGACAGTATTAGGGTTGGGGGTTGGACCTGGGTTTGGGTGTATATCGCCGTCTATCATAATATGTTTTTTCCATTGAGCTAAGAGTTTTAGGAGTTTATAGAGTATCTTTTGTCCTTGTTTAGTTGTTGGGTCCTTTGGGTAATATATGTAATATCTTATTACAATATGAAATGTAATTAGGGAGCTTGGTACCCTGGGTAATATAAGTAATATCCTAGTACAGAATGAAATGTAATCAGGGAGCTTGGAACCCTGTGTAATATAAGTAATATCCTAGTACAGAATTAAATGTAATTAGGGAGCTTGGAACCCTGGGTAATATAAGTAATATCCTAGTACAAAATGAAATGCAATTAGGGAGCTTGGAACCCTAGGTAATATTGGTAATATCCTAGTACAAAATGAAATGTAATTAGAGAGCGTGGAAGCCTGGGTAATATAGGTAATATCTTATTACAATATGAAATGTAATTAGGGAGCTTAAAACCCTGGGTAAAATAGGTAATATCTTATTACAATATGATATGTAATTAGGGAGCTTGGTACCCTAGGTAATATTGGTAATATCCTAGTACAAAATGAAATGTAATTAGGGAGCTTGGAACCCTGGCTAATATAAGTAATATCCTAGTACAAAATGAAATGCAATTAGGGACCTTGGAACCCTGGCTAATATAAGTAATATCCTAGTACAAAATGAAATGTAATTAGGGAGCTTGGAACCCTGGCTAATACAGGTAATATCCTAGTGCAAAATGAAATGCAATTAGGGACCTTGGAACCTTGGCTAATATAAGTAATATCCTAGTGCAAAATGAAATATAATTAGGGAGCTTGGAACCCTGTGTAATATAAGTAATATCTTAGTACAAAATGAAATGTAATTAGGGAGCTTGGAACCCTAGGTAATATAGGTAATATCCTATTACGTAATGAGATGTAATTAGAGAGCTTGGAAGCCTGGGTAATATAGGTAATATCTTATTACAATATGAAATGTAATTAGGGAGCTTGAAACCCTGGGTAATATATGTAATATCTTATTACAATATGAAATGTAATTAGGGAGCTTGGTACCTTGGGTAATATAAGTAATGTCCTAGTACAGAATGAAATGTAATCAGGGAGCTTGGAACCCTGTGTAATATAAGTAATATCCTAGTACAAAATGAAATGTAATTAGGGAGCTTGGAACCCTAGGTAATATTGGTAATATCCTCGTACAAAATGAAATGTAATTAGAGAGCTTGGAAGCGTAGGTAATACCTTATTACAATATGAAATGTAATTAGGGAGCTTAAAACCCTGGGTAATATAGGTAATATCTTATTACAATATGAAATGTAATTAGGGAGCTTGGTACCCTGGGTAATATAAGTAATATCCTAGTACAGAATGAAATGTAATCAGGGAGCTTGGAACCCTGTGTAATATAAGTAATATCCTAGTACAGAATGAAATGTAATTAGGGAGCTTGGAACCCTGGGTAATATAAGTAATATCCTAGTACAAAATGAAATGCAATCAGGGAGCTTGGAACCCTGGCTAATACAGGTAACATCCTAGTACAAAATGAAATGTAATTAGGGACCTTGGAACCCTGGCTAATATAAGTAATATCCTAGTACAAAATGAAATGTAATTAGGGAGCTTGGAACCCTAGGTAATATAGGTACTATCCTGTTACACAATGAAATGTAATTAGGCAGCTTGGTACCCTGGGTAATATAAGTAATATCCCAGTACAGAATGAAATGTAATCAGGGAGCTTGGAACCCTGGCTAATATAAGTAATATCCTAGTACAGAATGAAATGTAATTAGGGAGCTTGGAACCCTGGCTAATATAAGTAATATCCTAGTGCAAAATGAAATGCAATTAGGGACCTTGGAACCCTGGCTAATATAAGTAATATCCTAGTGCAAAATGAAATGTAACTAGGAAGCTTGGAACCCTAGGTAATATTGGTAATATCCTAGTACAAAATTAAATGTAATTAGGGACCTTGGAACCCTGGCTCATATAAGTAATATCCTAGATCAAAATGACATGTTATTAGGGAGCTTGGAACCCTGGGTAATATAAGTAATATCCTAGTACAAAATGAAATGTAATTAGGGAGCTTGGAACCCTGTGTAATATAAGTAATATCCTAGTACAAAATGAAATGTAATTAGGGAGCTTGGAACCCTGTGTAATATAAGTAATATCCTAGTACAAAATAAAATATAATTAGGGAGCTTGGAACCCTAGGTAATATAGGTAATATCCTATTACAGAATGAAATGTAATTAGAGAGCTTGGGAGCCTGGGTAATATAGGTAATATCTTATTACAATATGAAATGTAATTAGGGAGCTTGGTACCTTGGGTAATATAAGTAATATCCTAGTACAGAATGAAATGCAATCAGGGAGCATGGAACCCTGTGTAATATAAGTAATATCCTAGTACAAAATGAAATGTAATTAGGGAGCTTAGAACCCTAGGTAATATAGGTAATATCCTCGTACAAAATGAAATGTAATTAGGGAGCTTGGAAGCCTGGGTAATATAGGTAATATCTTATTAAATATGAAATGTAATTAGGGAGCTTGAAACCCTTGGTAATATAGGTAATATCTTATTACAATATGAAATGTAATTAGGGAGCTTGGTACCCTGGGTAATATAAGTAATATCCTAGTACAGAATGAAATGTAATCAGGGAGCTTGGAACCCTGTGTAATATCAGTAATATCCTAGTACAGAATGAAATGTAATTAGGGAGGTTGGAACCCTGGGTAATATAAGTAATATCCTTGTACAAAATGAAATGCAATCAGGGAGCTTGGAACCCTGGCTAATACACGTAATATCCTAGTACAAAATGAAATGTAATTACGGACCTTGGAACCCTGGCTAATATAAGTAATATCCTAGTGCAAAATGAAATGTAATTAGGGAGCTTGGAACCCTGGCTAATATAAGTAATATCCTAGTACAAAATGAAATGTAATTAGGGAGCTTGGAACCCTGGCTAATATAAGTAATATCCTAGTACAAAATGAAATGTAATTAGGGAGCTTGGAACCCTAGGTAATATAGGTAATATCCTATTACAGAATGAAATGTAATTAGAGAGCTTGGGAGCCTGGGTAATATAGGTAATATCTTATTACAATATGAAATGTAATTAGGGAGCTTGGTACCTTGGGTAATATAAGTAATATCCTAGTACAGAATGAAATGCAATCAGGGAGCATGGAACCCTGTGTAATATAAGTAATATCCTAGTACAAAATGAAATGTAATTAGGGAGCTTAGAACCCTAGGTAATATAGGTAATATCCTCGTACAAAATGAAATGTAATTAGGGAGCTTGGAAGCCTGGGTAATATAGGTAATATCTTATTAAATATGAAATGTAATTAGGGAGCTTGAAACCCTTGGTAATATAGGTAATATCTTATTACAATATGAAATGTAATTAGGGAGCTTGGTACCCTGGGTAATATAAGTAATATCCTAGTACAGAATGAAATGTAATCAGGGAGCTTGGAACCCTGTGTAATATCAGTAATATCCTAGTACAGAATGAAATGTAATTAGGGAGGTTGGAACCCTGGGTAATATAAGTAATATCCTTGTACAAAATGAAATGCAATCAGGGAGCTTGGAACCCTGGCTAATACACGTAATATCCTAGTACAAAATGAAATGTAATTACGGACCTTGGAACCCTGGCTAATATAAGTAATATCCTAGTGCAAAATGAAATGTAAGTAATATCCTAGTACAAAATGAAATGTAATTAGGGAGCTTGGAACCCTGGCTAATATAAGTAATATCCTAGTACAAAATGAAATGTAATTAGGGAGCTTGGAACCCTAGGTAATATAGGTACTATCCTATTACACATTGAAATGTAGTTAGGCAGCTTGGTACCCTGGGTAATATAAGTAATATCCCAGTACAGAATGAAATGTAATCAGGGAGCTTGGAACCCTGTGTAATATAAGTAATATCGTAGTACAAAATAAAATGTAATTAGAGAGCTTGGAACCCTGGGTAATATAGGTAATATCCTATTACATTATGAAATGTAATTAGGGAGCTTGTAACCCTGGGTAATATAGGTAATATTGTAGTAGAAAATTAAATGTAATTAGGTAGCTTGGAACCCAGTGTAATATAGGTAATATCATATTACAGAATGAAATGTAATTAGGGAGCTTGGAACCCTGGGTAATATAAGTAATATCCTAGTACAAAATGAAATGTAATCAGGAAGCTTGGAATTCTGGGTAATATAGGTAATATCCTAGTAGAAAATGAAATGTTATTAGGGAGCTTGGAACTGTAGGCAATATCGGCAACATCCTAGTACAAAATGAAATGTAATCAGGGAGCGTTGAACCCTGGGTAATATAGGTAATATTGTAGTACAGAATGAAATGTAATTAGGGAGCTTGGAACCCTGGGTAATATAGGTAATATCCTAGTACAAAATGATATGTAATTAGGGACCTTAGACCCCTGGGCTGATCATTCCTTCCTACTTTGATTATTACATATGTATTGCAGTCAACAAGCCCTTTTACTTAGCATCTCTGATAGCTAAGGGTATATAATCTTGATCTCAATCCTCATTATTCTGCCATTTTCAGCATTGATTAGACCAATCATTGACTACAATCACCCATTTGGTATGTACCGCGCTAAACACATCAAAGAATTCAAGAAACTCCAAAGGTTCATAACGAGAAAGGTTATGGGCTTAAACACCATGAAATATCAAGGGAATCTAGAAGGTCTATCCCTTTACTCAGTAACTTATGGAGTATTCAAGGGGTGGTTGGTGCCTCACATACTGTTCTTTTAGATACCTTATTGTATTTCAGCTCTTGTACTCCACGTCTAGTAACTCCACAGACATCAGAGCCTGGAATATAAATACTGACCAGCAGATAATTAGGACCTCTTGGAGAAATGACTTAATTATAAAACACCTCCCCATCACTGTCATAAAAATGCCTAGCAGGCTAAGCAGTGTGGCACACTGTCTTCCCTCAAACAAAATTAGTTATTTATTTATTTGCCTTTGCTGACCAGGAAAGTCTGACTGTGATAGAAATGCCTCTTTTCAGTGGAGGCCTGGAGAGAAACGCTACACATTTGCATTCATAAGTTACAAGTGCTAACAGTACAGAGGTATTTTTATTTTATTTCCTTTTTACACTGTAGATTGTATTATGTATTGTATGTACTATAAATGAGGGATATGAGTGTTACCCCTTATTTAGAATGGATTACTATACAGTGCAAGTAAACATGGTAGTTAGCTGTATACAAAATGCTATGTCCAGAAAGAAAAAAGTAAAACCAATGGAAAAAGCATTGATTTACATTTGCATTTAGATGAGCTAAAGAGAGAGAGTGAAAGTAAACTAGTGTCAGAAAAGAGAGAAAAAAAAACAATAGAATATTGATTGTCTACAGTAGGAGAGAAAAGTGAAATTGTACTAAGTTCGTCATTATGATGGGTTCGTTATGTGATGAATTTTGGAAGGGAGGGGTATGGTTTTGTTGGAGGTATAGTAGTGTAATAAGTTAATTTGGTAGGTATTAACCAAGTGAAGAGAAAGTGTGGAGCCGGGAGGGTTGTAGGTGCTGTTTAGTAGGGTTTTAAAGCTTTTATCATTTTTGTTAAGTTTTAGGTAGACATGAAAGGATTTGTTACTGGAGCACAGTGCTAGAGTGCTCTGCTACAACTAGCATTTGTTACTGGAGCACAGTGCTACAGTGCTCTGCTACAGCTACCGTATGGGTGCAGTATGCATTTGTTACTGGAGCACAGTGCTACAGTGCTCTGCTACAGCTACCGTATGGGTGCAGTATGCTTTTTTAGTGAAGAGCAGCTATATGGTTTATAGATAAGTTAAAAGCTGGATGATTGGATAGGTATCCACAAATTTATCCCAGGACTAAATGACCTACCCCTTACTTAATATGGTGGTACACCCTGAAGGTGGTTATTGATAAGGTATTGATGGTCATAGAAAAAGTGCCTTGTAACTCCCATAAATCCTATGAAAACAGAAAACAAGTTATTCAAGAATATTGTGGCCTCAAGTATAACGTTATTTATCAAAAGGGAAATGTACAAAAGCCATGATACTAACATGGATGGAACCATGCCAGAGATGTTACCCATGCAATACACATAGAAATGTGTTGTAAGTCAATTTGTAAAACACTTTCCACTACTGTAACTACAGAAAAGATTTTTGAAATCAGATGTTTATTCACAAGCTGAATGGGTGATTTACATGATGGTCTGCACATGTGAGGCTTCCTACATGGGGTAAATATCATACTCTGGGAAGAAAACATGAGGCTTCCTACATGGGGTAAATATCACACTCTGGGAAGAAAACATGAGGCTTCCTACATGGGGTAAATATCATACTCTGGGAAGAAAACATGAGGCTTCCTACATGGGGTAAATATCACACTCTGGGAAGAAAACATGAGGCTTCCTACATGGGGTAAATATCACACTCTGGGAAGAAAACATGAGGCTTCCTACATGGGGTAAATATCACACTCTGGGAAGAAAACCTGAGGCTTCCTACATGGGGTAAATATCACACTCTGGGAAGAAAACATGAGGCTTCCTACATGGGGTAAATATCATACTCTGGGAAGAAATCATGAGGCTTCCTACATGGGGTAAATATCACACTCTGGGAAGAAAACATGAGGCTTCCTACATGGGGTAAATATCACACTCTGGGAAGAAAACATGAGGCTTCCTACATGAGGTAAATATACTCTGGGAAGAAAACATGAGTCTTCTTACATGGGGTAAATATCATACTCTGGGAAGAAAACATGAGGCTTCCTACATGGGGTAAATATCACACTCTGGGAAGAAAACATGAGGCTTCCTACATGGGGTAAATATCACACTCTGGGAAGAAAACATGAGGCTTCCTACATGGGGTAAATATCATACTCTGGGAAGAAAACATGAGGCTTCCTACATGGGGTAAATATCACACTCTGGGAAGAAAACATGAGGCTTCCTACATGGGGTAAATATCACACTCTGGGAAGAAAACATGAGGCTTCCTACATGGGGTAAATATACTCTGGGAAGAAAACATGAGGCTTCCTACATGGGGTAAATATACTCTGGGAAGAAAACATGAGGCTTCCTACATGGGGTAAATATCACACTCTGGGAAGAAAACATGAGGCTTCCTACATGGGGTAAATATCATACTCTGGGAAGAAAACATGAGGCTTCCTACATGGGGTAAATATCACACTCTGGGAAGAAAACATGAGGCTTCCTACATGGGGTAAATATCACACTCTGGGAAGAAAACATGAGGCTTCCTACATGGGGTAAATATACTCTGGGAAGAAAACATGAGGCTTCCTACATGGGGTAAATATCATACTTTGGGAAGAAAACATGAGGCTTCCTACATGGGGTAAATATCACACTCTGGGAAGAAAACATGAGGCTTCCTACATGGGGTAAATATCATACCCTGGGAAGAAAACATGAGGCTTCTTACATGGGGTAAATATCATACTCTGGGAAGAAAACACTGGCACTACATTGCAGTGACTTAAGGTACCATGGGGAACTTAGGGCCCTTTTCAGACATACTTTAACTTATTCCACTATGTTTTTTACTTTTATTCTGAGTCTTAGCTATTGCACTAACCTTACACAATGACATAAGATTTTGGAAAGAAAGGAGAAGTTTAGGATTAAGTGCCTGCTCCATTCATCTCTCAATTAGAACTTGTGAATGTTTGGATTGTTTGGCTTTGTTAGATTTTTAACAAGAATACTTTGCACAACAATTTGTTTTTAAGTTTTCACCTATAATTACTGCTTGTTTCATTTGAACATGAGATTATCTCAATTTAACTTTCTCTGTTAAAAGAGAAAAAGATACAGAGAGTGTCCAGCAGAAGGAGATACTGCTGTTGTGTTATGTTTGTGCGTTTTATATATTCATAGAAAGGCAGGTGGGCACAGCAGCCATTTACACCTTGCCAGTGCCCACCCTTAGTCCTTGCCTCCTTTTTTATGGAGCAACAGGCCAGTAATACCATGTGGGGATTTGGGGATATCCATCCCATTTTTAACGCCTTTCTGAAGGAAGAAAGTGCATCGCTTTGCTTAATTTGTAGTAAAAGCTTGCTCCAAAGAAGGGGTCAGTGTTCCGTGATGAATCTGAATCTCTAGAATATTTTGTTTATTTGTATAAGCAGGTTTAGATCTCCTGTGTTAATGGGACTGCTTGATTTTTGGAGGTATAGGAGGTCTTGGACTACTGGACCCCTGATGGCCAGAAAGGCAAAATTGATCATAATCTTTTTAATTCGGATCCACTGAGGTCTTTCTGGTTCCTTGATATGCCTAGTAAGATACATCTCAAATGAGGCATTGTATTTGATAATAGGTCTGTCCAATGTACTGTATAGATGGGTAAGACCCTCTCTGGATCTAGATGAAATACCTTTTGAAATCAGCTGCGTCAGGTAAAAGGATTTCCTAACCACTGTTGCAATGTGATGGCCCAAGGGAATGGAATTATCTGCCCATGTTCTCAGGTCTCTCAGTCTTTCCTTTTGAAGCAGGGTGATGGCTATACCATAAGATGGATAAACAGATTATTTACCAAATGCAGTGGCACTCCACTTTTTAGCATTTAAACTACAATTGCCGACATGTGGCATTGTTGGCCTCATGGTTAAGGTCTTAGTCTTACAGGTACAAGGTGCCGAGTTTGTTGATGCCTCTGGTTATTGGCTATGTTTGTAAAAGTCTGCAGACTGATAGTCTAATATTCACCTATGAAAAATATTATCATAATGGAATAGAATAATTGCTTATAGTTTGTATTATACCTTTTAGTTCACTGAGAAAATCCTTAGCTGTGGTCATTTTAAAGGTTGTGGGTTGGCATAATGGTCAAGGTGTTTACCTCACAAATACAGGGTTTTATTCTCACTGAAGGAAATTGGCTAGGCTTAAAATTGCCCTGGTCTCAGGGATCTGCTCTCTAATCCCAAAAGACCATAATCGTGAATATCACTCTCGAGATGAAAATGTCGCGAATGCTATTTATCAAAAGTTCAGAATGATGAATCTGAGAATGCTGAACCTGTAATAGTTTTAGTGCAGTGTTACTGTGAATTGTATGCCATTCATTTAAGGTATAGTGGTTTGTAGGATATAGATATGATGGCCGATGTGTGGTTATATACAGAAGCTTAAGGCAGGTGTTCTGTGTTTAAGGCTTTGGAAGAGAAATATTTTATATATTAAGTTGTTGGGAAGTTTGAGTACAGTTTTCTTTGTGATAGTGCAACCTGAGTGGACCCCCTGCTTAAATGTAGGTGAATAGGTTGTTGTTGGTTTGTTTACTGGTGTCATTTTTCATGGTGGAGGGAGGTCGGTCGGTTTTGTCTTAAGTTTTTCAATGGTTTGAAAATTAGTGTTTTGGAGTTTCAGGTTATTGTGTTTCAGACATTTTCATCTTGAGATAGTGTAATTCGTGATTATGGTCTTTCAAGATTAGAAAGTAGATCCGGTCTCAGCATACCTCTCAATTGTCAAGAATTTACAAAATGCTCATATTTTTGCCTCATAGTTTTGTTCAGTTCCTCATAAAATTTGTGGTTTTCTGACAAAACAGTGAGGATTGTAGTCACTAAATAATGACAATCATTTGAGTTTGAGATGTCTTATCCTTTAGAACATGCATAGTAATAAAAAACTCTTATTCGAGCAACTGTTAAGACTTATAACAACAATATTTCAAATATGTCCCTGATTTTGACACTTTAATAGCTCTCCATTATTTTTGGCTTTGTCATAAAGAAATTGGGAGGTATGGTTCTCAGATGAGAACTGTTATTTTTGAAAAATTTATAAATGGTTTAATTATTTAGCTTTGCCAGCATTGAATAAGAACAATTAACAGTACAGCTTATTATTAGGTATTCACCAATTACTGCTTGTATTTTCATTTGAATTTAATGACAAACATATGCATTTAATTTTTTATCGGTGAAAAAACTACTTTGAATACCCACCAGATAGAGCCATGGGGATCTGTTACGTTTATGCTGTACACACACTCACTTCTTTGGGTTAGTTTGGTGCTTTATCGCTTAGTTTTTTACAATATATATATATATAATCAAGTAATCAACCAACAAATCATAAAATAGTTTTGAATCAAAGTTTTTGATATTACTGTTTAATCTGTATGTTACACTTGCAGGCAAGCCATTTTGTCATTGCTGATCTTTTTAATTATGAAAACAGTTCGTCTACAGGTATGAAATGCTGCCATTAGGGCAATTGGCAGATAATCAATTGAAGATTTTGTTCTTTGCATTTCAGCAGAAGAAATTCTGTAAAGTGGTCTGAGCCCCCCATTTGTAACAATAAAACATGACAATCTCCCTGGGTTATTTTGGCTTCAGCTAATAAAATATATAATATTTTGTTGTGACTGATTAATTATATGTGCCAACTCCAAATGCACGCAACAATGGGTAAAGGGCATAAACCATTCTCCTGTATAATTTCAATTGTATCAATATTTTGTGTTAAATGTTTTTTCAGTTTAGATAATTTGCTGTCGATAGTCTGACTGCCGATCTTATGCAGTTTTAAATCATTTTAGGCACTCCTCTCTCTCTCTCTAGTTCTCTCTGTCTATATATACAGATATATAGATGTTTATATAGATACACATTGATATATACAAAATATTCTGTATGTTAAATCTTACTCAGCTTACCAAAATCATAAATTCCAATGCCTTTGATCAACTAATCCATTGTCCCACCAGGGGCTCCAATATCCTAGACCTGGTCATTACCAACATGGGAGATAAATGCTCCACACCAGTGGTCACCCCCTCATTGGTCAGGTCTGACCATAAGCAAATAACCCTTGACATCCACATCCCACCCCCACCCCCCAGTAAGGAAACCTCCTTAAAAAACTTCTCCAAAGCCAACTTCATGCTACTGAAGTCAGAAGTGACAAACTTCACAACACCCACGCAGACAGGATCTGGAAGTTCGCCTGCAGAATCCTACACTAAGGCACTGTACGAGCACATCCACTCATGCATGAATTGTGCCATCCCAAATAGAACCAAGATGCTCTTCTCCAAAAAAGGAAGCCAATCTGGTGGTCCCCTGCTATAAACAAATTATACAACAGAAAGAAGAAACTGTTCCAGAAAAGAGGAAAATCCCAGGATGCAACAAACTCCCTTACCAGCCTCAGTAAGAAGCGGAGATCCCTCATAAAATCCTCAAAAGCTAGTTACGAAAATAAAACTGCCAAAGATTCCAATGACACCCACAAGGCATTCTATAGTTATGTCAAGAATCTAAATGGCAATGCTCAGATCTGTTCTGAGCTACAGCAGAATGGCATTAAATATACTGATCCCAAGGATATTGCCAATATCCTGGCAGATCGATTTAGTGCCAACTTCACTCCCCTCTCACCCCCTAAAGGGCCCATTTCAATACCAAAAGATTGCCAAATTCCAATAATCACAGCCACACAGGTAGAAACAGCACTCTCCAAAGCTAAGAATACAGCATCCATGGGACCATATGACATCCCAGGCTGTGTACTACATGAACGACAAAATGAACTGGCACCTCACCTAAGTGTCATGTTTAATCATAGCCTCACCTCAGGCTTCGTGCCCACTGAGTGGCGCACAGCTACAGTTATCCCGCTCCACAAGGGAGGATCCGCCTTGGATCCTGGGAACTACCGTCCCATCAGTCTGACAAGCCTGATCTGCAAGGGCATGGAACGCATTATCATGGAACTTATAAACAAAGACATTGGCAACCTCCAGACACTGGACCCCACCCAGTTTGGGTTTGTGAAGGGCCAATCTTGTCTCCTGAATCTTATTGACTTCTTTGAATCAGTCTCCAGAGCTGTGGACGAGGGTAAGGCGGTCCACCCAGCCTATCTGGACCTCGCCAAGGCCTTTGACACCATCCCCCACTCTGGAATCATAGATAAACATACTATGCTGGGCATAAATCCTTATGTCACTCGATGGGTTGCCAACTGGCTTACTGACAAAAGCCAGACTGTAAAAGTAGCCGACTCCAAATCCAGCTCCAGACAAGTGACAAGTGGAGTACCTCAGGGTTCAGTCCTGGGACCACTCTTGTTTGGCATCTACTTCTCTGAAGTACAGGCCAACACTAAGGGACTCTGGCTAACAAAGTTTGCAGATGACCGCAAACTGGGAGCCATTATTGAATCCCCAAATGATGTGGATATTCTACAAAAGGGCCTTACAGAAACAGATGCCTGGTGCCAGAGCCATGGGTTCAAGCTTAATGCCAAGAAATGTATAGTTATCCCCTTTGGAAAAAACATGTACCCATGAACTACCACATAGGTGGCAGGACACTAAACATCGACAGTGTGATGAGAGACTTAGGGACACAAGTGGACAGTGGTCTCACTTTCGATAACCACATTGCCACAACAGTCAGGAAATCCTTCTACATGGCATATCTCATCACTAAGGGCTTTTCATCCAGAAAAAAGGAGGTCATTGTCCCACTGAACTCATCCATCATTAGACCCATTATAGAGTATAATGCCCCATTTGGTATGTGTGTTGAATAGCTTTAACACAAGGGTTGTGTTTTTATCAGGAAATAAATCACACCAAGGGGTACCTTATTCTGCTTAGGAAATGGTCAGTACTTCAAAAAAATATATATATATACATAAATAAATATATACAAGTAACAAATGTAAGTAATAAAAGAAATTAGTAATGATTGGTAAAGACACACACACATGCACACGCACACGCACACGCACACGCACAGACACACACACACACACACACACACACACACACACACACACACACACACACACACACACACACACACACACACACACACACACACGCACAGACACACACACACACACACACACACACACACACACACACACACACACACACACACACACACACACACAGACACCACACACACATTCTGATGATATTTTTCTTAAACATGTGATACTAGTAACTGCAGCACTGTAGAAAATCATTATATGTAGTCATTTGTCATGCTAATTGTCATCAACAAAGGAGCTGTCCTAGATAAAATCAGGTTGATATTTTTCTGTATTATCCTATTTATACGTCTCAGCAACATTCTGTGCGAATCTGAGAGGCAATCTAGTGCCAAGAAGTTAGTTATTCATTTTTTTATTTAATTTCTTGATTCCATAGATCCCATTGTGGCTAAGGGACATGCACCCAACTCACAGAAGACTGTTTCTTTAAAAGCTAGTGTAGTAGCAGCCTTTTATTTATTTTTATTTATTTTATTTGCTGTTGGTTAACCAGGATAGTCCATTGGGCCAAGAGAACCCGTTTTCAATGGAGTCCTGGGGAGAAAAGCTCCATTACAGATTACATATTATAGAGAGTTATATGCATATTATAGAGATTTACATCCAAATTATTGTACATGACATCACGAGGAACAGTGATTACAATGAGTAAAGTTAAGCATTAATACAATCAAATAATAAAACATATTAAAGTTGAAATCAAATTATATCATCGGCACAAGGATAAGGAAGGGAGTAGATAGGTGCATTTATAACTGTAAAACTGCAGGAAACAGTAGGGTAGAAGCAACATTTTCTAATTAGAGCATTGCATAAAAAATGTTATTCGACTCCCGCGTGATGCAGTTAGTTGTCCTGCTTAATAGCCATTTTGGCTGTTTTCATGTCCATTTTTATCGCTGCATTTACAGCTCCTTTTTTATCTTTCTGTCTCCCATCAGTACTATATATGAATACAATAAGTGTTTAATGCTTAGAGCCTACTAACTAACTAAACCTATGACATTTATTTAGGGGAGGCCAGAGATAATATTTCTACTGCCCAGGTAAAATTTGCCAAGGACATCAGGTGAAATGTCTCTGTTTCTTCTGATAAGTACTATGACCCTGAACTACTACTAGTTTGGGCAAATGTGATGCTGTTTAATGTCTTATGCAAAGGACAGGACCTCTGCACCTATGTTGTATTACACCGCTAAGACACAAATAGGAGTTCCAGTGCCTTTTGCCAGGATAGAACTCATGTTCTTACTATATTTCTGTAAGCAAAGTAAAGTAAACAAACTGCTCAGCTTTTTCACAGAATTACACTTATTGGAGTGATTCTCTCCTATTATGGGCCGCTTGGAGTGGGGTCTGACAATGCCCTGAATTCCAGGCATAGATCTTCTCTCAACATCCTGCAGGAGACAAAATATAGCGAGAGGGCATTGAGACGGTCTGCATAGGACATTTTACTTATGCCCTGTATTTTTTAGTGAGGAACCTCTGTGAATGTTCCATTTGTTGGATATGCCTGCTTATGTACATACCAAAGGGGGCATTGCACTCAATGATAGGTCTGATGAATTCTGAATACAGTGGAACAATGACTTCCTTAGAACTGGATGCCATACCTTTGTTTCTAAGTTGCACAACATGGAATGGTTTCCTTACTACTGTAGACATGTGATGGTCAAAGGCTAGGTTACTGTCTGTGTGTGTCCCTAAGTCCCTAATTACTGGGTCAACTCTAAGGGGTGTGCTCTCAATATGATAGTTACCAGGGGTGGATGACTTCCCAAAAGTGAGGTTTTAGGGGGATGGGAGGGTGGCCTAATGGTTAAGGTGTTTGCCTTGCAGCACACACAAGGTGGAAGGTCGAGTCTCACAGGAGATAATTGGCTGAGCTTAAATGGCTGCAGCAAAGTAGTTAACTATGTTATATGAACCTATGATGAACCTCCTATCTATGAACCTATAAACAAAAGGACACTAATCCTTCACTAATATTGCTGTGTCATCCTGCTTGTTTAGTCTTCCTTTCACTTGCTGGCTTCCTAACATTTACAGGGACAAGCCCCTAAATTACCCAGCAGTATTTAACAGTATTTTCTTTTTTCTTTTTATTTTACATTTGTTGACCAGGCTGGTCCACATGGATTTGAATCAATTTTCAGTAGAAGCCAGGGTAGAAAAGCTCCAAATACACACATTAATAAACGAATTACAACTTTAGTTATCGAGCATGTGCATTAGCAAGTTCTTACAGATGCAATGATTTGGACTTAAATACAGACTAATGGAATACAAATTGAGCAGAAGAGCAGAAAAGTAAGTTATAGTATAAAATTAGTAAGCAGAAAAAATGGAAGTACTAGAAGCAAATGGAATGTTAGTCAGGGTTTGTGCAGGGGCAGAGCCAGGGGGTACTGAGGTAAGTTTTGAGCTGGGTTTTGAAGCAGTGATGAGAGGAGATGGCAGATTGTCAGGAAGAGAGCTATACGCTTTTCCCATAGCGTTTGAGAACAAGGAGTTACCTGCCAAGTTGTTGGATTTATAAGTTGCTCTAAGACGTTTGTTAGAAGAACGTAGGCTTTTGAGGTTGCAGTAAGAAGTTATAAGGAAAGTGAGTATAGGGGTGTTAGTAGGTTTGTACAGGACTTTTTGGGCTAAGGAGAGTTGGTGAAATAAGATCAGATTTTGCAACTCAAGCCATCCTAATTTCTTTAAATTTATGAAATGGTGAGTTCTAAAAGTAGAGCCAGAGGCAAATCTGGCAATACTGTTGTAGACAGCAGACAGTTTGTTGAGGTTAGTTTTGGACAGGTAAGTGTAAATAGGAGAGGCGTAAAGGAGGGTTGAAACTAGGTGGGAATAGGCAATGGAAATTCTGGCAAGTGGTGTAAGAAATGGTTTAATTGTATAAAGGGAGCCTAGTTTTCTGTTAACTAATTTTATAGTGTTGTTTATGTGTGAGTCAAAGGATAGGTTGTCTATCTCTACTCTGATGAGCCTGGTAGAGGGGTCAGGTGATATGCTGGTGCCATTATTAGACAAGTCAGAGAAGTTGAGAGGAGGGGATTTTCTGGTGGGGGAGAAAAGTAACAATTTGTTTTTTAGGGGGATTTAAGATTAGACATTGATTTAGGAACCATGTTTCAATGGTTTGGGAAGTCTGCTGGGTGATAGAGTACAGTTCAGAAGGGGATGAGGCAGAACAAATCAAAGTAGAATCATCAGCATATTGTATACAGGTTGCAAAGGAAATAGTGGTTTGCAGATCATTGATAAAAACAGAAAACAGAAGGGGGCCAAGAATAGAGCCTTGGGGGACTCCATGGGTAATGGGGAGGTGGCTGGATAAGTTAGTATGCCAGAGCACTGCCTGTTGTCTGTTATGAAGATAAGAGTGGAACCACTTTATGGCACAAGAGTCTAGTGCTAATGTTTTCAGTAAATTTATTAGTATCTGGTGATTGACCATATCAAAAGCTTTGGATAGGTCAATAAAGAGAGCAGAGGTAAGGATATGATTATTCCGATTTTTGTTGATGCAGTCAGTGAAGGAAAGGAGGGCTGAAGTGGTGCTGTGGAAAGGTCTGAAGCCATGCTGACAGTTGGATAGGAGGTTGTTTAACAGCTGATTAAGTAGCTGTTTTTGGATGCATTTTTCCATGATTTTAGCCATGGGGGAGTGAAGAGATATGGGTTGGTAATTAGAAAGTTCTATTGAGTTTCCATCTTTATGTAGGGGAATAATATGTGAAATTTTCCAGACTGAAGGAATGTAGCCTTTGACAATAGCTCTGTTAATCAGGATGGAAATTGGATAGGCTAATGGTTTGGCTGCAATTTTTAGATACTGGGCAGGTAGAAGGTCAGCAGATGGAGAGGAGGTTTTAAGTTTGTGGAGAAGAGAACAGATAAGGGATGTGGGTACTGGTTGCAGTAGAAATGTGGGAATAGAAATGCTAGGGGAGGTGGGCTGAGATGATATATCGGGGGATAGTTGGTTAGATAGAGACTGGACAGTCTCAGTGAAGAATATATTAAAGGCATCAGCAGTTTGTTTTGGGTTGTTCTGGGAAGTGCCTAAGAGGTATGGGGTGTCAGAGTGGCCAGGCTTTAAGAGTCTATTCACTCCCACCCAAATCTTTTGTGGATTTCTTCAAAATACTAAAACTCTTCAGTTAATACTGTTTATAGTTTTGAGTAGTACCATTCTGGAAGTATTACAATACTGTGATCAAACAGTGTGTTACTATGTTCAAAGAACTGCTTTTATTTTAGTTGAGTGTACTAGAGAGTCATAAACTATATAGTAGATATGTTGGGTTACATATTGCATTAACTTTCCAGAAAATACATACTGTCTGTCTTACATGCAGGTGCGCTACAGCTTGAGTTATATTTAAAAAATACTTGAGTCTATTTATTTCCTGGACCAAAACAAGACAGGAAAGCCACACTGTTTTTTGTGTGTCCATAGAACTTGTGTACTTGATAATTAATGTCCTATTTAAAGAGGGCTGGAATCCATAACTGATTCTTGCAGTGTGCACAAACAGATAAGAATGTGAAAAGCATTTTGAGAAGTGCCTGTGATGTCACAATACAGTGATGTAATATTATAGGAATAATTATGTCAGAGGCATAGTGTGTGTTTGGATTTGCCCACAAATGGCTAGGCTTCGTCATGAGAGTAAAATGAAGTGATCAAGCAGTGAAGTCAGGAGTGAATGAATTTCACCATAACCCACACCCGTTTGCAATGAATTATTGCCATATTAAACAGTATGATTGTTATGTAAATGAAAAGAAAATTCTCTGCAGTTTTATGTTGTAATTGTTGGCTACTATCATATTTTTGTGTCTACAGCTATGTGTATGGTTTTGAAATAGATAGAAAAGCCAGCCATAGGTTCTATATAATTTACATTATTAAGTATAGGTTCATAGGTTCATAGGTTCATAGGTTAGTACTAGTATTATTAAGTATAGAGTGCAGGTTATCAGACTCCGAATTTCAGATGAGGCAGTAGCGACGCCTTTCATTCTCCTTTGCTTCATCTTATTCAGACTCACTGCACAGCCGGAGAAGCCAGCCCCTCTTATTCATGCAGTGGGCATACGGTATGGAACCAGTGTTGGACAGGATGCAAGTACTCACTGGTCACACCTGTACTCACATGCACATCACATGCACAACTACAGACATTTTGTGAGCTGATGAAATAGGAGGACATTGAGGAACCTAAAGAAAATCCACAAGCACACAGAGAAGTCATGTATAGCTTGCACAGAAGGCGCTAGGTCCAGGAATGACATATATGGCTTATAGCCTGAACTCCAGTTTTCTTATAATGTGGGTAAGCTGGTTTGCTTTTACTTGACTCTGTCAGTATCTCCATAATATGAATTTTTACTGACACTTAGAAAGCAACTGCTATTTTTACACTCCCATGTGTCCCAAAGTCGCCTCCAGGAAAGCCTTTAGATTACCTGGAGATTATTTCCATTGGCAGCAGTGCGTGAAAAAGCTGATTAGCCAACAAACAGCTGGTGACGCTGATCAGAAGGCGGTTCAGACAGAAAGCAGAAGGAAAGAGAAGGGCAGTTCTATAACTTTAACTGCTGTAAGGTTGTTCTTTGATTATGAAGCTAAGTTTGTTAAGTTTGAAATAAATATAGAGGAAGTACTTGTTTTATGGTTAGATTTGTTCTTTTACAACCACTTACAGCTGCTGGTTTTCTATTTATATTCTGGTGTCTTGTAGACTAGTAGATGCTACTCTGGATTATGTGTTAGACTTTTCAGATATGATTCTGTTTTAGAGTTGGGGCACAGCATTTGGACATTTAGGTTCACTGCTAGCCCCAATGTAAATTCAGACATTGGAACTTGGGGTAAACTGGCATGCTGTTAGACCTAGTGTAGGACGTGGGGCAGTGGAACAGCTGTCAGAATGGCAGTGGTGGTAGGGAAGCAGAGGAATAAAAATGGAAGGGGCAAGTGGTATCTGGTATCAAATGTGGAGGAACAGAAAGGCAAGGAAGCAGTAAAGTGGTGTACACTATGGGGGGGGCAGATACATTTCGTGTTAACAAGAGGAAATGGAAGAAGGCATTGGAAGGAAAAATAAGAGAAGAGGAAGAGAGACAAGAGAGAGAATCAGGAATGGACAGCAGTGAGTAGGGCTTGTAAGTAGGGTGAATGGGGTGGGAAAGGGATCTGATGCAGCTCAAGGAGGAGCACTTGGGTGGTAAAAGTGGACAGGAAATGATAGGATGGGTAAAAATATAACACAGAAAGTGAAGAGGAAAGGCAATTGTGATGACACAGAGGAGGCTTTGGTGACTCAGCCACTAAGTGAATTAAGAGTCTTGTTAAAGAAGACAGGGGCCACTAAGGTCTTTGGGCTTTACATTTCATAAAAGTCATTTTCCTTTACAACTGGCAAATGGTCACTGGGCTTTACTCTTGATAAATGGTTATTGTTCTTTAATCTTGGTAAATGATCATTGACCTTACACTTGGTAAACGGTCACTGGGTTTTACATTTGGTAAATGGTCATTGGACTTACATTTAGTAAATGGGAAGAGGAGGTGCCTAAGGTAGGATCATAGGATTATAGGAAGTTACTAGGCTAATGGCCCTAGGGCCCTTACAAGCCTAGCCAAGTTCTACACTTATTTCCACAATCAGCACCTAATGCCCCTGTTCAAGAGGGACACAGGTAGAACCCCCAGGGTGAATTTATGGTTACCCATCCAATCATCCAGATTGTTTTTGAAGAAGGCCAATGACGTGCTCTGTTGGACATGAAGTAGGAATCTGTTCCAAAGGTGTGGTGACCTCTGGGAGACAAATCTGTCCATCCAGCAGGTTCTATTAATGTTACATACCAGGTTTAGATCTTGAGAGTGAGTAACTCGTGTACCATTTGACTTGTGGATATACAGCATTTCCCATAAAGCAGGGTTAGAGATTGCCTTATATGAGGCTGAGATCACCTTTGAGTAGTCTGTATGAAACAGAATAAAGTGACAGTGATTTCAGATGATCCGCATAGGACAGATGCTGAAGACCTTGAATTTTCTTTTTGAGGAACCTTTGTGGTCTCTCCAATTGCTGCAGGCGCTTGGAGTGGTGCATACCTAAAGGGACATTGTACTCAATTATTGGCCTGATGAGGGAAGACTACAGGGAGGGTATAACTTCTTTTTTTCTGGAGGCATTGCCCATTCTTATGAGATGAGCAAAATAAAATGCCCTTCTTATCACAGTGGAGACATGGTGAACAAACGTAAGGTTGCTGTCAACTTGTGTGTCCAGGTCTCTCACCACCGAGTACTTACTAAATACCACTCAACTGTACAGATTTTCACAGAATGTCCAGAGTTTTGCCTCATATTTTTGCTGTGTTCCTCCTAAAATCTGTACTTTTCTGGCAAATAGCTGAGGATTGAAGTCATAAAATAATGACAAACATTTGAGTTTAAGACTCCACATCCTTCAGAAAATTCATGTTAATGCAAAACCTATTATTCCATCAACTTTCTAAGTTTGTAAGAGCAATATTTAAATTCTGTCCCTATTTGTCCACCATCATGGCTTTGTCCAGATTTTTGCTGTAAGAGGTTTAGAGGTATATTACTTAGGGTGTTGCTACTGAAGTGGTATTTAGCACAAACATTGCTTTTACCAAAAGGGATGATAATACATTTTTTTTGCATTGAGTTTAAGGCCATGACTTTGAAACCAATCATTTGTTTGTGTAAGACCCTCTTGTAGGATGTTGGCATCATTTGAAGATTCTATGACCGCTCCCAGTTTGCAGTCATCAACAAACTTTGTCAGCCACAGACTTTTAGTTTTTGCTTGTACTTCAGAGAAATAGATTCCAAACAGTAGATGTCCCCGGACTGACCCTTGTGGAACACCACTGGTTACAGGTCTGCTGTTGGAGGTAGATTCCCCTGTTTTGACTATATGGGTTCTATCAGTGAGACAGTTAGCGACCCATCTAATGATATAAGGGTGGATACCTAGCTGGGTGAGTTTGTCTATGATGCCTGAATTGGGGATAATGTCAAAAGCCTTGGCTAAGTCTAGGTAGGCTCTATGCAAAGATTTTCCCCCATCCAGGGCCTTGGTGACTGTCTCAAAGAAGTCCACCAGGTTTGACAGGCATAATCTCCCTTTGACAAATCCAAACTGAGTAGGGTCAAGTGTTTATAGATTACCTATATCTTTGTTGATAAGGTCTTAATCTTTTTAATTTCTCCAAGTATTTTGGGTTTCTAATACCATGAATGGAATAGATCCCATTCTTAAGTCAAAGTACGATTAAAGGTCATGAAATGAGTATTGTTTCAATCTTTGATGTCAGCCAAAAGTGCTCTTCACAGCACCCACAATGTGCCCAGTAATGACTCCTTCTGCAACTCATATGGAGTTATATATATCAGTAACATATTTAAATATGATTGTTGATTATTTTTTATAAGACCCGTTGCTCCTACTACTAATGGAACTGTCTGGGTATCTTTCTTCCACATTGCTCTCATTTCTGCCTGCAGATCCTGATATTTTATAGGTTCATAGGTTCATACTAGGCTATCCGCTCTAGGGTCTATACAAGCCTAGCCAAACAATTCCCTGGATATTTCTTCCCACAACATTTACTTTCCTGGACCCCTGTCTAGCAGGGTAACTGACATAATCCCCGGGGTGAATTTCCTATCTCCCATCCAATCGTCAAGGTTCCTTTTGAAGAGGGCCAAGGAAGCACTCTGCTTGACATGTATGGGCAGTCTATTCCAGAGTATGGGGAGTCTCTGGGTCAGGAACCTATCCCTCCAGCATGTTTTGTTCATTGTGATGACAAGGTTTAGATCCCTGCTGTGTGTGGATCTGAGACATTGGGATTTCTTTAAGTGGAGCATGTCCAACAGCTCAGGGTTTAACATGGCCTTGTATGTTGTGGGAGCTAGGTCTGACTCTAAACCAGTTACAAGTGGCGTTCCCCAGGGCTCAGTACTTAGGACCCCTCCTGTTTGGCATATACATGTATGACACAGCCTGGGATGTTATCAGGTCCCACTGATGCTGTATTTTTGGCTTTAGAGAGGGCGTTTACAACCTGTTCTTTAGAGATACAAGGTAGGGGATAGGTGGTAGGGATGTCAAGGAGTACATGTGGTGGGGACAGGGGAATGAAATGTTCACAGAACGTGATGGTCAACAGGTTAGCTATACTCACAGGTTCAGTATATGTGGTATCAACTACCAGTTTTGCACAAATCTGGGCCTATCCTTTTAGGTTACAGATGTAACTAAAGAATGCCTTATGGTTGTCTTTAGTTGAGGAAGCTAATTTGGAGGACTTCACAAGAAGTCTTATTTGCTTGTTTAAGCTGAGGAGGGAGTGTTTCCAGTTTAGGAGTGCATGCTCCCTCTTACATTTAGACAGCGATTTCTTCTTATTATTGTAAAGCCTGTTAATGGCAGTTGTCCACCAGGCTGATTTGCTCTTCCTTGATGACGTTGTTTTGGTCCTATCAGGTACGGCCGAGTCAGTGCAGTTATACAGGTGTTTGTATAAAGCATTAGTGTAGAACTTAG
Organism: Protopterus annectens; assembly: GCF_019279795.1. NCBI lineage: Eukaryota > Metazoa > Chordata > Ceratodontiformes > Protopteridae > Protopterus > Protopterus annectens. Next base: position 40,652,416 of record NC_056746.1, read on the forward strand.
CATAGTTGCCAATTCCATTTGAGGGTGAGGTGCAGTGAAGCTATTTATACCATGCTGTAAGTAGTTATAATCAGCTTTGGAGAAGTTTTTGAGTTTAGTTGCTATTGGGGAGGGAGTCAGGTGTGATAGCTACTTCAAATGAGACTGATTTGTAGTCAGATCTCACCAGGAAAGACCTCACATTAGGGGTGCTAAAGTGGTCTCCCATATTGGTAAACACCAGATTCATAATGTTGGCATCCCTTGTGAGGGTGTCAACCAGCTGGTCCAGGGTACTGGAGTTAACAAAGTCAAGGAACCGTTGGGCAAGTGAGTTTGAGCCAAAGTAATTTACCCAGTCAATGGGGGGGGTAGTTAAAATCACCCAAAACCATGGTGTTTGCATGTATCTTGATAGACTGAAATAGATCCAAACAGGCAGAGTGGGTGTCCTGATTCATGGAGGAGGTCCTGTAGCTGGCAATGACTTGAATAGGTGTCCTACCAACAGTTAACTGCACCTGAAGTATCTCCAGGGAATCATAGTGTTTAACCAGTCTGGAGGTGTATTTATCCTTAATGAATATTGATACACTGCCTACTTTAGTTTTCACGCCTTCAGGTTGGGGTCTGAACATGTGGAAGGAGGTCCAACTCAGTATGGTTGGGGTGCTCTCCACAGCCTTGAACCAGGTCTCTGTGACTGCACAGATGTCTGCATCTTCTAAGGTGGGCACTGCTTCCAGTGAGTACAGTTTCATGTTAAGACTCCTATTGTTTAGCAGCACAACCTTGAGGATGTTTTTAGATGGAGATTTTATATCAGGAATTTTGTCCTTGAGACACTGCCTAAAAAAGGCACTATAGGGTGGCAAGAGCCTTGGCCAGTAGCCGAAATCCCAAGGGTGACAGATGAAGACCATCTCTGGCAAAGCATCAAGGTTTGTTGATCATGTCATCCCAGGCTGGCAGACAGTGGATCTCCTTAGAATGACACCAGAAGCTATCCAGTTATTGAAGTCAATCATTTTCTGTTTTATTGAGACATCATTCTTGGTGAAGGTAAAATGCGGCTTAAGACTAGGGACATACCTGTCTGAGACACAAAGTCCAAGAGCTCAGTTATGTTTCTCTTCATATAGTGCAGAGAGGTACATCTCACATTGTTCACACCAACATGGACTATGACAGAGTCATAACAGTACCTGTGGCTGAGAGACTTGAGTGCATGTGTTATTTGTCTTATCCTAGCAGCTGACAGACACCTGACCGTGACCTTTTTCTTATCCAGCCTGGTGAGAGGGACATCTGTGTGTCTTACGATGGAATCACCTATGACTAATATGTTTAATTTTGTGGTTTGCCTTAAGGGCTTGACAGGTGAGACACTGGTATGTGAGCTATTGCATGTTGTGTGCTTGTGTTTGTGTTTAGGAGGTGTCTGGTGTTTAGATATGTTTCTGGTGAGGACCTCTGCATATGTAGGTATGTGTGATGTAGGTCTGGACGGAGTAGATGGTGAGATGTGCATGCCATGACAACTGGCTCATTGTAATATGTACTGAGTGGTGTATGAGAGAGCATGGATTTAAGGTTCTTAATATAGTTGCATCTCTCACATGTTGAGTTTGTGTGGACTAGGAGTAGAGGGTTGCCAGTGAACATGAGGCAGTTGCTAGACTGCCTCAGGATGCCCATGTCAACCAAGTTGGCTGGAGAAATGGTGGGAAAATATCTGTGCATAGTGTTAGGTAAATTGCAGTTAGGTAGTTGTCAAGGGGAAAGCCATTGTGTGTTGTGCTGAATGCAGATCCTAATTACCTGACAGAGAAGACAGTTGAAGAGATAGGAAGCAGCACCTGGTAGATGGCAGGATAGCAGTTTGCAGGTAGCAATCTGCGAGGTATTAACTATTCCAGAAGCCATTACACTGAGGAAGATCGAGAAGTAGAAGATGGTATGACTTGATGTGGGAATAGAGGAGCCAAAAAGACATGGATCTGTCAGGCTGATGGGGAGTAATATAGTATAGAGACCAAATCTGTGTTAGGGTCAGGCTCCATTTTAACCAATAAGGGACAGTGGTGCTTATACATGAGATGCAAAAGTATGTCTCTATGTCTCTATGGCTATCGGTAAGGTCAGATGGGATGTGAGTGACTGCAGACATAGAAGAGATAAACAGACACATAATATAACAAACAGATAATGGTTTGTAGCATAGATGAATAATGTTACTATGTAGCACAAAGACAAATATGGGATAGCTGCAAGCAGTGATGCAGGAGGGGAGAGTACATATATGGGATAACTGCAAGCAGTGATGCAGGAGGGGAGAGTACATATATGGGATAGCTGCAAGCAGTGATGCAGGAGGGGAGAGTACATATATGGGATAGCTGCAAGCAGTGATGCAGGATGGGAGAGTACATACTGCATAATATTACAATGTAACAATGTAATGTAAGGAGCCTGTGTAGGGAGATGGGGAGCTGCAGACAGTGGTACAGGAGGAAGGGTGGACTTTGCTTAGTATTACAATGTAATAATGTAATATAAGGAGTCAGTGTAGGGAGATGGGGAGCTGCAGGCAGTGGTACAGGAGGAAGGGTGGACTTTGCTTAGTATTACAATGTTACAATGTAATATAAGGAGTCAGTGTAGGGAGATGGGGAGCTGCAGGCAGTGGTACAGGGGGAAGGGTGGACATTACCTAGTATTACAATGTAACAATGTAATATAAGTAGTCTGGTTAGGGAGGTGGGGACCAACAGGCAGTGATGCTGGAGGGGAGGGTGGGCATTACTTAGTATTACAATGTAACAATGTAATGTAAGGAGTCTGTGTAGGGAGATGGGGAGCTGCAGGCAGTGGTACAGGGGGAAGGGTGGACATTGCTTAGTATTACAATGTAACAATGTAATATAAGGAGTCTGTATAGGGAAATGGGGACCTGTAGGTAGTGATACAGGAGGGGAGTATGGACATTGCTTAGTATTACAATGTAATATTACTTAGTATTAAAATGTATTAGAAGGAGTCTGTGTAGGGAGATGGGGAGCTGCAGCCAGTGATACAGGAGGGGAAGGTGGACATTACTTAGTATTACAATGTAACAATGCAATATAATGAGTCTGTGTAGGGAGATGGGGACCTGTGGGCAGTGGTACAGGAGGGGAGAGTGGACATTACTTAGTATTACAATGTAACAATGCAATATAAGGAGTCTGTATAGGGTGATGGGTGCTGTGAGCAGTAATGCAGGAGGGGAGGGTGGACATTACTTAGTATTACAATGTAACAATGTAATATAATGAGTCTGTGTAGGGAGATGGGGACCTGTGGGCAGTGGTACAGGAGGGGAGAATGTGCATTACTTAGTATTATAATGTAACAATACAATAAAAGTAGTCTGGTTAGGGAGGTGGGGACCTGCATTATCACAGAGGTATAAGAACAGACACAGCAAAGTACCAATCTATGGGTTACATAGAAATGACAGAGACGTAAGTGAAAAGGGGGGGGGGGCAGAGGCTGACTCTTCCCTAAAAAAGTCACCTTTGAACTGTTATTATTTCTACTTTTTTGTTTTTAAATGGACTAGCTGAAGTACCTGAATTTCAGTTGTTTACATTTTCAGGTCACATTAATGAGTAATATCTGTTGAGCATTTGCCTCAATACCTACTAGCTTTAACAAGCCATAGAGAATTGGCTAAATATACATACGTGTTCACCTTTATTTTGTACTTTGTGTTATGTTGCTGCTTTCTATCCTGTAGGTTGTGTCCCTTATAAATGTGAACAGCCAATTTTACCAATGCATCAACGACCCTGTCCATTTCTGATATTGGAACTGAGATTACCACATTTATGCCTGCTATGGTGTCAAAGCTATTGTTCATAGGTTCATTGGTAGGTGCTAGGCTATCTGCCCAAAGGCATTTATAAGCCTAGCCAGAATGTGTTGGCTTTCACCGCCCCCTTAAATTAGTTCCCTGTGCCTCTGTCCAGCAGAGCAACTGAAGTGATCCCTGGGGTAAACTTTTTGTATCCCATCCACTCGTCAAGGTTTCTCTTGAAGAGTGTTAGCAAGGAGCTCTGCCTAATGTAGATTGGAATCCTGCTCCAAAGCATGGGAAGTCTCTGGGACAGGAATCTATCCCTCCAGCATGTCCTATTTATTGTTGTGATAAGGTTTAGATCACTAGAGCGTGTGGCTTAAAGGGATATAGTTTTCTTTAGGTGGAGCATATCCATCAATTCTGGCTTGGACATGGCCTCGTATGTCAGGCAGAGATCACCTCTGAGTAGGCGGTATGCAACCGAGTACAGCTGGAGTTTCTTCAGTCGAGCTGCATAGGGCATCTGTTTGAGGCCAGTGATCATCTTGGTGAGGTACTTCTGTGGTCTTTACAGCTGTTGCAGGTGTCTTGTAAGGTACATCCCAAATGGGGAGTTGTATTCTATGATGGGTCTGATTATTTCATTAGTTGGTTTTGCTTTGCAGTACTGAACTTGTTCGGTATTATTAGGCATGAGGGAGTGGATATCAGTATTGTTTATGATAAGTACCTCAGTAAGCATGCACATATCAGCATGGTTATAACCTCAATAAGCATGCACATATCAGCATGGTTATGACCTCAATAAGCTTGCACATAGCATGTTTATGACCTCAATAAGCATGCACATATCAGCATGGTAATGACCTCAATAAGTATGCATATATCAGCATGGTTAGGACCTCAATAAGCATGCACATATCAACATGGTTAGGACCTCAATAAGCATGCACATATCAACATGGTTAGGACCTCAATAAGCATGCACATATCAACATGGTTAGGACCTCAATAAGCATGCACATATCAGCATGGTTAGGACCTCAATAAGCATGCACATATCAACATGGTTAGGACCTCAATAAGCATGCACATATCAGCATGGTTAGGACCTCAATAAGCATGCACATATCAGCATGGTTAGGACATCAATAAGCATGCATATATCAGCATGGTTAGGACCTCAGTAAGCATACAGATATCAGCATGGTTATGACATCAATAAGCATGCACATATCAGCATGTTTATGACAAAACATTCATTGAATGAATAGAACCTTTCACTATACTTCTTCTTCTTTCGGCTTTTTCTGGTTAGGGGTTGCCACAGTGGATCACCTGTCTGCTCATGATTGGCAGTGGAGTTTTACGGTATCGAGTTGCCAGCCTGGCGCCCAACCTTCCACAGAGGGCACGCACACACACGCACACCTAGGGCCAATTTAGAGTGTCCAATCCACCTACAGCATGTTTTTGGGATGTGGGAGGAAACTGGAGCACCTGGAGGAAACCCATGCGACCACAGGGAGGACATGCAGACTCCACACAGAAGGCACCCCAGCCGAGGATCAAACCTCTTTCTGTGAAGTGGCAATGCTAACTGCTGCACCAACGTGGCCACCCTAGAACCTTTCACTATACTTGCACTAAAATATTGACATTCAAGAAAATGAACATTGCAGACCACAGCTTCCAATGCACTATGCTCATTTTAGTGTGGTTTGCTAACCTAGGAATTACACATTTAAGCAGACAGCCCCCTCCAACCGGAGTTGATATCTCCCAGCTGGTCTAGAAATGCCAGGATTGATAGGTTCATTCATTTGGTGAAGAAGCTTAAAGCCTATTGGCCAGTGAGGAGTTTGATGCCCTAGATCCCATGTGAAATTTGTTCCTGCCCAGTTACTCATCCAGTTCCTTCCTGATGGTATAAACTGATGAGCGGAGTTTAATTGGGAAATGGAGTTTACTCCATAAGGTGCAAGTGCCTCTGAGAAATGCTTACATTTCATGAAATAGTTATTATTAATTTTTACCAAGGCTGTGTCCTTTTGTGTTCTGGTCACCACTGCAGTATTCTAAGCAACATGCTTTCAATAGTAATGGGTCCTTTAATGCCCTAGATGTCAGATATAAGTCTTGACTAAGAAGATTACAAGTTACAGGGAACAGGAAGAACAATTTATTTTAACTGTAAGATGAGGCTTAAACCCTTATGATTCTTTTTGAAGGGAATCTCTGTATTCCTCTACAATACACACATGGTTTGTGGGTAGGTTATGGATCAGTGTAAACTAGTTCATAATTAGCCTAAGATGAACTGCATACAGGGGACAATTACCTCATTAACATGACTCCGCAACCACATGCAGGATCAGTTAGGCAACTCCATATACTGTGGGATGGTAAGGCTGTAAGGATGTATGATACAAAATGAGAGGTCACTGTGTAGTAGGATTCCTAGCTCTTTTACTATTTCATAAATATTTATTTGCAGACGATCTGTATTTCTCTTTATTCACATTGATTGAACATGATCTCTGCTTTCTGCTTGACTTATAAAACCATGTCTGACCCAGCTCTGTTAGAAATGCTACATCTAAAGAAATCCCAGTCCCTCAGCAATACACGCTCCAGAGACCTTGACCTCATTACCACAATTAACAGAACATGCTGGAGGGATAGGTTCTTAAACGAGAGACTGCCCGTGCTGTGGAATAGACTTCCCATACATGTCAAGCAGAGCACTTTACTGGCCCTCTTCAAGAGAAATCTTGATGACTGGATGGGAAATAGAAAATTCACCCTGGGGATCACACCAGTGGCACTACTTGACAGAGGCACTGGGAACTAAGGTTGGGTGGTATGATGCTAGGGTAATCCTATGGGCTAGGCTTGTAAAGGCTCCAGGGCCATTAGCCTAGTACACACCTATGAACCTATGAACCTATGTAAAACATAGCACATGAACTACTCATTTCCACAAGGATGCTATTTCAGAAGTTGTGGGTACAGTTGACTCATCCCTATTCCTTTTCTGTGCATACAGGCATGAAAATGCAAGTATTGCATTTCTGGTCTAAACTGAGCTTTGTAGAGCTCTAAGTGTGGTATGAACTGTAGCAACTGCTTCTTCCAGCTGTAGCAAGCAGTTTGCTACAGTTTAAAAGTGAAAAGATCTCTTTTTCAAACTGAAACATTGTAGTGCTCTTTGAATGATATAAACTATAGCAACTGCTACAGTTTAAGAGTAGAAAATAGCTTTTCTTTTTTTCCTGTTTTTCCTCTTCATGTTAAGAAAAGAGCTTTTTTTCTAAAGAGACAGCATTGAGTTTATTACTAGGAAGCCACACCACTACACCTCTGGACTATTTAATGATCAAATGTTTTGAACATTCAGTCATTGTGATAGCACTGTCTAAAGGAAAACCTGAAAAAACAAAAGTAGCACAAAAAACACAAGATGCATGCAGTAAACATATAAATGCCCATAGCATACCTCAAATACCAGAATTAACACTAACAAAAAACAAAAATAAATGCTTCTACATACCCTCCCCTGTGCTTATAAATATGCCATATCAGGGATCACATGACCTCCATGAAAGAACAATCTGCCATGAGTACCAGAACCAATTCCTACACAAAAAGTCGTTCATTGAAATATTCGACCAAAAGTGCCCCTTCTATTACTGTAGATTATTTGAACAACAGACCAAAGTAACTGCAGCACTGCAGTGTGTAAACCATTGAGTTGAGGTGCCACAAGACAGAATTTCTTTGTTTCTGACACTGAAGAGATCTAACTGTAATGTTAGATGCTGCCTGAACAGAGGTGGAATCAGCAGTTACCCAAAAATGCACCCTAATTTGCAGTCGTCTGCATGTTTTGTGAGCCAGACACTGGACTACTATTGATGTCTGAGAAGCAGATGTCAAAATGAGTGACCTCAGGATGGGGCAGTGTAGGATTCCGGTGATGACAGAGTGACCATGTAGCAAATTATGGAGCAAAGTTATTATGGTTTCATTTGCATTTAGATCTTGAGTTTATGTAAGACTGTGTCATGTGATATACTAGTGAATATCTGGCCTGACTAAGCTAAGCTATCATTGATTATAGTCTTGAAAACTTTGGTTAGACTGAGCTATGTTGTCATGGGATATGGTGCTGCATTTCTGGTCAAATTGAGTTAAGCTGTCAGTGTTAGTGGCACAAAAGGTAGCACACTTGCTTTAATGTGGGAGATCAGAAGGCTGTGGGTTCTATTCCCACTCCAGATGATTGGATTGCTGACACTGCAGGGCAGTATAAGGTGGGTGGCAGCACTCCTGAGTGTGTCATCCTTTGGCTGAGACGTTAAACTGAGGTTATATCTGCTTGAGGTGGTGGTGGGGAATTTTCCTGATGCACCTTGCCACATTTCCCCTAGTAGTATAAATACCACTTCAGGTCTCCATTGAAAATAGGTCCCTAGCCTAGTGGGACTACCCCAGTCAACAAAGGATAAATAAAATGCTGTCATGTGATATAATGCTGAATACTTTGGACAGATGGAACTAAACTGCTCATGCAAATAAACCTTCATCCAAAATGGCAGTGACAAAGTCAAGTATATTTATTAGGGCAGTGATTATAGAGCTCCCCTTGAAAGAACTGTACTGGGTTAGGTCATGGAGAAGGAAGCGTCTCTTGTCTGATCAAATGCATTTGACGATACTTTTCAACACATGCCTGTGAAGCTGATTAGTCTGTAGGTAATGGGGTCTGAAGAATGATCTTTATGGACTGAGACTATAGTAGCCCACTACCAGATATCAGAATGTAGCCAGGCTAAAGGGGAAATACTGGGCTGTTTCAGATTGTGCACACACTTTGCATCACAAAGGATGAGGAATCCATGGCTAAAGAATGGGAAGGTTGGCTTGTTTTGCTTCACCTACCACAACGACTGACATCATCAGAAAAACGTGCACAAGGAAAACGCAAGTAAATGAGCTGCGTGTAAATGTAACGATTCTGTTTGAAATGTCAAGTAAATGAGCTGCGTGTAAATGTAACAATTATGGTTGAAATGTCAAGTAAATGAGCTGCGTGTAAATGTAACGATTCTGGCTGAAATGTCAAGTAAATGAGCTGCGTGTAAATGTAATGATTCTGGCTGAAATGTAACATATATACGTGCAAAAAACGAGTTTAAGAAAGTTATATCTTAGATGGCGCAGCATATAAATGCTACTCTTCTTCATGCCTTCATTACCTCAGTGTGTTTATTTGGTATAATAGTTTCAACATAAACACTCATCATCATCTTTCGGCTGTTCCCGTTAGGGGTCGCCACAGCGGATCACCTGTTTCCATTTCTTCCTGTCCTCTGCATCTTGTTCTGTCACACCAGCCACCTGCATGTCCTCTCTCTCCACATCCATAAACCTTATCTTAGGCCTTCCTCTTTTCCTGTTACCTGGCAGCTTCATTCTTAGCATCTTTTTTCCAATATACTCTGCATCCCTCCTCAGCACATGTCCAAACCAACATAATCATGCCTCTCTGGCTTTGTCTCCAAACCTTCCAACCTGGGCTGACCCTCTAATATACTTATTCCTAATCCTGTCCACCCTCGTCACACCCAGTGCAAATCTTAACATCTTTAACTCTGCCACATCCAGCTCAAACTCCTGCCTTTTTGTCAATGCCAATGTCTCCAACCCATATAACATAGCTGGTCTCACTACCCTATTGTAGACCTTCCCTTTCTCTCTTACTGGTACTCGCCTCTCACAAATCACTCCTGACACTCTTCTCCACCCACTCCATCCTGCCTGTACTCTCTTCTTCACCTCTCTTCCACACTCACCATTACTCTGAACTATTGACCCCAAGTATTTAAACTCATCCACCTTCGGCACCTCTACTCCTTGCATCCTCACCATTCCTCTATCCTCCATCTTATTCACACACATATATTCTGTCTTAGTCCTGCTGACCTTCATTCCTCTTCTCTCTAGAGCATATCTCCATCTCTCCAGGGTCTCCTCCATCTGTTCCCTACTCTCACTACAGATCACAATGTCATCTGCAAACATCATAGTCCATGGGGACTATTGTCTGATCTCGTCTGTCAAAACACTAAATATTTAAAATAATGAATGTTTTATAACTTTTTCCATGTGTGCTTTGCTCATGTTTTAATTTGAATTTTACATTTTGCAGAAATTCTGAAAAAAAACTGGAAGTATCTACTCATTATGATAACTAGAACAAGGAGCAAAACATAAGATGTAGGTTTTGCACAGTTTGCCGGTTCCAAAATTATTAACACAAGTAGCAAGCTCACAAAACACTGTGCATGCAAACAGTTACATAGTTAAATTTCAAATGGTAATATAAGTGGTAGATGACACCTGCCCATGTGAAAGTCAGCTGACTGAGGCTTGGACATTGGCAACTTGATTCACCCCCCTGCATCACGTTAGTTATGTCTGCTAAGCCTAACCTTATACATTACATTACTAAACACCCTTTCCCTAATAGCACCTTTAATCAAGTCAGTAGGGTATAGAGCACATCAAACACTAAATGAGCACAACACTAAACGTATCTCCTTACCTAACCGTAACCTCGCAGCACTCAGACATACACAGTACCTACTATAACAGACATTCTCAAAAACACCACATTTTCAGGCAAACATTCATTTTCTTGCACACTCCTACATATCTACACTATATAAAGCTTGAATTCACCCAAATGTGAATCACTCATATATGTAGTTAATCATTTGTGCTGTCACTGAGTTTTTGTCAATCATTTGTATGTCACACATTTTTGTTTGCAACCAAATGTATTGCAGTCATCTTTATCTCTCTCTCACATATATATATATATATATATATATATATATATATATATAGAGAGAGAGCGAGAGAGAGAGTTTCACTTCAGTATACTGAAATACTGAAATACCGAATGTTATATGGCTGAGACCATATTATCGAAATTTCAGTATTTCTAAATACTGAAGTGGTGCAAAAAATAAATAAATTAATAAATAAACAAACAATGAACACAGCATTTCTGCAGGGGGCAAACCCCCCTGCACCCCCTCACATAAATATACCATCCCCGTGATTGCACGATAGTGGGGACACGGCAAATCTCCCATTCTGTACTTTCGCATATGGCGCGGAACGGGAGATTGTAGTGCGATCTTGGAGTTGGTATATTTAAGTAGGGGGGTGTGGGGGTGCAGGGAGGCTTGCCCCCTGTAGAAACATTGTGTTCTTTGTTTGTTTGGTTTTTTTTTGCACTACTTCAGTATTGCAAAATAACTGAAATTTCGATAATATGGTCTCGGCCATATAACGTTCAGTATTTCAGTATTTCACTATACTGAAGTGAAACTATATATATATATATATATATATATATATATATATATATATATATATATATATATATACATGGGTGTGTTTTTATATACACTAAAATAACTTCTTTGATTAAAAAATAAAAAACAATGGAAAAAACATACACTGAGACCTGGTAATTTTAGGGCTTTCGTCCATTTAATGTATCAGGACTTCATCAGAAATACTATGCAAAGAGTAAAAACAACATATAACCTGAACAAAAGTCATAAATTAGTCTGTCATTAGAGCAAACTCAATCCAAAAGTTTCAACAGAAAAACCCCAACCCCCACCTTAAGAGAAGCAGAATGTATAAAATGTAACCAAGGTAAAATAAAACGCAACAAACAGTGTCAAAAGGATAGTGCTGCAAAGTCACTGAAGCCACCGCAGAGCACATCTTATATTCAAAGAGTCATCAAGTCCAGGTGTGAACTCAGCCTTTAGGATAAGTTGTCACTTAAGCTCTTTGAGCAGCAACAAGTTATGTGTCCCCAAAGAAATCCTACAGCTGGTCTAAAACAAAAAATGAAAACTTTGAAAAATTATGTCATAGCTGGCTGTGTTTCCTTAATGCATTAGATCAATCCCCTGATCTAACTGCTGCATTGTGCTCTTTCATTCTATCAGTAAGCGTACATGATTTCTTTCCAATGTAAAAGCTGTAGCATGAATCACATGTAGCAACATAAACAGCCAGGTTGCTATTGTAGTTCAAGGAATGTTTAAAATGCACAGTAAAATTACAGTGAGTAAAACAATAAGGACTGCCTGTATAAATAAAATTACAGCAGATGCAGCGTTCACATTTAAACATGCCCGCAGGTTTACATGGGTCCGGAGAAGGTGAAAGCAAAAAAAGGTTGGTCCTTATTTATCAAATAGGATTTCAGAGTCCTAGATCTTTTATATGTAAAACGTGGGGTTGTTTCATACATATATATGTATTTATGGGAGTGGATATAAAGATCAAAACTCCAAATGGCGAAACAATTTGGTTGACAGAACATATGGTTGACAGTTGTGTGTGAGATTGACAATCTCCAGGGTTGGAGAATATTTTCCTTCCCCTGGGATTATGCAGTCTCAGAATCAGTATATATAATTAATAGGGGGTGTAGGGAGGTGCCTCCTTACAAAACAATGTTTTTACATTTTTTGTTGTCTGCTTTGCACACTGAGAGGATATTCCTCAGCCATGCATACTAACATGTCGATGATTGATTTCTTAACATTTTGCTGTCATTGCAATCGACATTTATCCATTTTGATTAAGTAGATCCACGTGTGTGTGTGTGTGTGTGTGTGTGTGTCTGTGTGTGTGTGTGTGTGTGTGTGTGTGTGTGTGTCTGTGTGTGTGTGTGTGTGTGTGTGTGTGTGTGTGTGTGTGTGTGTGTGTGTGTGTGTGTGTGTGTGTGTGTGTGTGTGTGTGTGTGTGTGTGTGTGTGTGTGTGTGTGTGTGTGTGTGTGTGTGTGTGTCAGTGTGAGAGTGTGTGTGTGTGTGTGTGTGTGTGTGTGTCTGTGTGAGTGTGTGTGTGTGTGTGTGTCTGCGCACACGCATGCTGTGTGTGTGTGTGTGTGTGTGTGTGTGTGTGTGTGTGTGTGTGTGTGTGTGTGTGTGTGTGTGTGTGTGTGTGTGTGTGTGTGTGTGTGTGTGTGTGTGTGTGTGTGTGTGTGTGTGTGTATGCGCACGCGCATTAAATGATGTGGCCCAAAGGATACCAACTACAATGAAACTTGTTCTGGAAACATAACCAATCCAAAGTACATCCCCCTGCAAGTATGGCAGTGCACGGCTTAAAGTAATACCATCAAACAAAATAAGACAGCCAACACATAGTGGTGTAGAAGCATAATTGTATTCCAAATATAGCAAAACAGACCGGTTTTAGCTAGTAAAACAATGCCTTCATTGAAAGGTATATGCCCTGTTCCCCACTGTAGTGTGATCCTGGAGTTAGTATAGATAGTAAGGGTGTGTGTGTGGGGGCACAGCCCCCCACCTATTTTAAATGTTGAAAACCATAGACATGGATACTTACAAGTTGAATGAATAACTTTTTCTAGAGGATAATATATACTCAAACTATGTGGGGCACTGTGCCCCCCATCCCCACCCTTACTATATATACTAACTCCAAGATCACACAACAGTGGGAAACAGGGCATATACCTATCAACAAAATGAGTTTCAGTCAAATGAGTTTTCAGTGACGTGAGCTTTTAGTGAATTGTGCTCAGGCAACTGATTTTCAGTAAAATGAAGTAGACCCATATATGTATATATATATATATATATATATATATATATATATATATATATATATATATATATAGAGAGAGAGAGAGAGAGAGAGAGATACTTACAGCAGGAGAGCGAGAGTGAGAGAAAGAGAGAAAATAAATATACTAAAGGAAAGAATGACTGAATTATTTATAATACAAGGTTAACAAAATGGGATAATCAAAGCTACACTTACAGAAAATTGTGTAGTATTAGGAACGGGGTCCAGTATGACGAAAGCACTCCTTTAAGCTAAGAAAGTTTAGGAAAAATGGAAGGGAATCAAACGTCTAACAGATTAGTCATTATTTATTTATCCTTTGGGGACTGGGATAGTTCCACTAGTAGCCTCCTTTCAAGGGAGACTTGAGGTGGTATTTATTCTCAAGGAGAAATTTGGGCAGGGCATCCAGGATATTCAACTACTCTTTTTGATAGGAGCTGTGGGATCTTTTGCATCCACCTAAGGTATTACCAACTCAGGCAGGTGGGCCTCAGTTTAACATGTCATCTGAAGGACAGCACACTCTGGAGTGCAGCACCCCCTTATGTTGTAGTGCAGTGACAACAATCCATCTACCAGTTGCTGGAGTAGAGCCCCCATCCTTCTGCACCAAAGGTGATTGTGTTACTTGTTGCACCATTGACACATACTCAAAAGGTGTATCTGATTCAGGTTTTATATGGGAATATACCTGGTCTCTCTCTTTTTTTCAAGTTTCTCACATTTCAAAAGGATACTACTGTTCTGAGAAAGAATAAATAGAAGTTATGTTCTTACCATAACGTTCCATGTTAGTTGTCTTCTTCTCGCCTTCTTTCTTGCTGGATGGGTTCGGAGCCGACCTCGGCTCCGACTCGGCCACTCTAAAAGCTTGAGAGTTGGTTCCACCGGCTCGAGGCTCCCCTTATATCCCACAATGCTAGGCGGTAATACCTCAGATCTCGTTTGTAAGCTAGGCCCAGCCAAAAAGAAATCCAGAACTACTGGAAATGGGAAACCCACCTCTATAAAATGACAGAAAGAAGGTGACCTAAAACCTGATGAAGGAATATATACACAGTATAGTATATACATATATACAATAGAGGTGGTAGGAAGAAAGGTCACAATCAAACTCCTCTAGGTCTGTCCAGGCTAGGGGGAAGGAGGGTGGGATGCAAGAAAGAAGGCGAGAAGAAGACAACTAACATGGAACGTTATGGTAAGAACATAACTTCTATATGTTAAGTTGTCCATCTCGCCTTCATTCTTGCTGGATGGGACCGTCCCTAGCACCTTGTCCCGGTGGCCTATCAAACAGACTCTTGAGTACAGTGGAACCAAAGTTAGCTCTATGTCTAGAAGCTAAATCCAACTTATAATGAGAAATGAAAGTGTGAGGAGTAGCCCATGTAGCTGCTGCACAAATCGTATCAATAGGCAGCCTATCTTGGAAAGCTATAGAAGTAGCCAAAGCTCTAGTTGAATGAGCCTTAGGTCTGTTAGGCAACTTCTGGTGTCTAATCTCATACACAAAGGAAATCAAGGATGTAAGCCATCTGGAGAGTGATACTTTCGAAACTGGAAGGCCTTTTCTGCCTTCTGCATAAGAAACAAACAATTGGTCAGCTTTTCTGGTCTGTTTGGTCCTATCCAAATAATACCTTAATTGTCGATGAACATCTAGCCAATGTAATTTTTGTTCAGACCTGTTAGAATAGTTAGGAAAAAAACACAGGAAGGTCAATGTTTTGATTTAGATTTGCTGCAGAGGCTACTTTAGGCAAAAAGGAGGGGTTGGTCCGTAAGGATACCCTATCCTTATGAAACAAAAGATATGGTGATCGACTGCAGAGTGCATGAAGCTCTGAGACCCTTCTAGCTGAAGTAATGGCTACCAGAAAGAGTGTCTTCCAGGATAGCAATTTCATTGAACAGGAAGCTGCAGGTTCAAAAGGGTGAAGAATCAAAGATGTGAGAACTAAATTAAGGTCCCAAGAAGGAGGAGGATTTCTTATAGGAGGCTTGAGAAGAAAAACTCCCTTCAAGAAAGCTTTGCAAAGCTTGTGAGACATGATGGCAGAATCCGAGATGCCCACATGAAAGTTAGATATAGCTGCCAATTGAACCTTAAGAGTAGATGGAGACGAACCTGCGTGGAATAGTTCGGCTAAGAAATCAAGGACCGTCTGAATGGGAGCAGTAAAAGGATCTATGTCCCTTCCTTGAGCCCAATAGGAAAAACGTTTCCACTTACTAAGATAAATCTTCCGGGTGGAAGATTTATGGGAAGCTATTAAAATATCTCGAACTGAGTGAGATATTTGAGGAAGCCTGGCTAAGGTTGGAATCGGAGGAACCAAGCAGTGAGGTTCAGAGAGGGGAGGGAGTGATGTAACTGACCCGACTGATGGATCAAAAGATCTGGAACTAGGTCCAGATGCCAGGGTTTCTCCAACAGAAAATGGTGTAGAAAAGGGAACCAAACCTGTCGAGGCCAGTAAGGGGCAATGAGGATCAATGAAGCCTTCTGAGCGATAGCTTTCTGTATCACTTGAGAAATTAGTGGGAAGGGAGGAAATGCATACAGAAGTCCCCAGGGCCAACTTTGGACTAGAGCGTCCCTGCTGGGATGGCCTGGTAGAGGAAAGAGGGTGAAATAATCTTTGCACTTGCTGTTTTGGGGAGTAGCAAAAAGGTCACAGCAAGGCTGGCCCCACTTTAGAAAAATTTTCTCCAAGATTGAATTTTTCAGGGACCACTCGTGAGGCATGAGAATAGCTCTGCTCAATTTGTCCGCAATGAGATTGGACTTTCTGGGGATGTGCATTGCTATCAGAAACCGCTGAGAAGAAATCGCCCATTGCCACAGTCTGAGTGCTTCTCGACATAGGGGGTAGGACCTGGTTCCGCCTTGTTTGTTGATATACCACACTACAGACATGTTGTCCGTCTGAATTGCTATTGTTCCCAAAGGAAGAGTCTTGAAGGGCTTGCAATGCTAAAAGCACTGCTCTCATCTCTAGAATATTTATATGCAAGTGGCGTTCGTCTGGTTGCCATATACCCTGGACTGTCCTGCCCTGAAAATGCCCCCCCCACCCGATCAGGGAGGCGTCCGTTGTCAGAGTAGCAACCGGAGGGGGAGGGACGAATGGTCTTCCTAGGAAGAGCTGGGGGGAATAAATCCACCAAAGGAGATGATTCCTGCATGCTTGCGTTATCACAATGGTGTGGGACATCGGAAGTTGTTGGTATGACCATTGTGTGAAGAGCATCCATTGTAAGATTCTCATGTGAAATCTGGCTAATAGAAGTAGAGGGATAGCAGCCGCCATAATCCCCAGTACTTTTAGGACTAATCTGACTTTGATTCTGTTGCTGTGGAAAAGAAGGGAGACTAGTTTGTGTATGTCTGCTATCCTTTGGTCTGTGAGTCTCGCAGACATGTTGACTGTGTCTAGATTTGCGCCTATGAAGGTAATAGCACGACAAGGCGACAAAACAGACTTTTCGCAATTTATTGAGATACATAGCTTTCGAAATATGTGAAAAGTATAGTCTCTGGCAAGTAGCAGAAGATGCTTGGTGGGAGCTGTAAGGAGCCAGTCGTCTAAGTATGGAAACACCTGGAATCCTTGACGTCTCAGGTGATAGGCCACCACTGCCATGCATTTGGTAAACACCCGGGGGGCTGTGGTGAGTCCAAAGGGCAGGGCTCTGAATTGAAAGTGACTGGTTCCCAGCCTGAAGTGGAGGAATCTCCTGGAGTGTCTGTTCATTTTTATATGATAGTACGCATCCTGGAGGTCTATAGAGCACATCCAGTTTTCCTTTCCCAATAGGGGTAGGATGGATTGCAACGTGACCATCCGAAATCTTGTTTTCTTGACAGACTTGTTCAAGATGCTGAGGTCCAAAATGGGCCTCCAGTCCCCTGTTTTCTTTGGAACCAAAAAGAATTTGGAGTAGATTGCGGATCCTTGCTGGTCTGCTGGCACTGGCTGAATGGCTATTTTTGCAAGCAACTTTGATATTTCTAACGCTGCTTGATCCCTTTGAGCGGGTGGAACATCTGGAAGGGATTTTTTTGATTGATTTGGAATGCGAAAGAACGGAATGGAATAGCCTTCGGAAATGATGGACTGTACCCACTTGTCTTGAGTTAGGGATCGCCAGGCTTCCGGGTACAGTGATAATCTTCCCCCGACTGTCTCCGAAGGTGGACAGTCGGGCAACACCTCAGGGATGCTGGAAGGGCTTATCGGGAAAGGTTTCTTGATTGCCCTGGTTCTGCGGACCCCCCCTGCTTCTAGGGCGACGTCTACCATTATTGTTCCCCCCTCTGCCTCTAGAGGGGAACCGACTCTGTGCGTCAGGCAAAGCCCCTTGAGATTGCTTGCGGAACCACATTTTCCCACTTTTCTGGCCTTTGGGGTAAGGCCTAGAAGGAGTAGAAAAACGGACTCCGACGGCAGAAAGAGTTTTGCCATCCGTCTCGCACCTTGTCAAGGTTTCTTTCACTTGAGGACCAAAAAGGGACGATCCATCAAACGGGGAATTAGTGAAAGACGTCTTAAAGGGGTCCGCAAAATTGCATAGCCGCATCCAGGCATGCCGGCGTAAGGCCACACCTGTCCCTGCGGCTCTGCTCGCTCCATCAGCCGCATATGAGAGGAGGCGCATGGAGGAGTTAGCTATAGAATTTAGGGTAGCCAGCTGAGCGTTCATCTTGTCCTGAAAACCCGCAGCCATAGGATCCTTTAACATCTCACTCGCTTCCTTGATCAAGTCCCTTTGAAGACGAGTGAAATGACAGAGGTAGTTCAGCGAACGCATTGAAAAGGTCGCTGATGAAAACATCCGCTTCCCATACCTGTCCATAGACCTAGATTCCTTGTTAGGGGGATGGACAGGCACTGAAGGATCAGCTAGTTCCTTCTTAGTGGCAGCAGCTACCACCATAGCATCCACAGAAACTCCCTTAGTCAGAAATTGCTTGTCTGCTGGTGCTGTAATAAACTTTGAAGGTCTCCTGGGGGTGGGGTCCACTGAGTCAGGAGCCGTCCAAGCCTTTTTTGCTACCACCTGCATAAGGGGGTCAAAGGGGGGGGGGACACCCAGGAGGTGGAAGGGCGAGAGCCGAACGCCTCAAGATACACAGATTCATCCTCCGAAGGGTTAAGGGTTGGCCAATTTCCCCTCTGTTTCAAGATCTCCAGAATGTCTGCAAAGGAGACATCTTCAGAAGGGGAACGGGGGGAACCCTCAGAATCCTCTAAATCCGTGTCAGAGGTGACAGACTCAGGTGAGTCTATGTGCTTCCTCTTGCACTTTCTCTTCCTAGGGGGCTCCCCTGCCAATTCAGGAGAGGCCTCGGAAGAGGATGAGATCCCCACAGGGGATTCTTGAGGAGCTGGATCTCTGCGGTCTGGGATGAGGGAGTGAGTAGACATTACCTGAGGCACCGAAGAGGGAGGGACGGACGGAGCCGACTGTGGAGTTGAACAGGGTTCCAACACACTCTGCATGACCTCGAAAGCACCCCTGTCAGGCAGAGCCAGAGGTCCCCGCTCCGAAAAGCTGAAAACCTCCCTCGGCACCGACAGTGATGGTTCCGAGGCCGATGGAGCCGAACTCACCAGCGCCGAAGCGCCGAGAGGGAGAGTGGGGTCAGACAAGGGTCCGATGCCACTCACCCCCTCGGAACCGACGAGGGAAGTCCGGCGCTGAGATTCTTCCAAGGAAGAAATCGGAGCCGACGACGGCGCCAAAGACAACTGTATCGGCATCGACGCTACCACAGTCTCGGGTCCGAAACGCCCTGGCTCCGAGCTCAAGGGAGTCGGAGGAGGAACATTTTGAGGAATAGGATTAAGCATCGACTGATGAGTCGGGCTCTGAAGCATTTGGGCCAGTGCCTCGGACTTAAGAAGTCGACTCACCACCCTCTGAAGGTCATGGTCAGACAGTCTCGATGACCTAGAGGAGTGAGATCTATGGCTCCGTTCAGACAGCAAGGGAGATGCTGGAGCCGAATGAACGGAGCCAAGGGACGGTGACCTAGACCTCTTCCTAGATGTCGGTTCCGATAGCCTTATCGGAGCCGACTCAGAGATTTCTAATACCTCGGCTCCAGCCGGAGCCGAGGGAACCACAGAAATAAGAGCTCGAGTCTCATCGGCACCAGCCGGAGCCGATGTAGTAGCAGACTTCGACGCCTTAGGTGTCGACTCAGATGCTGGAGTCGAAGACCTAGAAGCCTTACAGGGTTTGCCCGAAAAAACAGTCGGGGGACCCTCAGGTTTAAGCAAGCCCCATAAGATGAGCTTATTTTTTCTTTCCTGCAGGACTCTAGGGCTGAAGCCATGGCATACAGCACAAGAGTCCTGCAGGTGTAAAGGTCCCAGGCAGTACACCCATAAGTGTGACCGTCTGCCAGAGACATTTTCTGACAGCACGAGTCACACTTCTTGAAGCCTGAGACCTTCGAATCCTTAGACATTTTAAGGAACAAGTGTAATCACACACAAGCACAACACACCGATTACACTATTTACTAAAATAAAACTAATTTAAACTAAATAAATTTAGTTAGATAGTTATAAATTTATAACAGTCCCTACAAAAAACACATACACTCCAAGGGGGGATGGAGGGCCCGAAGGCCTAAGGGAAGAACATATAAGTTCTTGTGGTAAAAGGGCGAGAAGCAAGGAGGAAGGGATACATATCCTTTCAAAGTAAAGGGATACTGAACAAAAACTAATTTAAAAAGGGATTTAGCTAAACTTTTAAACTATTTTCTACTAACCTGAAGCCGGTTGAAGCAACACACCTCGATCGCTGTAGCGGCAAATGAGATCTGAGGTATTACCGCCTAGCATTGTGGGATATAAGGGGAGCCTCGAGCCGGTGGAACCAACTCTCGAGCTTTTAGAGTGGCCGAGTCGGAGCCGAGGTCGGCTCCGAACCCATCCAGCAAGAATGAAGGTGAGATGGACGACTTAACATCATACATTTACTGAGATCTATTTAACCATTAGCAGTATAGAATGCGACAGACACATACAGGCTGGGGATAGATACATAAATAACATTTACTGCTTAAAGTTTATGGATTAGACTTACAATTCTTAGCACAGATAGATTCTGAAGCTTGGTCAGGTTGTATACTAATATATTTAATAGGCTACAGTGAATTCGTAGTGCCTGGTTTTCTGCATTTATATTACCATTTTAATTAATTCATGAAGCCTATGCCTGATGTACTGAAAGGCTTTATATTATGATTGAAACAGTGCTGCCTGCAGTGTAAGAGTTGGGTGCAAACTGCATTGTGCATGGTTTGGTTCTGTCTCTGTGCTAGCAATATTTTAAAAATCAGTTATACAAATAGCTAACTAACATGATATGGTCATAACATAGCGTGATAGACAAATGCTGTTGACTAGATAGGAAAGTGAACTCTGCAAAATGTTAGTGCCTGTTCATCTTTTAGTGTGTGAACAGTGGAATTCAATTTGAAAAGAAAGAAACCAGAGAAAGCAACCATCTTATATGTGCACTTGAAAATAATGTAACTACATTTCAAACTGCACTTCAGTATTTATTTCTAAAATTATAGAAGCTGTGCAAGAAAAGTTGTTGCTTTGCTACCTTTCTCAAAATAAGTATTTGAGATCTGAAATATTTTGTTGTGCTGTGTCTGTAGCTGCATTCAGCTGCTATACAGGTGGAAAATGCGAGACTAACAATTACTGCATCTTAACCTCTGTTATATATAACATATAATATAAGCATTATCTAGAGCAGGAATGCATCTAAGTGTTGTGGTTGCCTAGAAATTTAAGCAGTTAAAATAAATTTATCTAGAATGTAAGATGTTGAATAGTAGGAACCCAGAGAGAGAGGTGAATTATGCTCTATAGGTGTTTCTCAAATTGCATCGAATCTGCAACTTTAGTACTCCTTTTTAACTCATTGACACTCTTTTAACACACCTCCAGTGTAAAGTTGTAACGTGTCGAGGTTGAAAATGCAGAAAAATGTAATACAAACTGGAAATCGGTATCGATAGCTTATTGTCTGTTAGCAGAAACACCCAGTTGATCAAAACGTATAAATTAGGATGGAAACTTTCATTGTAAGACTGATCTGGTGACTGCCCAAAAGTCTTTTATGACAGTGTATAATATATTGCAGAGACTCTGACACATAATTCTGGTAGTAGGGTAGGATTATAATCTAGGCTTCGTTCTGGCTGAGGACAGAGATATGAAAACATAACTACACTGCAGGAGGTTTAATCTAGAATAAGTGTGATGCATTACAAATATCTGCTTAGATTTATTTTAATATATAATGTCATGTGCTGAAAAAAGATGATTGACATAATGCTTACATTACATTATGTTGTCTGTGAATATTGCTAAAATTAGACATAAATTCTCTCAGAAAAAATATACCTTTTAGAGAGGACAAAATAGCATACATTTGCGACGATTTTCAAAATCTGTATTTTAGGAAATAAAGCCACAAACAAAAAACAATAATGTCTTAAACAAAAAAACAGATTTAGCTTAGAAATAGAAGAGTAAGAAATTAGAAAGAAACAGAATTGGAGAAGTAATATTCCCTAACCCTGTCATCACAAAATGCTGAAAGTTGAAGGGCGATAGGAAAAAACTCTAGATAAGTTAAAAGTATACAATTTCATGTATACTAGACACACATCTTCTGATTCATTACAGCAAACTGAGTTTGTGAGTACGTCTGCTAGTTCTGCAGACAGACTGTACCCTTCTGTAGCACTCAGTGATCTTGGGAAGAGATTGGGTATAAATTGAGGGCATAGACAGAACTCACCTCCCCCATACTTAGCTTATGACTGCAAAACACTCCATATCAAATACGTAAACACCGTTTTACAAGTTCACTATATTTAGATGCATTGCTGTTTGAATATTTCTGAAATGAACAATACCAAATACAAAAACTGACATGAGTTTATAACTGACTGTTTTAGGATTAGTTACTATGTTATAATATTCTTTGTCAGCCTGAAATCAAACTCAGTTTACTGAGCTGACTTGAGATGTTTGGTTAAGAATAATACATATTACAGTCAATGCCTTGTACTGATCAACTCTTCAACAGATAAAATATGATTTGTTTAGTTTATGACCTGAGGCAAATGTAAATTATTTTTATATTATTTCAGAGACAAATACATGATTTATATTAAAATGACATTTTTACTTTAATGCAATTTAGCCTAGAATTGAAAAAAAAACTAAAAGTAATCCAAAACTGTTTACTGACTGGATATATAAACATATTAGTAAAACAATCTTTCTTTTGGAAAATATGGTGGCCAAACTTTAGTTTACATGTAAAAGACTGGAGTTATGGCTGGGAGAAGACACAACATGCCCGCCACTTTTTGTCTCTTTTCATAGTGACTTAAGAACACAGTATGGTTAAATGTCTTGTTCCAAGTCACACAGTTTGCAAGCAAAAATTGAAAGAATCTTGTTAACAGTTCGTAATCTTAACTCTCTGTACTAAACACTGAGTTGTCCAATGTTGTTGTTTAATCTCTTTTTCTTTCTATGATGTTATTTCAGAATCACCTTTAATTTCAGTGACTGCATTAGAGCAGTAGATATCCTGCATAGCAAGAGTTGCAAACATAGCACTCCCCCAACACAATATTGTTATCTTTCTGAAGACCATAGTGTTGTCCAAGACATTTTCCCAGTTTGCCTTTCATCTGTTAGTTTTTGCAATACTAACTTACAACTGCCAAAAACATCAGTCATGTTGCCTGCTGTGAATGCCACATTTCAGTGCTTCATAGACAAATCAAATTATCTTTGTTGTTTGAATTAAGAGCTCTGCTACTGGATTCCACATAGACGTTTACTCAGTAGATAAGCACTGATGTACAAATGATGCTTCCATATGACATGAGCTAGAGATGTACTTATCTTTAAGGAGAATTAATGTTCTGAGATAATTCTTTTTTAGATGGAGAGAGATAAATATGAAATTGTTAGTTATACTAGCCTGCATTGGTATTATTAAGACAGTAAAGGTGATTTTAGTTATACTAGTTTGCACTGCTGTTAATAAGACAGCAAAGGGGATAGGATGCTGAGTTTTTATTCTTAACCAGTTCAACAATTGGCTAAGCTTTTGGTGTCATTCTAAAGGGATCCAGTATCTGTCTGCCTGGGATGACATAGTCGACAGACCACGATGCTTTGCTAGAGATGGTCTGCACCTGTCATCCCTGGGATTCCGGATACTGGCTAAGGTTCTTGCTGCCCCTATAGTGCCTTTTTTAAGCAAGGTTCAAATTACAAATTCACCACCATAACAGGAACAGGCAAGCAAAAACTGAGGGTGATGCTACTCAATGCTAGAAGTCTAAATCTCAAAATGCACTCACTCAAGGCACTCCTTAAAATGGAGAACATCGATATCTGTGCAGTGACTGAGACCTGGTTCAAGGCTCCAGAGAGCACCCCTGCACTACCAGGCTATAACTCATACCACATGTTTTGGCCATGTAACCTGGACCGGAACACCAAAGGCAGAGGTGTGGCCATATTCATTAAGGATATCCACACCTCCAGGCTAGTTGCTCAGCATAATACAGCCGAAGTTATCCAAATGCGACTAACTCTGGGCAAAACTGCAATCCAAATTGTAGTTTGCTACAGATCCCCCACCATGTCCCAGGATTCCCACTCCTCTTTTCTTGATGTACTGGAAAATATTAGGGTTCAACCAAACACCCTAATGATTGGCAATTTCGACTACCCCACCCTTAACTGGGAAAACTACTCATGTACTAACTCCTTTGCTCAACGCTTTCTGGAATTCATAAACTCCAATGCCCTGGATCAACTCATCCACACCCCCACCAGGGGCAACAATATCCTAGATCTAGTCATTACCAACATGAGTGACCGGTGTTCCACACCTGAAGTCAATGCCTCATTGGTCCGATCTGACAATGAGATAATTACCCTAGATATCCACATCCTGCCCCTACCCCCCATTAAGGAAACCACAGGAAAAAAAATTTCCAAAGCCAACTTCATGCTTCTTAAGATAGAAGTGGTGAACTTCATGACACCCATGCAGATGTACAATACAGTTATGGCTACTGACTCCTACACAATTGCACTTTATAAGCACTTACACGAGTGCATGGATCGTGCTATCCCAAAAAGAACCAAGACACTATCCCCCCAAAAAAGGAAGCCAATCTGGTGGTCCCCTGCCATAAACAAACTGTACAACAGAAGGAAGAAACTGTTGCAAAAGAGAATAAAATCACATGAGTGGAGGAGCTCCCTGGTCAGCCTCTGTAAGAAGCTGCGATCCCTGATAAAATCCTCCAAAGCTAGTTATGAAAACAAAATGGCCACTGATTCTAAAGACAACCACAAAGCATTCTATAGCTATGTCAAGAACCTCAATGGCAACACTCAGATCTGCTCTGAGTTACAACACAATGGTACTAAATATACAGGTCCAACTGATATTGCCAACATCCTGGCAGATAGGTTCAGTGCTAACTTTACCCCCCTCTCACCCCCTAAAGAACCCATCGGTACACCAGAAGAATGCAAAGATCCTGTAATCATGGCTGTACAGGTAAAAACCACACTCTGCAAAGCAAAGAACACAGCATCCATGGGACCAGACAACATCCCAAGAAGCATTCTGCGTGAACTACAGAATGAAATGGCACCCCACCTAAGTACCATGTTCAATCATAGCCTCACCTCAGGCTTTGTGCCCACTGAATGCCACACAGCGACAGTTATCCCACTCCACAAGGGGTGAGCCAAGATGGACCCTGGGAACTACCGTCCCATTAGCCTGATGAGCATGGTCTGCAAGGCCATGGAATGCATCATCATGGAACTTATAAAAAAAGACATTGGTAATCTCCAAACTCTGGACCACACCCAGTTCAGGTTTGTAAAAGGCAGATCATGTCTCCTAAACCTGATAGACTTCTTTGAAGCAGTCACCAAAGCCGTAGATGAGGGTAAGGTGGTTCACACAGCCTATCTAGATCTTGCCAAGGCTTTCAACACCACCCTCCACTCTGGAATTATAGATAAACCCACTAAACTAGGTATAAATCCCTATTTCACAAGATGGGTTGCCAACTGGCTCACTGACAGAACCCACGCTGTGAAAGTAGCAGACTCCAAATCCGACTTCAGACCAATGACAACTGGAGTACCACAGGGTTCAGTCCTGGGTCCTCTCCTGTTTGGTATCTACTTCACTGAAGTACAGGCTAACACAGAAGTTCTTTGTTTAATGAACTTCACAGTCAACTGCAAACTAGGAGCCATAATCGAAACTCCTAACGATGTGGACATCCTACAAAAGGGTCTCACTGAGACAGATGCCTGGTTTCGAAGCCATGGCCTCAAGCTCAATGCCAAAAAGTGCATTGTCATCCCTTTTGGTAAAAACTCTGTACCCATGAACTACAACATAGGCGGTAGTATACTTAACACGGAAAGTGTGACAAGAGACCTTGGGACACAGGTGGACAGTAGTCTCTACTTTGATAATCACATTGCCACGGTAGTCAGGAAATCCTTCTACATGGCACATCTCATCCAGAAAAAAGAGGTCATTGTTCCTCTCTACCCATCACTCATTAGACCCATTATAGACTACAATGCCCCTTTTGGTATGTACCTCACAAGACATCTACAACAACTGGAAAGGCTGCAGAAATACCTCACAAAAAGGATTACTGGTCTCAAACAGATGCCCTACGCAGACCAACTAAAAAAACTCCAGCTTTACTCCGTCGCATATCGCCTACTCAGAGGTGATCTCTGTCTAACATATAAAGCTATGTCAAACCCAGAGCTGTTGGACATGCACCACTTAAAGAAGTCCCAATCCCTCCCAGCTACACACTCTAGGGACCTAAATCTTGTCACCACAATAAACAGAACATGCCGGAGGGATAGATTGCTGTCCCAGAGACTTCCCATACTCTGGAATAAACTACCTATCTATATCAAACAAAGCTCCTCATTAGCACTCTTCAAGAAAAATCTTGATGATTGGATGGGAAATAGGAAATTCATCCTGGGTATCACCTCTGTGGCTCTGCTCGACATGAGCACAGGAAAATATTTTTTTTGGGTGGCAAAAGCCAGGGTACCTTTTTGGCTGGGCTTGTATGGGCCCTAGGGCCGATAGCCTAGTACCTACCTATGAACCTATGAACATATGAACCATCCATAACTGATAAGTTCTGTTAATTAACAGAGCTCTGAAACAGATAATTAGTTTAGCTTAGTGTTAATCAATATTTGATCATTTTATAATCAGCGTAATTTGATTAGTATTAATGACTACATATTAACTCTGTAAGATATGAACTTTGTGCAACTTGAAAAAAATTTTACTTCTGCATGATAATTGTGGAAAACATCCTGTACTTTCCCAGTAATTTTACAAGCTTAGTTTCACTTTTCTTTGTACTAGTAGGAGGCACTGCTATGTATTAGCTGCCATATTAGCAATCATTTTTGCTTATTTCCTTGTTGATCTTTTCAGACACCCTCAAAAATACAATAAAATATTAAAATTGTTAGCACTTTATTAGAGGTGATTATGAGGAAAATATACAAATAACAACTTGAACCAATTAGTGGAAAGTTGCTCCTGGCTTTGCAAAGGTAGTAACAGCCTCCTGAGATGCAAAATCCATATAAAATTGCCATTTTGGAAGCTTGTTAAATTAGTCTAGAATTTGTTTGAAGCTAGATTTATTTTTTGGAAAGGTCACATTTATTCTATTTATGTGCAATATATTTGTAAAACATATATATATATAATGCATATATGTCTGTCTATCTAATCTATCTATCATTCTATCTATTAATCTATCTATATACATATATGTTTTAAGTGGACAGGTGGAGAAATTGGGAAACCTTTATTTAGCTATGATCTTGTGCAAATCAGACTGAGACATTAATACAATCTTATCCATTGTATGTAAACACATCTCTTATCTCTCGCTCTCTCTGTGTATATATATATATATATATATATATATATATATATATATATATATATATACACACACACACACACACACACACACACACACACACACACACACACACACACACACACACACACACACACACACACAGACACACACACACACACACACACACACACACACACACACAGAGCACCTTTTTTGATGAAGAAAAATGGAAAAAGATAGTAAAAGTAACAAAGATGTCCTCTGGATAATTGGATGATGGGAAAAAAGACCCCACTGCTGGTACTTCTTGCAAAAAAACAGTTTCCGTGTGAAGGGAAATACAATCTGAGATTCTGATATGGGCTGTCTTTTGGGGGTAAGCTATTTGCAAACACTATAGTTGATAGTCAAGTTAACTACAGACACGCCAAACAAAAAAAGGAAAAAAGAAGCGAGGGTTCTTCTGTTATCAAGTGGTTGCAGAAAGAGAGGTCTAATCTCTGATGCTTATGAACTGAATAACCTGATTTAATGGCTCATGAACTAGAGCAACAGCTGAATAAGGACAATGTCATACAGCAGACGCCAGCTTTCCTTTATACTCTGTGACGTCTGAATGTATTTTTTGTTACAAGATTAATCCTGTAGACGAGTCTTTATCCCTGGGCAATAACATCTCGGAGGACAAGCTTTGAAGTGCTGTGATATACTCAGGGTGTGTTCAGAAAGTGCTTAGAGTGTAGAAGAGCACTATGCTGTGCAGCACTCATGGCATAAAACATGGCTGACATTGGACATGTGACCTAGACCCTAAATATAAACAATGATAAACCTACTAGTAATGTGATGGCCGCATCTTTTAACCTTAGATAAGTAAACTAGGAGGAGACAGTGGACCTGAGTGAGAGAGAGAGGGAGAATGTTGAGGTTAGAAGACATTCTAGGGTTCTAGGATATTTGCAGAATGTGAAGGTTCTGGACTTCAGGAGGACAGTCTTCAACATAACAGACATTGTCTCAGGAGAGCTCTAGCAGACAGGTTGGGAATGAATATGGGCAAAAATATAAGTCATCACAGAATTAACAAGGTCTTGTAGAAAAAAGAAAGGTATCATGCTATCAAACAAGATACGGTTGTATAGCTTTTAAATTAAACAAAGGCCCAAATGGAGAAAGAGGCACTTTTGTAGCACAGAAGACATTAGATATAAGCTTAACTCAGCAAATAAAAAAGAAAACAAGAATTGTGAATCTTAATAAAAACTGAATGGTAGAGAGTTGAAATGGATGATGAAATAAACAGTAAACACTTTTCATCTGCATTTACAAAATAAATGAAGGAAGATTAATAATGCTTACTCAATAGGAGTTTTGGAGGTCAATGAAAAATTTCAAACCTTTTTGAAGAAAGGTTTATGAAAGTAGATGTTCTACTACTTGTTATTTTAAACCCTGTAGCACTTAGGACCAAACAATCACTGCTGGAAGAAAGGATACTGAAACATTTGAAAGCAAATGGGGTAACTGACCAAAGGTAAGATAGAGTCACAACAGAAAGGTCATGTGAAACAAATCTAATATCTTTAGCTGGTCATCCAGGGCAGTGGACAAGTAAAGGGCTATAAACTTGGTCTCCTTAGACTCTGTCAGCAAACAAAGAGCAGAATGTACAATAACTAAAAATGTTCAACCCAAAACAGAACGTTCAGCCAAACGAGTGACCATGGTGTGACCACAAACCAAAACATTACATTTAGAACCCTTACTCTGCTGTCTTCAGTTCTTCTTTTCATACCGTAGATAATCTGTAATGCAGAAAATATGTAACTTTCTTTAAAAAAAATGAGTATCTTCAATATTAAATTCCAGCTGAAGCTATATAACCTGAGGTACAAGATTTATTGTTTTAAATTCTACATAAAGCACCTTGTTTGACAAATATAAGATAAACTGGTAATTAAAATGTAATTGTAATTAACAGGTTGAGAATTAACTAAATTTAAAAAGTGTCTTGTCAATTTTATTCCTTGAAGGTTTTTCACAGAAGTCCTAAAGAGTTTAATAAAGATTATTTGAGGGTCTGCAGCTTTATTGTTTTATACATTTTTATTTTATTCTTTTGTGGTTGGTTTTGTCTTGTCAACAAACTTCTAAGCATGTTGAGATTTACAAGAGATGAAATCTGGTAGGTGGTCAGTGGGAAACTTTCTTACTGCTAAATGTATTTTTCATTTTTTCTATCCATTTAATGAAGTTATAAGGAGTGCATCTCTGAATGAGGCTGCTATATGATTAGACCTTGACAGACTTGTAAACAAGACTCTTGTACTCTGTCAACAGTTTAAAACAGTTAATAGCCTACCGGCTTTCTCACTATATAATGAAATGTGCTGATGCAGGAGTCCACATATTGTTTGCATTATTTAAGATGTGACTGTAAGAAGGTTTGTTCTTGAATATGAAGTTACAACATTCATACAAATGCATGTATCAAAATATATATAAAAGAAGTGAATAAATACATATAACAAAGTATATAAAAGAAGTGAATAAAATAGCTTGGTGGAATAAATAGTGTGATCTATGTAACGAATCAGAAGTGTCTGAATTTGTACTTCATTATATATAAAAGACTAAGGGATGGCTTGATTGTGGTCTTTAAAGTTGCTAAAGATGATTATTGTCAAGCATCATTAGAGTGAAGGAACCATGAATGTTCATCATGAAGGTTAAATTAAAACCTTTTTATGCTAATATGAACCTTATTACAATGATACTTTCTTACTGGAAACCTGTTCAAAAAGCACCCTAAATGAACGCTTAATGAGTATAAAGTTAATGTGTCAAATTGTACAGTGTCTTCTTCATCAGCATCATCATCATCACCATCCGGTGATATTAACTTTTCATTACTGTCCATTCAAACTCTTGGTTTACATTCAAAATAGCAAAATGACTGTATATTAGCTAAAGAGCAAAGCACACAATGTTATATGACCTGAAGAAATTCTCAAATTAACAGACAAACATGGATTAAGAACAGGGGCTACCATTTTATGTATCAATGCAATTTTTATATACATTGTTATGATACTTTTTGTTATCCATTTATAATACTCAATAAAAATATTTAGAAAAAAAATTACAAAGAACTGGCTTTGCCAGACAGTATATTTAGTATTGTGCAGAGACAAAAATAAAAGGCGGTTTTGTATCCACTGACAGTCTAAATAGAATAAGATGCAAATTTATAGCCTCTTGTGATAATCTGGTACAGCCCTTTGCTGACTTTTATAACAACTGCTAATAGAAATATTATGTTTGTATCAAGGAATATCAGACAATTAAAGGCAGTTTTCTTCTTTGATCTGCAGAATTAAAAATGTTCCACTAAAATCAGTTTATTCTTTGAAACAGAAAAATCAATAAAAATTTACCTGAATTATTGGTGGAAAGGGAGGAATGGATCTTGTAAATTTCTTAACTTGGCATCTTCTAGTCATTACTGCAGATATAAAAATGTTTTTATTTTGTTTAATAAATGAGAGTATATTGTTATTAAGTGATAAGCCTTGGTAAAATATATTTCTGATTAAAACGACTTCAGAGTTTCCTTGGGGTAATGAGGATATCTGCTGTTTATTAGTCTAAGATTACTTTTTAAACTAATTGTAGACTTATAAAGTTTGCACTAAAACTCAAATGATTATAATAAAACATTGTAAAGAGATGAAGGGGGTCACCAGAGTGAATTAAGACTAGAAAAATGTAAAATATATGAAGACTAGATTGGATTGAATCATTTTGTTTGCTAGTGAATGTTTTTTTTTGTGTGTGTGTGTGTGTGTGTGTGTGTGTGTGTGTGTGTGTGTGTGTGTGTGTGTCTGTTGGTGTGTGCATGTGTATGTGTGTCTCTGTGCATGTGTGTGTGTGTATGCGTATGTGTGCATGCATATGTGTGTGAATTTGTGTGTATGTTTGTGTGTGTATATGTGAATATGTGTATATGTGTGTGCATGCATGTGTATGGGTGTACGTGTGTCTGTATCCATGTGTATGTGCATATGTGTGTGTTTGTGCATGTGTCTGTATGCATATGTGTGTGTGTGTGTGTGTGTGTGTGTGTGTGTGTGTGTGTGTGTGTGTGTGTGTGTGTGTGTGTACGCATGTGTGTCTGTGTGTTTCTGTCTTTCTGTGTGAGCATGTTTATGTGTATGTGTGTGTGTGTGTGTGTGTGTGTGTGTGTCTGTGTATGTGTTTTATGTGTGTATAAACATGCATGTGTGTGCATAGGCTTTAAGAAGTATTATTGTCTGATTATTGTTTAATTTTTGTTCCTGTTTCTTAAGAATTGCACGACTTCATAAAATGTAAGGTTATGTCTGTAATTTTACAAAACAAAGTTAGGAACTGAGGCTTACATATATGAAACCATGACTATAATGCAGGTTTATTAGTGTCTTGGGCACTGCTGGAGCCAACCAGGGAGGATGGGAATGATCAGCTAATACTAGCACACCCATCTTGGGGGGGGGGGATCAGCTGATTACTGGCACACCCATCCTGGTGGAGGGATCAGCTGATACTGGTATACCCATCCTGGGGGAGGGATCAGCTAATACTGGCACACCCATCTTGGGGGGAGGGATCAGCTGATTACTGGCACACCCATCCTGGGGGAGGGATCAGCTGATACTGGTATACCCATCCTGGGGGAGGGATCAGCTGATACTGGCACACCCATCCTGGTGGAGGGATCAGCTGATACTGGTATACCCATCCTGGGAGAGGGATCAGCTGATACTGGCACACCCATCTTGGGGGGAGGGATCAGCTGATTACTGGCACACCCATCCTGGTGGAGGGATCAGCTGATACTGGTATACTCATCCTGGGGGAGGGATCAGCTGATACTGGCACACCCATCCTGGTGGAGGGATCAGCTGATACTGGTATACCCATCCTGGGGGAGGGATCAGCTGATACTGGCACAACCATCTTGGGGGGAGGGATCAGCTGATTACTGGCACACCCATCCTGGTGGAGGGATCAGCTGATACTGGTATACCCATCCTGGGGGAGGGATCAGCTGATACTGGCACACCCATCTTGGGAGATGGATCTGCTGATACTGGAATATCTATCCTGGGGTAGGGATCAGCTGATATTGGCACACCCATCATACCTCTCAACCTGGAGACATCAAAAATCTGAACAAAGACCCATGAAAAATAGGTACAGTTAGCCAAAAATATGGACAGTAATCAACATAAAATGTGCATGTATAATAATGTAACTCCATCCACTTCAATGGAATTGTGGGAGATCAACAAATCATTGTGAAAATGTTCCCCAATTTAACATTAACTCTGAAAATATATATTGACACAGAAACACCAGTTAAAGTCCAATTTACAGCAACAGAAAAAGTCTTAATGGAAGTAGAAGGAATATGCATGTAAAACACTTTGCATTCTACTTTGTGCCCTACTTCACTTCTATCATGTACACACTAACATCATGCTAGCTGTACCCTTACGTAAATTCATTAAAATAACATACATCAGTAACTGTG
The DNA here is from genome assembly GCF_019279795.1 of Protopterus annectens. Lineage (NCBI taxonomy): Eukaryota > Metazoa > Chordata > Ceratodontiformes > Protopteridae > Protopterus > Protopterus annectens. Next base: position 40,685,555 of record NC_056746.1, read on the forward strand.
ACATCATATATAAAATAACCATGCACTCTATTAATTTTAATAGGAAATTAAAATCTGTCATAACAATCATTGATATAACAAGCCACTGTAGTTGTCAATATGTAGGTATCAGGTCATTCTGATCAATGGATAAAATAAATCTGATTCGGAAACCATCTGCTCTTGTAGTTATATAAATACCAATGTGCATTAGTAGGTTTTGTAAACAAATCTGGTAGCTGCTGATGCTGGGCACTGACTCATACCTCTAACTCTCCCCAAATTAGGCTTGTATTTTAGCTCTATCCAGGTCTCTCTTCTTAATCTCAATTCCATGCTAAAACTGGTGACTTTTGGAGAAAAGGTTGTGACTCGCACAATATATATGACAATAATTAGAGCTATATACTTTTTTTACTTCAGAAAATGTATATTTCATAGGATCTTATTCTGTCAATGTCTCAAATTAATATGAATATATTGTATATAATATAGTGTATATATGGATATATAGTGAATCATTTAGTTATGATCAAGTCTGCCTCAGAAGCTTTTTTTTGTGGAATAATTTGCTTGCTAAGTGCAGTGCTTTATATGCCAATTATTGATATATTTACTGTTGTTGCCATGTTATTTCAGTTGAAATGATAAACACAGACTAGGAAACTAAAAATTACTTGAATGGGGAAATCACTTTAACAGGAATACATATCTTGGTATGCTGTTCCTTCATATTCATTTGTCCCTTTGCAAGAAAGAGTGGGCAAATATTGTCAAGTCAAGATGTGCCATGCTGATAGACTCCTACCCAAGAAGACTGAATGACGTAATTAAATCAAAAGGTGCTTTACCAAAGTATTAGTTTAAGGGTGTGCACACTTATGCAACCAGGTTATTGTACATTTTTTTATTTTTATATTTTTTCCCCTAATAGATTTGTTTGTGTTTCAATTGAATTTTACAGATTATAGGTCACATTAAAGGTGGGAAAGGATTTATTGCAGTCTCACTTTTTAATATCAGAAACACCTGGCATTTTAACAGGGGTGTGTACACTTTTTATATCCACTGTGTATGTGTGTGTGTGTGTGTGTGTGTATGTACATTACACATCGCAAATTACCGCATTTAATGAAAATCTGTCCTTTTTCAGTAATAAGCAAACATACTGCCATTCTTTGTTGTAATTCAACTGTGGTGTGAAGCTTTGGTGGTTAAATACATGTAGGTTCTGGTGGTTGGTAAACAGCTAAGTAGGTAACTTGAAACTTAAGGCAGTAAATCATGCATTAACCAATGCCTTCTGTGCTGCTTGGTTTTAAAATAGATGTTAAACTACTACAAAGATGGTGTAAAACATCGCCAAATAATTCATGCGGACACCTGTAAATATTTATATAGATGATCAGTCAAGGCCCGGGTTAACAACAACTGCCACCAGTACTGTTAGCCAACAGGGTGCTGGCGGAACTTGGGCTACTGTTGGCCGAAGGAGGAGAACAGGTGAAAGGCATGTCTGAAGGCAGGAAGAGAGGAGAAAGGCTAGGACTGTGGTAGTGAGGGTCGGAACTTTGAATGTTGGCAGTATGACTGGTATAGGTAGAGAGCTAGCCAGTATGATGGACAGAAGGAAGGTTGGTATATTGTGTGTGCAAGAGACCAGATGGAAGGGCAGTAAGGCTAGGTGTATCGGAGGTGGGTTCAAATTGTTTTATCATGGTGTGGATGGGAGGAGAAATGGCATAGGACTTATCCTGAAGGAACAGTATGCTAAGAGTGTTTTGGAGGTGAAAAGAGTGTCGGATAGAGTGATGTTTATGAAGCTGGAAACTGATGGTGTAATGATGAATGTTGTTAGTGCATATGCTCCACAAGTTGGGTGTGCGATGGATGAGAAAGAAAAATTTTGGAGTGAGTTGGATGAAGTGGTGATGACTGTACCCTAGGGTAAGAGAGTGGTGACTGGAGCAGATTTCAATGGGCATGTTGGTGAAGGGAACAGAGATTGGAGCAAATTTTAATGGGCATGTTGGTGAAGGAAATAGAAGGGATGAGGAAGTGATGGGTAGGTATGGTGTTAAAGGAATGCAGAAGGTCAGATGGTAGTGGATTTTGCGAAAAGGATGGACATGGCTGTGGTGAATACATATTTTAACAAGAGGGAGGAGCATAAGGTGACATACAAGAGTGGAGGAAGATGCACACAGGTGGATGATATCTTATGTAGAAGGGCCAGTCTGAAGGAGATTGGAAACTGTAAAGTGGTGTCCGGGGAAAGTGTAGTTAGACAGCATAGGATGGTGGTTTGTAGGATGATGTTGGTGGTCAAAAAAAGGAGGAGGAGTGTGAGGGCAGCACCAAGGATCAAATGGTGGAAATTAAAAAAGGGTAATTGTGAGGTGGAGTTCAGGGATGAGTTAAGACAGGCACTGGTTGGCAGGGAAGAGTTACCAAATAGCCGGGTAACTACAGCAGAGCTAGTAAGGGAGATGGCTAGAAAGGTGCTTGGTATGATATCTGCACAGAGGAAGGACGACAAGGAGACCTGGTAGTGGAATGAGGAAGTACAGAAGAGTATACAGAAAACGAGGTTGGCAAAGAAGAAGTGGGATTGTCAGAGAGATGAATACAGTAGACAGAAGTATAAGGAGATGAGGTGCATGACAAAGAGAGAGGTGGCAAAGGCTAAGGATAAGGCATATGAAGAGTTGTATGAAAGGGTGGACGCTAAGGAGGGAGAAAAGGACCTGTACCGATTGGCTAGACAGAGGGACCGAGCTAGGAAAGATGTGTAGCAGGTAAGGGTGATAAAGGATAATGAGGGAAACATACTCACAAGCGAGGAGTGTGTGTTGAGCAGATGGAAAGAGTACTTTGAAGAGTTGATGAATGAAGAGAATGAGAGGGAGAGAAGGTTGGATGATGTGGGGATAGTGAAACATGAAGTACAATAGATTTGCAAGGAGTAAGTAAGGATAGCTATGAAGAGGATGAAGAATGGAAAGGCTGTTGGTCCAGATGACATACCTCTGGAAGCATGGAGGTGTTTAGATGAAATGGCAGTGGAGGTTTTAACTAGATTGTTTAATGAAATCTTGGAAAGTGAGAGGGTGCCTGAGGAATGGAGAAAAAGTGTTTTGGTACCAATTTTTAAGAATAAGGGTGATGTGCAGAGCTGTAGTAACTACAGAGGAATTAAATTGATCAGTCACAGCATGAAGTTATGGGAAACAGTTGTGGAAGCTAGGTTAAGAAGGGAGGTGATGATTAATGATGAAGTACAGAAAAGAGCAGAAGGAGTTGCATTCTGTTTTTGTAGACTTAGAGAAAGCATATGAAAGAATGCCTAGAGAGGAGTTGTGGTATTGTATGAGGAAGTCAGGAGTGTCAGAGAAGTATGTAAGAGTGGTACAGGATATGTACGAAGGTAGTGTGACAGCGGTGAGGTCTGCAGTTGGAGTGACAGATTTATTTAAGGTGGAGGTGGGATTACATCATGGATCAGCTCTGAGCCCTTTCTTATTTGCAATGGTGATGGACAGGTTGACAGACGAGATCAGACAGGAGTCCCCATGGACTATGATGTTTGCAGATGACATTGTGATCTGTAGTGAGTGTAGAGAACAGGTTGAGGAGACCTTGGAGAGATGGAGATATGCTCTAGAGAGGAGAGGAATGAAGGTCAGCAGGACTAAGACAGAATATATGTGTGTCAATGAGAGGGAGGATAGAGGAATGGTGAGGATGCAAGGAGTAGAGGTGGTGAAGGCGGATGAGTTTAAATACTTGGGATCAACAGTTCAGAGTAATGGAGAGTGTGTAAGAGAGGTGAAGAAGAGAGTACAGGCAGGATGAAGTGGGTGGAGAAGAGTGTCAGGAGTGATTTGTGAGAGACTAGTACCAGTAAGAGTAAAAGGGAAGGTCTACAAGAGGGCAGTGAGTCCAGCTATGTTATATGGGTTGGAGACAGTGGCATTGACAAAAAGGCAGGAGTTAGAGCTGGATGTGGCAGAGTTAAAGATGTTAAGATTTGCACTGGGTGTGATGAGGGTGGACAGGATTAGGAATAAGTATATTAGAGGGTCAGCCCAGGTTGGAAGGTTTGGAGACAAAGCCAGAGAGGCAAGATTACGTTGGTTTGGACATGTGCTGAGGAGGGATGCTGAGTATGTTGGGAAAAAGATGCTAAGGATGAAGCTACCAGGTAACAGGAAAAGAGGAAGGCCTAAGATAAGGTTTATGGATGTGGTGAGAGAGGACATGCAGGTGGTTGGGTGTGACAGAGCAAGATGCAGAGGACAGGAAGAAATGGAAACAGATGATCCACTGTGGCGACCCCTAACGGGAACAGCTGAAAGAAGATGATGATGATGATGTTGATGTCTCTTAAAAATGAGAGGGCACTTGTTCCCCCTTGCCCTTATGGTTCCAATAGTCTTGTCTGTAAACTGAAACCGGGATTTAAAGGGGCCAATCGGAAATTCATGGCACCCTATTATTTTGAGCCCAAAACCTGGCAATACGGAGGCATTTGGTGCAGTTGGGAGGTATGACACCCATTATGGGAGGGGTCAGCTGATACTGGCACACCCATCCTGGGAGGAGGGAGGTGGTGTGGTCTGCTAGAATGCTGAGTCTCACAGCAAAACAGGAATCCAGTATGCATCACACAGACTGCAGATGTGCACTTTTCTCTACCAAGCTTTGGTAAAAAGTTACCATTTAGTGGTGTACTTGGTGGTACATTGAAAGACACAGTAGTCTCCTGCACAAAAAAACATGCATGTTAGCTGACGTTGGTTGGCTTTTTAAGCTGTCACTAAAATACTATGTTTGACTGAATGATAGCTTCCCATAATCATATCTCGATTTATGAGGGAACAAATTGGTTCATAATCATAGGAAGGTTGATGTCTGACAGATGGTGGGGATAAATATTCAATATGTGTACTGGCTTGTGCTTAACAAGAACAGACCACATAATGAATGGCTGTTTGACAGTGTTCGTTTGAGACCTTGTTTTAAAATTATGTAGGAAGGAGAAATTAACTTCATGGAAAAGCAAATATTCACAAAAATGTGAAAGCATGCTCTCTAAAAATCAAACCATATGCCGGTGGTAGAAGCATCTCTGGTATGTCATGTGACTGTTTATCCAAACTATTTATGAGTTACTTTTTCCTTTTGTAGCTTTATTTACAGAGAGTTTTATGTAACGTGATTATAATGGCATCTTAATGCCTTACCTTCATACAAGTTATAAGGGTCATGAGATGACTGAAGTGACATGATTGAACTGGCAGTGATTTGAAGAAAAGGAAGGGACATGCTAGTTACAGTACAAACTTCAATAGCAGTGTTTCATTCAAGTTTTCCCAGTTTTTAAATGCATTATTAATCATGAAACAAATTATCTATAGACTACGTTTTTTTCACATCATAATAATACAAAGAAACACACACACAGACAGACATGCACAGGGAAACATAGACACAGACACACACACACACACACACACACACACACACACACACACACACACACACACACACATGCACAAGCGAGCATGCACACACACATGCACAGATACACACATGCACACACACAAAGATAGACACACAGATGCATACATGTACACACACACACACACACACACACACACACACACACACACACACATACACACACAAATGCACATAGAGGCACAAGTGAGAGTGCATACACACACATATGGACAGATACACACATGCACACACACAAAGATAGACACAGATGCATACATGTACATACATACACACACACACACACACACACACACACACACACACACACACACACACACACATACACACACAAATGCACATAGAGGCACAAGTGAGAGTGCATACACACACATATGGACAGATACACACATGCACACACACAAAGATAGACACAGATGCATACATGTACATACACACACACACACACACACACACACACACACACACACACACACACATTGTGAAGAACCTTTGTAGATGTTCAGTTGTCACATGTGCCTGGTCAGGTACATACATTCAGCAAAGTTTCTTTATTTCTTAAATCTTAAAATGAGCAACACTTGCTTCACAAGCTCCAGCTTGTCCCATGTACTAACATTCATCCAGCAGAAGAAAATGACATCTTTAAAAGCTGTTATTATTTTATAATTTGCTAAATTCAAGGAACACACTACTGTTTATTGTGTCAACCAGGGACTCACACTCTTATCTTAAAAGGGACCATGATTTTATGTAAAATCAGTTAAGTCAACAGATCCTACCCTGCCAGACCTAGTACACATTTGTAAGTCCAATGGTATGATGAACATCCACTCAAGGGATCTCAGTCTCTTTAGCAACAGAAATAGAAGATGTTGTTGGGATAAGCATGTATCACAGAGAATACTGCTTCTATGGAACTGTCTTCCACTCCACATAAAGCAAAGGGCTTCTTTTACTTTATTTAAGCTTAACTTGGATGTCCAGATGGGAAACCATTGATTCATCCCTTGCTTAGCACCCGTGACCTCATGACCTTTAAGGAAAAGGGAAACAAGTAGATGTCGCAATATATCCGTGTTCTGCATCCTCTGGATTATTCATATAAACAGTAAAAAACAACCGTCCAACTGTCAGGCCAGGCTTCTTAAGGTCCTCGCAGATCAGTAGCTGAGTAAGTGCCTATGAACCAATGAACCTGTTACTGTGCTTAATTCTAAACAGTAGTTCGTAGGAGGTTACTAGGCTAACAGCCTTGAAGCCTTTCCAAGCCTAGCCATATTTATCCTATGTTGCCCTTAAATGCCAGTAGTTGGGTGAGCGAAGTTCGCTGAGGAATGAGTCTATGATAATTAATAATGACTACCTTTGTCCATGAAGGACATGAGCACCATCCTGGGAGTGAATTTACAGTCACCTGTCCACTAATCTAGTTTGCATTTGAAGAGGATCAGGGAAAGACTTTGCTTTATGTGAATGGGAAGCTTGTTCCAGAGAAGGGCTAGTCTCTGGCAGCTGTATCTATGTATCTATCTCTTCAGCAGGATTTGTTCATGTCAGAGGATAGGTTAAGATCCCTGGAGTGAGTGACCCTCATGTTGTTTGATTTACGAATGTGTAACATATCCATCAGGGCCAGGTCAGAGACTGCTCTGCAAGCCATGCACAGGTCACAGATTAGCAGCTTCTAGGAGACAGTGACAGGGTTTTCTGTCTTTCTGCATAGGATCTGTTTTGCGTACCTTGTATTTTCTTGGTGAGGAATTTCTGTGGTGACTCCAGCTGTTGCAGGTGTCTGTTGAGATACTTGCAAAAGGGAGGAGCATTGTACTCAATTATTGGTCTAATGAGGGTCAAATATAATGGAATTATAGCATCCTTGGATCTAGATGCAATGCCTTCACTAATGAAATGTGCCACATAGAAGGCTTTCCTTACCACTATGGATACATGGTGGTCGAAGTTTAGATTGTTATTAACCTGAGTAACTAGATCACATGCCACTGGGTTTACACATGGGGAGTGCTGTCTATAATGTAATTAGCAGGGATGTTAGCTTTCCCAAAGGGAAACGTTACTCATTTGCCTGCAGCATACTAGCATCACTGGTGGTATCAATGATTGCTCCCAGTTTACAATTCTCAGTGAATTTCATTAGAGACAGGCCATCCATGTTTGCCTAGACTTCTGAGAAATAAATTCCAAACAGAAAAGTGTCCTGCATAGAACTCTGTGGTACACCACTGCTGACTGGTCTATCGCTAGACATGAAGTCACCTACTTTGATAACCATGACAGGAATGGACTCCATTCCTAACTCAAAGTATGATTAAAGGGGTTCACTAAGAAATTTCAAAATCCCAAAATGTCGAGTTTCAGAATATCAAGTTCAGAATCTCGAGATCTTGGAATCTCGAAATTGTGACCCCCAAAACACCACCCAACCAACTAAAACATGTGTATGCAGGGGGGCAAGCCCCCCTGCCCCCCCCTGCAACTTAAATATGCCAACTCCAAGATCACACTACAGCGAGGACAAGGAACATCTCCCTCTCCATGCTGTATGCTGATCTCCATTCAGGATTTTGAAGTTTTGAAACTTTGAACATATGATCTTTGATCATATGAAATTCGAAGTTTTGAGCTTCGAAATTCTGAACAGAACCCGATTAAAGTTCATGAAATTAGTATTGTTTCAACCTTTGATGTTAGCCAGAAGTGTTCTTCTCAGCACCCGCAATGTGCCCAGTAATGACTCCTTATGCAATTCGTATGGCATTACATGTATTGGTAACATATCTAAGTACGACTGTAAATTCTTTTTTATAAGACCTATTGATCCTACTACTTACTACTGGAATTGTCTGGGCATCTTTCGTTAACATTGACCTCATTTCTGCCTGCAAATCCTGGTATTTTATGACTTTGTGTCTCTCTGTATGTAAGACAGTGTAGTCAATGGATATAGCAATTTCAATAATTAATGCTACTTTTGTCTTCTTTTCATGGATTACTATGTCTGGTTTTCTTGCATCTAGTTTTTGAACTGCTGGTAATGAATGATCCCATGTGATATAAACCATCATTTTCTGTGATGCTTTGTGGCTTATGTTTGCAGTGTTTTTCAGCTACTTCAATATTATAGTTTTTGCACAATCCCCAGTGCAACAGTCTTGCCACATTAATAAGCCTTTCAGTGTACAGCCCTGCTATTAGTATAGTCAACCAGCAACAAGGTGTGTGACTGTTTCCAGTTCTGTTTTACAAAACCTGCATTTGTCTGTTTCTCCCACATGTCCAGTGGCTTTTGTAAACCAATGTGTACATAGTCCACTGTCTTGGGCCATCTATATTAACCTTTCACTTTCATCTTTTGGTTTAAATTCAGTGCTCCTTAACCATTCGTGTGTTTGATCCAGATCAACATAAGGTTGTTCCAAGAGTTTTCTATACTTGCAACTACATTTATGCATTTTCCACATTTCTTGCCTTGTCATCTGAAATCCATGATTCTTTCCACAACCTTGCAGATGAGCCTAGTCAACCTGATGGGTATATAATTCCCAGGGTCAGTTGATGGTCCCCCTTTGTGCAGAGGGATTACTGTTGCTGTTCTGCCAGAACATATCTATTCCATAGGCTGTGGTTAAAGAGGAACTCAAGTGGATCTGCTAAGTCATGTTTTAAGTTTTTTAAAAGGCAAGCTGAGATATAGGCAGGTCCCACTGATGTTGTATTTTTGACCTTGGAGAACACAGAGATGACCTTCTCTCTTGAGATAACAGGCAGAGGAGTGGTCACAAGTATACTTTGGGGGATGACCGGTGGGGATATGGTGTGAAGTTTGCTCCAAATCGATAAGCTAGCACGTTCGCTATTACTTCCAGTTGAATATGGGTGGTGCCATCCACAACCAGCTCTGGGCGTATCTGGGTACCCCCTTTTTATATTACATATGCAGTTAAAGAATGCCTTGTGATTATCTTTAGCCAGGGAGGCTATTTATGCTTCATAATTAGCTTTGGAGGACTTGACCAGATCTTTAATTTGTTTTTTAGGCTAGAGAAGGATTTCTTCTGCTGCTAAGCCTGATCCCTCTTGTGCTTAGTTGCATTCTTTTGCTGTATAGCCTGTTTATACTAGTGGTCCTCCAGGGTGGCTTCTTTTTCTGGCAAGACCTGTTTTTAATCCGGTCAGGTACAGCCGATTCTATACAACCACTAAAGTGGTTATATAGGGTGTTGATGTACACCTCTGCATAAGAGGCTGTGTTATCTGTGTTTGTGGGGATTTTTAAACTTCTTATACCATCACTTAGTAGGAGGTAGTTCTGTGTGTATTTCTTATGAATTATAAACCACATGAAATATATAAAAGTTAATAATTAACAGTCAACATATAAAGCAATAATAAGACTGTAATTAGGTATGAACTATATGTAGTAGGCCTTATGTGAAGGTAAATATTCAGGTACATTTTATAGCTGCCCCTGTTAACTTTATCTTCACAATGACAGGACAGTGAATTCCACAGAAGCACAGATAGATTAAAAATTCATATGCAGACAGTTCAAGCTGCACTTTGGGAGCCATTAGCAGTCAATTGTCAGTGGATCTGAGTGGCTGGGCTAACTGGTACAAAACTGAGAGGCTTTTTTATGCACTATCTATTTCATATGGACTGAGGTCTGTAAGTTATAAAACATTATATGCTGAGCTCTAAGTTACCAACAGTCATTGCAGTCTCTGTGTCACACAGGTTATACAAATTTAATGGCATGTGCTTATTAAGTGCCTGGCTGGAAAGCTGTGCACCTACTCCAAGTGGTCAAGGTCCCCACAAGTGGTCAAGGTCCCCATCAGAAATTGCAAGACACGGGACAATGTTGTAGTTTAAATGCAATAAACCCAAAAGCATGCACAGCCTTTGCAAGGTCTCTCCATAGAACAATGTGCTAACTCCAAAAGGTATTCCTCTGTTGATGTTATGTCACTAAATTTAATTGTCTCATAATCCCTAAATGATAGCTCATCAAAGAGGACCACACCCATGTCTTGCACTCTGGATGCAAACATCAGTGTATGTGCAATGGGTAATCATAGAAGGCCACACCCAAGTTTTGTACACTGGAAACAAATGCCGGTGCATTTTTACCATCTCTAATAATACAACAGCTAATGAATGTGAGCATCTCACAGCTTACGTACCCTGGGTACAGGGTTCAGTGTACATTCACTGCCTGCAGTTGTTGGGAAAAAGTTCAGGAGCTGTGGTGTGCCACATTGCCACATGTGCCACCTGTATGGTCAACGGCTCAAACACAGCAGAATTCTCTTGCACTTTGTTTATTTCTTTTCCCTCAATGATGGCATCCAGATTACCATCACGGGAATCAAGCCTCATCATTTGTTCTTGGGAAAAGGTAAGGAATATTTCAGGATCATCTTCTACATAGTAGTGATACCTCAAACCCTTTCTCTTAGTGACCTCACCAAGTAGAAATATACGTACCATGAAAAACAATGCAAATAAGATGGATTCTGTGGAGAACTACATCACAGAATGTAATATGAAGTAGAATAAATCAGCACGATAACTCCTTGAACATGACCCAGGAGGTGACAATCTACTCACTTAAGGGTTGTGCAGCAAAGAGTACAATGTAAATAAATGTATGCAAGCAGGAGAATATGATCCATGAGATCAAATGTCACCAGCATATTATCAAGCAAAATAGCATTACAGTCACCCTTCGAAATATCGGGGCCCACTACAGCAAGTCCAGAAAACATGGAGACTGAATGGCCAAAAGAATGGAATTACATATACTAAGTCTGAAACACCATGTCTCAGAATATTCCCTTTTCTCTGAGGTATGGTGATCTCATACTTAGTGTATATAAGTGTTTGGTTTGTGAGGACTTGCCCCCCCCAAAAGAAATTAATTTTAAGGAGAGGATAAACTTTAGAGATTCACACTTGTGTGTGTGTTTTTTTTTTTGGCTTTTCAGCACTTGGCTTTTTGGGTACTAACATGACCTGTGGTGTCAAATGTAGCCAGGATATTGAGAAGAACCAGTGAGGGTGTTACTCCTACTAATGTGTCATCACCAGGAGGTTTAAAATAGAGTTGATGTGATCAGGGAGGTCAGAAGTAAAAAAAATAAATGTTTTGCATGCTATATATATCTCTATAACTTTACTAGTCTTGGAGTACTGTTACAGGATCACCGATAAACCCAGTAGCAGTTCCAGGGACTGTGCCGATGTCCAGCTTAATCTTTTTAATTTTATGCAAAAATACAGAGGGAAAAGTTGGTTCAGTGAGTAACATTCAATGTACCTGTCAACAATCTGGTAAAGTATTGTTGATTTATTAGAAGGCTCAGATACCTCCCTGGAAACATCTTTATGCACACAAATTTCTGACTAGTAAGCAGTATACTGATCATCTGGTTAAAGCATGTCCTTGAAAAGGTTATATAATGTCCAGTGAGCCATCTATATTTGCCATGTTGATGATATTGTGATATTTCCATGGTTATTAGATCCAAGCTAGAATGATGGACACATAGCACAATACAAGCACATTGAGCACTTCTGGTGTGACCTTAATGCAAGTGATAAAAGGTATTTTAGGATTCTCCATAGTACACTACAGAAGGGACTAATCAAATATAAAATCCACCTCACTGCTTGTTATGTTAACTTACCTGTTGCAAACTAATTTCTAATCAGCTGAAGTACTTTAGGGAGTTCTATCAGGATGATCGGACCAAAGAGTAGCTTTACCAGCAAGGTAACCATATACCATAACTATACTTGGAAAATCATGTTCAGTGAGTGTGTTTTCTTGGGCAGCAGTTGATCCAACACCTAAAGTAACTAAGAAATATTCATTTCAGTTGTTTCAATAATGAGTCAATAAAAAGGTTAGTAAATTTATAGGAGAGTTTTGCACTCCCTTATGGCCTGAAGATGAGCAAAAAACACTCCAGTTTCCTCCTTTTCTGATGACATAATTGACAGAGATTGCTTTACCAATGGTGCAGTACAAATGATACCACTGTGTAACTGAGACAACAACAGGGAAACCTATTGCTGAATGGAAGACAAACAAAATGCAAGGTTGGTTCCTGTCAAATGTGGGTCCAAAAATATCACGCACGCATGTTTTCATTACAAATGTGAGGTGAGTGTCATGCAACAATAAAGAAACAATATTGAGATTTTGTCAGCTGTAAGACATATTAACATTCAATGTCCTGAATGGAACCACACTGGGATACATGCCTGCATGTTAGCATTTGATGTTTATTAAGCTCTCAGGGTATAGCCTGGGAATAAGTGAAACTCCTGTGAACTTGTGTTTTAACCCCATGGTGACATCAAGTAATCATAAAACACATGATATTGCCATAGCTCTACAGAGCATTGCAGTGCAGATTAAATTAAGTTTGGCTTTAAATGCTGAGTACTACAGCACAGCAGCATTAATGAGGATGCCAGCAGTAAGGCAAAGAGTTGAAGGCAACCGCCTGCCCCATATTATGAATCATTGGTCATACGTGTCACCTGTACTTGCAGGAAACACTTCACATGCTTCTGAATCCCTATAAAGGATTGTGAGTTTGTTAATCCACTGCAGTGGTATCAACGATGTGGTAGTGTAACACACTCTCGTGGTGGGTGGCACAGTAGTGCAAGCACTAACACAACTGCCTCACAGCCTCTGGTTCTTAATTTCAGCTCTTAAATCGATTGGCTTTTGTGTGGAGTCTGCACATCCTCCCTGTCTCTGAATCATATTTTGTGGGATGTTCTGGTTTTCTCCCGTACTACAAAGATAGGTCAATTGGCGACCCACTTACTACCCATAAGTGCAATGCCACATGAGAGCGAGTATGTATGTGTGCACATCCTATTATGGTTTGGCACCCTGTGCAGAATGAGCTCTTGTACCCACTAAATGCCAGGACATAATCTGTCTCCCCCATGACCCTGCAGTAGGATTAAGCAGATAATCTGGGAATGAATGAATATACTATGACATTATTTTATTTTATTTATTGCTTTTACATATTGAGAACATCTGATTGGGCACAAGGTCCCATTTTCAATGGAGGCCTGGGGAGAGATGCTCCGATTTACAGACAGAGTAGAAGGTGGTTGTACAAGATTTACAGAGCTGGCAATTGAGTAGGGAGGACTTCACTTGAGTTTTAAATGATATTCTGGAGCGTTTTTGCTATATTGCTAGTAGGTTGCAGCTCCAGGATTTAGTAAGATGGTAGGAGACTAGCACTTAGATAGCAGAATTGTTTGGTTTGGATTCATATTAGTAGGCATTTCTCTAATGAACATTGTGACCTGGATGGATTATATACTTGTATGAGGTTGACAATTGTGGACAGATGTTAGGTTTATACACTATATTATGGATTTGTAGAAGTTGTGAGTAGTTTAGCTAATGTGGAAAATGTAGAAATATGTTATAGTTTGCAGTGCTAAAAAAAACAGAAGCATGTTATAGAACTGATGTGGCTTCATCAGAATTTGCAGAGAAAAAGGCTTGACTATCAGGACTGCATTGCTTGCACAAACTTGGGTCTGATAGATATTATTTATGTATGGTTTTAATTTTTAATTTATTTTCAAACTTCAAACTACAATGACCAACTGAGACCTAGGATTCTTTACTTTAGAAGAGATTACTTGCTTTAATGGGTGCTTTAATTCAAACCTTTGTGACTACTTTCTTTGTGACTAACATTTCTGAAAAATAATGTTAAATTCCACATGAACCATGATAACAGTTGTTCTGTACGAGTAATTAATTTCCTTCAGAAAAGCAATCACTTTTTTCACAGTAGTATTAATTAAATAATAACTTTTAATTCACATCAGCTTATGCTACAAGTCAGAGGTTTTATTAATTTTGCTGTGTTGTTAGACTTGAATGCAGAAACCTGTTTTATTGCTCATCAGTGACTAATGTTGACAGTATTTTATGAACAGTGCAGTCTTGTGTGTCAGAAATGATTTGCTTTTGTGGAAGTGATTGTTTCCTTTTATGTTAGAACTCTGACACAGATTTTCTTTGTCTTTTTTTTGTTTATGCATAAAAAATAGAATGGACTGAGCTACGGAAGATGTGAAATACAACAACATAAGGCAGAAATGAGCAATGGATTTCTTGTACTGTAAAATTTTAATCAATCTGTAAGAAGTGCAATGATTTATTACAAAGATAAAACAAAAGTATACAAATAGCATTTCTTCCTTTTTCTCTTAGCAAATACATTTTCTAACATGGGCTATGTTAAAATAATCTAAAACCCAAAGATACGCAAGTACGGCAACTGTGCATGGCCAATATCCAGAAACTCAAAAACAAAAAATGGCCAGCACAAATAGCAGTGAACAAATCATTTATTTTAATAAATATTGCAACAAATAAAAAAACAGCATACCGGTTTCAGCATAAGGCTCATTTAGTGCTGGTTCCATTACAAACACACACACACACACACACACACACACACACACACACACACACACACACACACACACACACACACACACACACACACACACAAAATACCTTTTTATACATATACCTTCTTCAATAAAACAATTAGCTCATATCATTTAAACCTGGAGGGAATAATGCCCTATCCGAGTACGTTCCTTTTTGTTCAACAAATTCTGCTGCCCCATTTTATGATAATACAAATATGATCAATAACAATAAAGCTAAACTGTGAAATAACATTTATATAGTGCATTAGGCATTCATTTATTTCTAACATCACTCAAATGTTCAGATATATGGAACTTGATCTGTCTTGAAATTTGTCCCACATAAAAAACATTACAGGAACATTCCACCAAATAAATGACCCACTCTGAAACACAATTAGAAAAACAACGAATGTCAAAAACACATGAAGTATTATTTGCAGATGAAAATTCTTTAGTTTTAACTACATTTGCAAGCAGACCAATTTCCATAAGGGAAGCATCCTACCAAGGGCATACCTTTCATAGATAATTGTTTTTTACCACTCTCACAGTTGTTCCTTTTAAAGTGATTCAAATAATTCCCTATGGTTTTGCCCCTCCTGTAGGTGAACCTACACCTCTCTGGCAACAGTTGTGCCAACTTATTATCCAACAATAGTGCCCCCCAATGTTGATGTATCAGGACATAAAATAATTTAGTATTACTCCCAAAATCAGTAACCAATGAACTGATGTATCTTGTTTTTACTGGCATTATATTTTATAGGTGTGTACTGGGCTAATGGCCCTGGAGCCTTTACAAGCCTAGCCCATAGGATTACCCTGGCATTGTGCCACCTGACCTTAGTTCCCACTGCCTCTGTTGAGTAGAGCCACTGGAGTGATCCCTGGGGTAAATTTTCTATTTCCCATCCACTCATCAAGATTTCTCTTGAAGAGGGCCAGTGAGGTGCTCTGTTTGACATGTATGGGAAGTCTATTCCATAGCATAGGCAGTCTCTGGGTTATGAACCTGTCCCTCCAGCTTGTTCTGTTGATTGTGGTAATGAGGTTGAGGTCTCTGGCACGTGTAGTGTGGAGGGATTGGGATTTCTTTAGATGTAGTATTTCAGAGCTGGGTTAGACATGACTTTGTAAGTCAAGCAGAGATCACCTCTAAGCAGATGATATGAGGCAGATCATAGTTGGAGTTTTCTGAGTCTGTCCATATAGGACAAGTGTTGAAGGACTAGGATCCTCTTTGTGAGGTACTTTTGCAGCCTCTCCAGTTGTTGCAGGTGTCTAGTGAGGTACATGCCAAATGGGTCATTGTACTCGATGATTGGCCTAATGAGGGAAGAGTAGAGGGAGACAATTACCTCTTTTTTCCTGGATGCACAACCCTTAGTAATGAGATGTGACACATAGAAGGACTTTCTGACCACAGTGGTAATGTGGTGGTTAAAACAAAGGTTTCTGTCAACCTGTGTTCCCAGATCTCTTATAATGCCTTCTGTGTTCAGTGGACTACCATTGATGTGGTAATTCATGGGAACTGGGTTTTTCCCAAAGGGGGTGACAACACATTTTTTGGCATTGAGCTTAAGGCCATGGTTCTGACACCAGTCATTAGTCTCAGTGAGACCTTTCTGTAGGATGTCAACATCACTTGGGAAGTTAATTATGGCTCCAAACTTGCAATGATCTGCAAACTTTGTCAGCCAGAGTCCCTTTGTGTTGGCCTGGACTTCAGAGAAGTAGATACCAAAGAGGAGAGGACCCAGGACCGAACCCTGTGGGACTCTACTCATGACTGGTTCGCAGTCTGACTTGGAGTCAGCTACTTTCACACTGTAAGTTCTATCTATGAGCCAGTTTGCAACCCACCTAGTGATTTAGAGGTTGATGCCTAGCTTAGTGAGTTTTTCTGTGATTCCTGAGTGGGGAATGGTATCAAAGGCCTTGGCTAGTTCAAGGTAGGCTGTATGAACCACCTTGTCTTCATTCACATCTCTGGTGACTGACTCAAAGAAGTCAACCAGGTTGAGCAGGCATGATCTACCCTTCACAAAACCAAACTGTGTGGGACCCAGAGTTTGGAGATTCCCTGTATCCTTGTTTATTAGGTCCATGATGATACGTTGCATACCTTTGCATATCAGACTCGTCAGGCTAATGGGGTGACAGTTCTCAGGGTCTGTAGTCACTCTTCCTTTGTGGAGAGGGATGACTGTAGCAGTGCTACATTCAGCAGGGACAAAGTGTGAGGTGAGGCTGTGACTGACAGGGCACACAGGTGAGGTACCAGTTCACTCTGTAGTTCATGTAGAACACAGTCAGGGATATTGTCAGGTCCCATAGAAGCTGTATTCTTGGCCTTGGGCAGTGCTGTTTAACCTGTGCAGCACTAATACTGAGTGCCTGGCAATCTGCTGGTATTGTGACTGGTCCTTTGGGGGGGAAGAAAGGGGTAAAGTTGGCAGTGAATCTGTCGGCCAGTATATTTGCAATATATGTTGGCTCTGTAAAGGAGGTACCATTGTGCAGTAGCTTTGAGCAAATCTGGGTATTGCCGTGGAGATTCTTTATGTAACTATAGAAGGCCTTGTGGTTGTCTTTATTTTCTGCTGCAATTCTGTTTTCATAGCTAGCTTTAGAGGACGTGATGAGGGATCTCAACTTTTTGTTGAGCCTGATAAGGGAGTTTTTCCAGTCTTGAGACTTCACCTTATTCTGCATCAGTTTCCTCCTTCTGTTGTAGAGTTTGTTTATGGCAGGGGACTACCAGATGGCTTCCTTTTTTTGGAGGAGAATGTCTTGGTTCTATTGGGTATTGCGAGATCCATGCATTTGTGTATCTGTTTGTACAGGGCATTAGTGTATGATCTGGTGGTCATGCAGCTGTTCTCCAATTGCATGGGTTCCGTGAAGTTAGCCACCTCTGTTTTTAGGAGCCCAAAGTTAGCTTTGGAGAAGGTTTTCATGGTGGTTACCTTTGCGGGGGGGGGGGTGGAGTAGGTGGGAGGGATGTGGATTTCCAAGGTGATTAGTTTGTGGTCGGATCTAACCAGGGAGGAGTTAACTATTAGTATAGAGCAATGATTGCCCATATTAGCAATGAGCAGGTCAAGGATGTTGCTACCTCTAGTGGGGGTAAGAACAAGGTGGTCTAGGGCATTGGAATTAATGAATTCTGGGAAACGTTGGGCAAGTGTATTGGTACATGAGTAGTTTTCCCAGTTAATGGAGGGGTAGTTGAAGTCACCCAGTATGAGAGTGTTAGGTTGGACCCTAATATTCTCCAGGGTGCTTAGGAACATGGAGTGTGAGTCTTGGGACATGGTTGGGGACTTATAGAATGCTACGACCTGAATTGCTGTCTTACCCACTGTTAGCTGCACCTGAAGTATCTCTGATGCATTATGTTGGGCTACCAATCTGGAGGTGTGTGCATCCTTTATGAAAATGGAACACCACCGCCTTAGGAGCTTCGGTCCAAGTTCTGGGGCCGAAAGATGTGGAATGAGTTATAGCCTGGTAGTGTAGGGATGCTTTCTGCTGCCTTGAACCAGGTCTCTGTTACAGCACAAATGTCGATGTTCTCCATTTTAAGGAGTAACACCAACAATATTGTACAGTGGAATAACAACGAACATACAAAGTAAAATCCACCAGTATGAGAAAACCTCTTTGTCTTGGGAATAAAAACTCTCCTGCTCAACCTCCTGCTCAATCGCAACAGTTACGCTATCAAAGCAAACCATAAAATGCAACATAGTAATGATTCCAAAAGATGTAACATAAATCCCAAGGATGGATAAAAAAACAATTTATTGAATCCAAACTTAATATTCAAATGTAGTGTTAAGCGCTTTCACTTGTACTACAACAAGTGTCTTCTGAACACTGAAAACTAAATCCACTAGTCTTTAAATAACTTTTTTGGCGCCAAAGCAGTTCAAAATTGCCCATCCAATTTAAAGACATACAACCATAAAATAAAATAAAATAAAACCAATTATGTTTATATTACAAATATATATACTTACTCTAAAATATGTTAAAATATAATAATGCTGTTACATTAATGTTACAATATATTATCCTTTCAAAGCCAAAAGTGGCTTAATAGATATGAAATCATTTAAACCAGGTGGAGTAGAGGCATCTGTGAATATCTGGCACCATAGTTCTTTATAAGATAGTATTCCCTTAAAGTCTCCCCCTCTTTGATCTATTGACACAATGTCTATAATAGCAAAATTAAAGAAATGACTGTCATCATATTCTTTTGTGTGTCCGTATAAGGCATTCTTTTCATCATTTTTCTTAATACTGTAAAGATGGGAATAAATACGTCTGTTCAATTTCCTTTCAGTTTTGCCTATATAAAATCCGGGGCATGATATACATAAAGCTATATATATATATGACCATTTTAGTTTGACAATTTCCTCTATAGGGCTTGAGCTTAGTACTATTAAAGTTGTTTAATACTATATTGTCCCCCTGGAATATAGTGTGGCACTGATTACACATACCACATCTGGAAGTATTCTTAATATTAAAAGCCTTGCACATAGGACCTCTCTCTAAGATGTGTTTTATATTTGTTCCAATTTTATTTACAAATCCCGGACCTCTTCCTAAAATAGAGACAACATCCTGGTCAGCCAATATAATGTTCCAATTGACAGTCAAGATTCTCTTAACCTTGCCTATATGTGGGCCATATTCCAATATGCATGTTCTATCAAATGAACTACTGTTTTTGTTTTTATGTTCTTCACCATATACAACTCCATTGTTATGTAGATCACATAACAATGGTATATATTATTTCCCTCACTCACTGGTTACATACTTGCTGACTTTAGACATAGCCTTGACATCATATCCTTTCTCCTTGAATAGGGAAGTGATGTAATGCACTTCTTCCAACATATCCTCATATGCTGATGTCATCCTAACTGCTCTTATATGTTGTCCTTTATATATATTCATAAATTGTCTCCTAGGATGATTGCTTGTGTATTCAAGATAGTGATTGGAAAACGTATTTTTCCTATGTATCCGAGATTTGAAAGTATTTCCCTTCTTGGATACAAAAGTGTCTAAATAGGCAAGACCACAGTTGTTTTTGGAAAAAGTGAATTTTAAAAAGTATATAACCAGTGAGTGGGGGAAAATATATACCATTGTTAGGTGATCTACATAACAATGGAGTTGTATATAGTGAAGAACATAAAAACAAAAACAGTAGTTCATTTGATGGAACATGCCTATTGGAATATGGCACAAATATAGGCAAGGTTAAGAGAATCTTGACTGTCAATTGGAACATTATATTGGCTGACGAGGATGTTGTCTCTATTTTAGGAAGAGGTCCGGGATTTGTAAATAAAATTGGAACAAATATAAAACACATCTTAGAGAGAGGTCCTATGTGCAAGACTTTTAATATTAAGAATACTTCCAGATGTGGTATGTGTAATCAGTGCCACACTATATTCCAGGGGGACAATATAGTATTAAACAACTTTAATAGTACTAAGCTCAAGCCCTATAGAGGAAATTGTCAAACTAAAATGGTCATATATATATATAGCTTTATGTATGTCATGCCCCGGATTTTATATAGGCAAAACTGAAAGGAAATTGAACAGACGTATTTATTCCCATCTTTACAGTATTAAGAAAAACGATGAAAAGAATGCCTTATACGGACACACAAAAGAATATGATGACAGTCATTTCTTTAATTTTGCTATTATAGACATTGTGTCAATAGATCAAAGAGGGGGAGACTTTAAGGGAATACTATCATATAAAGAACTATGGTGGCAGATATTCACAGATGCCTCTACTCCACCTGGTTTAAATGATTTCATATCTATTAAGCCACTTTTGGCTTTGAAAGGATAATATATTGTAACATTAATGTAATAGCATTATTATATTTTAACATATTTTAGAGTAAGTATATATATTTGTGATATAAACATAATTTGCTTTTATTTTATTTTATTTTATGGTTATATGTCTTTAAATTGGATGGGCAATTTCGAATTGCTTTGGCACCAAAAAAGTTATTTAAAGACTAGTGGATTTAGTTTTCAGTGTTCTGAAGAAGCTTGTTGTAGTACAAGTGAAAGCGCTTAACACTACATTTGATTATTAAGTTTGGATTCAATGAATTGTTTTTTTATCCATCCTTGGGATTTATGTTACATCTTTTGGAATCATTACTACGTTGCATTTTATGGATTGCTTTGATAGCGTAATTGTTGAAATTGAGCAGGAGATTGAGCAGGAGAGTGTTTATTCCCAAGACACAGAGGTTTCGCATACTGGTGGATTTTACTTTCCATTTTAAGGAGTGATTCAAGTGAGTGCATTTTGAGATTTAGACTTCTAATGTTGAGCAGCATGACCCTCAGATTGCATTTGTTTGTAGCTGTTACAGTAGTAATTTGGTCTTTGGAACACCGCCTAAAAAACGCACGATAGGGGTGGGCAGTCTTGGCCAGTATCCGAAACCTAGGGGTGACAGATGCAGGCCATCTCTGGCAAAGCATCGAGGTCTGTCAGTCATGTCATCCCAGGCAGACAGATGCTGGATCCCCTTAGAATGACATCAGAAACTTAGCCAATTGTTGAAATCAATAATTTTCTGCTTCTACTGTGGTATCATTCTGGGTGATGGTAGGGCTAGGATCATACTCACCTGGGCTACAAATTCGAGAGCTCCTCCATGTCTCTTTTCATGTAGTCCAAGGAGGTACTTCTTAGGTCATTCACATCCATACGTACAATGACAAAGTCATATTTGTACCTGTTGTTGAGGGATCTGAGTGCTTGCATTATGTGGCAGATCCTGGCACCTGACAGGCAGCTGACTGTTACATTCTCCTTATTCAACCTAGTGAGTGGAACATCAGTGTGCCTCTCTATCGAGTCACCTATGACTAGTGTGTTGGGTATGCTGTTTTGCCTTAGGGGCTTTGGTTGAGTGGCACACTGTTTAGGTGAGTTATGTGTCTCATGATTAGTGTTGTGTTGTGGTGGTCATATTTCTATCAACAGAATAAGCATATTCTTGGGCCTGTTGTATTATAGGGGTCTATATTATAACATTGAAGTCTTAAAACTTAGAATGTTATAATATCGAACCCTATTTAGCGAATGCTTGAAATAGCAATGCTGCAGAACACTGAATACTTTCCTAGGAAAAGTATTCGGTGGGCTGTTTCTGCAGCTTCACTATTTCCTCGACTGTGGAGCGAAGGTTATGGACCGGGTTAAGGTAAGTATGTGAACGAAGGTGAGTATGCAATAGGGACCTTAGGATTAGGGAGCAGGTAAGGTGAGTGTGCGATAAGGAACTTAGGGCCAGGGAGCGGGTAAGGTGAGTGTGCGATAGTTAGGGACCTTAGGGTTAGGGTTGGGTTAAGGTAAGTGGATAGCTAGTGGTGTATGTCTGGTTTAGTGTAGGGTTTTGTGAAGTCTATGTGCGTGGACTATTTATTTTGGTGTGCTTGTGTTGTGTGTATGTTTGTCGGAACAGCAAATTTTTTCCCTAGGAAAAAATTTGCTATTCTGACTGTTCAGTTTTCTGGTGTTTCAATCGAATGGGTTCGATATTATAACAATCGAAGTTTTAAGATTTCAATGTAATAATATGACCTGTATTATAGGTGGTCTCAACACAGTAAGCATAGTTTTGGGCCCGTTGTATTACAGGTGGTCTCAACAGAGTAAGGATAGTCTTGGGCCCATTGTATTACAGGTGGTCTCAACAGAGTAATAGTCCTGGGCACGTTGTATTATAAATGGTTTCAACAGAGTAAGTATAGTCTCGAGTCTGTTGTATTATAGGTGATCTCAACAGACTAAGCATAGTCTTGGGCCATTGTATTATAGGTGGTCTCAACAGAGCAAGCATAGTCATGGACCCATTGTGTTATAGGTGGTCTCAACAGAGTAAGCATAGTCTTGGGCCTGTTGTATTATTTGGGGTCTCAACAGAGGAAGCATAGTCTTGGGCTCGTTGTATTATAGGTGGTCTCAACAGAGTAAGCATAGTCTTGGGCCCATTGTATTATAGGTGGTCTCAACAGACTAAGCATAGACTTATGCCTGTTGTATTACAGGTGGTGTCGACAGAGTAAGCATAGTCTTGGGCCCGTTGTATTATAGTTGGTCTCAACAGAGTAAGCATAGTCTTGGGCCCATTGTATTATAGGTGGTCTGAACAGAATAAGCATAGTCTTGGGCCCATTGAATTATAGGTGGTCTCAACAGAGTAAGCATAGACTTGGGCCCGTTGTATTATAGGTGGTCTCAACAGAGGAAGCATAGTCTTGGGCATGTTGTATTATAGGTGGTCTCAACAGAGTAAGTATAGTCTTGGGCCCATTGTATTATAAGTGGTCTCAACAGAGTAAGTATAGTCTTGCACCCGTTGTATTATAGGTGGTCTCAACAGAGTACGCATAGTCCTGGGCCCATTGTATTAAAGGTGGTCTCAACAGAGTATGCATAGTCTTGGGCCTATTGTATTATAGGTGGTCTCAACAGAGGAAGCATAGTCTTAGGCCCGTTGTATTATAGGTGGTTTCAATAGAGTAAGCATAGTCTTGGGCCTGTTTTATTATAGGTGGTCTCAACAGTATTATAGGTGGTCTCAACAGAGTAAGTTTAGTCTTGGGCCATTGTATTATAGGTGGTCTCAACAGAGTAAGTCAGTCTTTGGCCTGTTACATTACAGGTGGTCTCAACAGAGTAAGCATAGGCTTGGGCCCGTTTTATTATAGGTGGTCTCAACAGAGTAAGTATAGTCTTGGGCCCATTTTATTATAGGTTGTCTCAACAGACTAAGCATAGTCTTGGGCCATTGTATTATAGGTGGTCTCAACAAAGTAAGCATAGTCTTGGGCCCATTGTATTATAGGTGGTCTCAACAGAGTGAGCATAGTCTTGGGCCCATTGTATTACAGGTGGTCTGAACAGAATAAGCATAGTCTTGGGTCCGTTGTATTATAGGTGGTCTCAACAGAGTAAGCATAGTCTTGAGTCTGTTGTATTATAGGTGGTCTCAACACAGTAAGCATAATCTTGGGCCCATCGTATTATAGGTGGTCTCAACAGAGAAAGCATAGACTTGAGCCTGTTGCATTAAAGGTGGTCTCAACAGAGTAATCATAGTCTTGTGCCTGTTGTATTATAGGTGGTCTCAGCAGAGTAAGTATTGTCTTGGGCCCATTGTATTATAGGTGGTCTCAACAGAGTAAGCATAGTCTTGGGTCCATTGTATTATAGTGGTCTCAACAGAGTAAGCCTAGTCTTGGGCCCGTTGTATTATAGGTGGTCTCAACAGAGTAAGTATAGTCTTGGACCTATTGTATTATAGGTGGTCTCAACAGAGTAAGCATAGTTTTGGGCCCATTGTATTATAGGTGGTCTCAACTGAGTAAGTATAGTCTTGGTCCTGTTGTATTATAGCTGGTCTCAACAGACTAAGCATAGTCTTGGGCCTGTTGTATTATAGGTGGTCTGTACCCTCTTGCATGAAACCTTTCCGTTAATTCCTCACTATATTTATGTAACTCATTATAGGATGAACAAACCATCCTGACTCTGAGGATCTGTTACCTAGGAATATTATTGATAATATATGAAGGATGAAAATTACTAGCATCCAGTAAGGAATTATAATGAAATTTCTTCCTAAATAATTAAGTCTCAAGTGTGCCATCCCCACATTTGGATTTCTTGACATCCAAAAAAGAAATCTCATTTAAGTTATAATTAACTGTAAGTTGTAAGCCCCATTTGTTGTCATTCAAATATTGTATAAACTCCTTCAAATAAGTCACATCCGATTTCCAAATTAACCAGCAGTCATCTAAATAATGTCTCCATATTTCAGTTTCAGATATATAAATATTATGGCTATTGTCATGTATCAGCTGTTCCTCTATATATCCCATAAAAAGGTCAGCATAAATGGGGGCAAAAGAAGCCCCCATAGCCATACTTTTTAACTGCAAAAATCAATCACCATTAAAGTAGAAGATGTTTTTGGTTAGCACATGCTCAGTTAAACAAAACAAAAATGTATTAAACCCAGGGCTATACATGTTTACCCTATTTAACCAAACTTCAACCGCTAATAACCCAGCCCAGTGGGGAATATTGGTATATAATGCCTTAATATCCAATGTGCACATATGCCAAGTGGTTTCAAGTTGCATATCATTCAAAATATTAAGAAACTGTGTGCTATCCTGAATACGTGAACATACATAGACCAATAACAGTCTCAAATATTTAGTGAGAAAAACAGAAAGATCAAAGATCCATGGCCCGAGACTATGGGTCTACCTGGGGGTTGTGAAGCATTCTTGTGTATTTTTGGTAGCATTTAAAAATATTGGGGGGTGTATGGTCAGAAACAATAAGTGATATAACATATTTTAGGGCCAGAGACAAAAAAGCATCAATCTCTTTCTTAATGTGCCAGTTCAATTAATTTCATAGTCAAGCAAAAATTCAGCAACATTTATTGCCATGCAGGTATTACCTTTCTGATGTAAACACTGCTGAATGTGGACATATAAATAGAATACAAAGGAAAACAAATGCAAACTTCTGTTTAACATGTCCAAGACCAGGGCCATATTTTTGGAGTGAATCCTGGTTTGAAGAATATTCATCCTGACTAGACAAGATAGGGGCCTGATAACTTTAAATTAGATATGGTCATGAACATTCAGTTCTTAAGCATATAGCTGATTGCAGCATAAAGTTCAAGTAATAAGTGTGCTGAAGTTGTGTCAAAAATATGGCAGAAGCATATTGCATCTGACAGAATTGTCAGGTTTCTAGGGCTGGGACCCCCAAAATTGCACATCTGAGTTATTCTTCTGATGCATCTTGATTATGGAATTCATAGTTAATTGTAAAAGTCTGCAAACCTTACTTAATACATCTGTGTTTTGTATGCCATGCTACCTAGAGTGAGCAACCGTGAGCCGTCTTCAGTAATATAAGCCACTTAATTGTAAGTAAAAATTATTACCAAATGCTAAATTCTCTGACATGAAAACTGCTAATGTAAAATGTCTTATCCCCACAAGGACAGAAGCTGCATGTAAAGGGTTCCTATTACATGATCGAATGCTAGAAATAGTGAACGCTCATTTGTCGAACCCAAATGCACAAAACCACAGAATATCGAAGGAACGGATCAGCAAATTTTTTCTCAGGGAAAAAATTTGCTGGGCTGTTTTTCGGACTTTGCTGTTTTCTTCACTGTGGTGCGATCTTGGAGTTGGTATATTTAAGGTGTGTGGGGGGGGGGGGTATTCGCTGATCCTTTTTTTGACATTTTGTGGTTTTGTGCATTTGGGTTTGATAATAGATTGTTCGCTATTTGTAGCATTCAATCATATAATATGAACCCCATGTAAAGGCAGCACACTTTGGCTAAAGGCCACTCTCACTCATCCACCTCTTGTGGTATGTGTACAACAAGGCTCAGTTTATGAGGACGAGACTTTGCTTGTCTGGTAGCTCTCTTATTAGTGTCCCTTGCAGTAACAGGCACTAATGAGATAGTACCTATTTTGAAAACAGATTCAGTAACATTCTTCTGAAATGGACTGCAAGTAATGGGCCCAGTTATTGACAGAACATTTAGTATGGCTTCCACATGTGCATTTAATTTCACTCTGATTACTGTTGACCTAAATGTATGTTCTGCACATCTTCAATGAGACATAATGTATTTAATTTAAATAAAAAAATCATTGCCACATCTTTCAAGGTCTAGTTTGAAAGGAGTATGTTAGAAGCATTATGTTTTATTTTCAACACCTTTATTGAATTATCACTTGTGACATGGACACACTTACATTTATACAAAAGTAATCAAACCATATTAACAAGTTCACATTTTCAGACATTATAGGATGTATAAATATAATGTACAAAGCCTGTAAATGTGACCTTGTTAATATGGTTTGATTAACAAGTTCATATTTACAAATATTATAGGATATGTAACAGTATATGTGATGTATAATGTAAGCAAAATTACATAAATTATTCAGTTCTTGCCTTCTCTTAAAACTCATTCCTCCCCCAAAACATGTTTCTGCATGTATTGATCCCACAAGAGGTATTATGACAAGCATCATGGGTTTTGAGCCATTTTTGTATTTCTAGGTTTATGTCCCAGAAAGTGACCTGATGGTGTGTATGTGCATAAGTTATACGGATGTGGACTGGGGTTTGGTTTAGCAACAAATGCCATCTCCCTCTGTAGTAAGCATTGAAAATGCATTGTCACAATTGTTTTCATTGCTCTAAGCGGAGTTTCACATTTATAGTATATATCATTTGATGGAACAGTTTGTGTATGTTATTATGTGCTATTATACAAAACATTTAAAAAGTATTTGAAAGTTAAGTATCATAGCATCAAACCAGTGAATTTCTGAATTTGCTAATCCAGCCTCTACCTTCAGCATAAAATTAAAAAATAAAATCACTTGATGACTTTTGAAACTATTACTTAGCAGTTGTATTTAACTCATAGATGCAGATTTAGATGGGAATATACTAAATGAATTTACAATACCCAGGCCATATCTGCAGCAATTGTTTGTTTGTGTGTCATCATCAGACCTGTTGGCTTCTAAATGCACAATGCAGCTTACAACTTGAAAAAATTCACAAAAAATAATTTTTCAAATGAAGGCAGTGTAGTGGGACCAGTAATTCAGATATTCTATTGTATAAATCTGGAGTCTTAAGAAGCAGTTCAGCTTTAAGGCTTCTGAGCCTGACCCTAAAATCGCTGGTTTTGGTAATATCTTTGCATTTTGCTGAATTTAGTTTAAAAATGCAAAATATTGAATCCCAGGAACAACATATTCAGTGTCTAGTTGATTAAACAACACCAGCACTTAGAACAGGGCCTGAAAGTTGGAAAATAAGAACAGATAGAGTATTTTTTTAATATTCCTGAAAATGTAGCATGCCCAGATTTCTTTGCACTTACTTGACACTTACCAATATCCTTGATATGTGGTCAGGAAGGGTGTCTGTTCCATCGTTTGGCTATAGCATCCGCATGCTGCTGTCAGCCTGAAACTGCACGGCACTATTTATTCTGGGGTACCCCAACATGGTATCAGTGGCTGAGGTTTTAAGGAAACCAGAATTTTGTCTTATAAAGTGATACATTGAAACTGGAAGGTAGCTGTTTACCCTGTTTATTTATCTTAAAAACTAGGCATGCATACAACTTCAGAAGCTTCAAGCATGCAAAGATATCCAGCTTTGAAGCTACTTTTTTCTGTTAGAGGCCATTTGATGCTTAGAGACTGTAAGAGTTCATAGAGGATCTTGCTTTGGTAGTCATGCCTTGTGTAAAGCAGATGTCTGTAATGGTCATTGTACAGAAGTAAAAGTGCAACCACTGACCATAGACTCCATCTTTCCACATTAATGCACCATTGTCACATTTAGTCCCTTAAATGTTATTTTTATTAATGCTATTTAGATTTGATGGTATTGTTAACAACATTAGCTCTTTCCAACCATGACATACAGAGGGCATAAAACAATGGTTTGCTTACTTTCTGGTGTTTGAAAGCTACTTTCCAGTATACATCATGTTATTTTAGTATAGAATTAAAGTTGCTTCCTATTTCTCGAACTTACTTCAGTTTATCACCAATCAAATTTTGTTATAGTTTGTACATGCCAGGTGCGTGCTGGGGATTATTAATCTAATATAACAGTGTTGTAATACAGTTAACAGTACCTAACTTCTGGCTAAACGTATTAACATCTTGACATGGAGATTTAGCTATGAGTAAGAATTACATATATGTTCATCCCAAACAGACACCAACCTGGTTAACAGCAGGAAAAAAATATACTCTGAACATGGAAGCCATTCTGAAAGCTACACATCGTAACTTTCCTTCTAACAATGTACAAACTATATACTGGAAAGGATGCAGGCCGAGTTTGTAGTCACTTAGGAAAAAAAATTTAATGATGGCAATCAAAAAAAGGGGGACGAATCTAAGTATGGCATGGATATTTTACAGGAAAGCATCTGACATAATCCCACATTCATAGGTAAAGGAGTGTTTACAGATGTATAAGATATAGCCTACAATGATCAATTACATTATCGTGACCACGAAACAGTAGCAAACCACTTTGCAGCTAAACCATGACAAAAGGACAAATTATTATCTCATGGAAAAACATTCAGAGGAGATATTCCCAGGTGAATCTTTATCACAGCTGCTAGTTCCCCTCGCTCTTAACCCATTAAGCTGTTTACTTAACAGATTAGGTAATGGTTAAAATTTGGCTCCCAGAAAATAAACTTGTTTAAAAACTTCTCATGTACTTTTTGTGGATGACTTAAAATTGTATAGTTCATCAAATGAGGACCTGAAAGTACAAATTCAAGTGGTTAAATGTTTCTCAGATGATATAAGAATGTCTGTTCATGATAAATGAACAAAAGCAATGTTTAAAGCAGGAAAGTTGGTGTACCAAAAAAATATCAATCTGGGGCAGCAATGCAACATAAAGGAACCTGAGCAGGAGGAGTTGTACAAATATTTGGGAACTGATGAAGGATCAACTATAAAAAATAAACAAAAGTGAATAAAACTCAGTAAGGAATGCTTCAGAAGAGTAAAATGAATGTTGAAAACAGCCTTGGAATAGAGTTTAAGCTATAAACCAATTAGCTCTTCTTGTTCTAACTTACATTTTTGGGGTGATTGACAGGCCCCAAAAGGTATTGGGTTAGTTGGACAAGAAAACAAGAAACATGTTTTGCATTTATCAAATGATATCTAAAATCAGTGTATACCAAGATTATATATTCCTCATTCTGAGGGAGGTATGGGTCTCCTAGAAATTGATTACATGTACGGAACTGCAGTCGTGGGATCACACATGTATCGACTGATGTCATCAGATCCAGATATAGTGAAAGTTTTAAAACATGAGGAGAAGAAGTCTAAAATGACTTCCCCTCTTAGTTTAGCAGAAGCATTTGTGGTCAAGTGGGAATGGAAATCAAACCAGGAGCAGATAGAAATCAGACAGCAACTGAATGTGCGAAAAAAAAAAAAATAAAGAATAAAAAGAGAAGGATCATATGCACAGGAAAACAATGTGGAAAAGGCAAAAATATTGCAACAAGTACAGAGATCTCCTGGATCAACCTTGTGTTGATCAGGGTTTGATGCAGGAATGGTTAAGGTTGGGCGAACTGAAACCAAAAGATGAAAGGTTAATAATGGTGACCCAGGACAGTGGACTATGTACCCACTGGATTAAAAAGTCCATTGAACATGTGGAAGAACAGACAAATGCAGGTTCTGTGAAATAGTCACACATCTTGTTACTGGTTGTGCTATACTAATGGCAGAGGGCCTGTATACTGAAAGGCGTAATAATGTGGCAAGACTGTTACTTTGGGGATTGTGCAAACTTTATAATATTGAAGTAGTTGAGAAGTACTGAAATCATGAGCCACAAAGCATCACAGAGAATGATAATCTCTCAGTACCAACAGTTAAAACAATAGATGCAAGAAAAGCAGATATAATAGTCCGTAAAAAGAAGACAAAAATTGCATTGATCATTGAAATTGCTATACCCAGTGATTAAAGTATCTTACATACTGAGAGACACATAGTCATAAAATATTAGGATTTGCAGACAGAAATGAGGGCAATGTGGAAGAAGGACACCCAGACAGTTATAATAGCAGTAGGAACAATGGTTCTCATAAATAGAATTTACAGTACTTAGATATGCTACTGATACAGGCAATCACATATGAATTACAGAAGGAGGGAATTCTAGGCACATTGTAGGTGCTCAGAAGGGTACTTTTGGCTAACAAAGAAGACTAAAACAATACTAATTTCATGGACTGTAATCATACCCTACTTAGGCATGGGCTCCATTTCCATCACAGTATTAGGCATCCAAAATTAAACTGGGATGAACAGAGACTGCAGGTCAGTT
Organism: Protopterus annectens; assembly: GCF_019279795.1. NCBI lineage: Eukaryota > Metazoa > Chordata > Ceratodontiformes > Protopteridae > Protopterus > Protopterus annectens. The sequence goes on from NC_056746.1 coordinate 40,716,644, forward strand.
GCATCACATGTATCTCATTAAGATAATGTGTTATTTCTTTGGTTATAGTTGATATAAAAATGGATCTACTAATCAAACTATATAAACTTATGAGCTGAATTGTACATGCTTTATTATTAAAGTTACACAAGCTATGTTAATAGCCAATTAATGTAAAGACGATCGATCAGGCATACACCAAACTCTCAAATAATCCATTCTGAGTTTGAGATAATTATATGTCCATAGGCAGTATTCAATGTGTGTGAATGCCATTAGTGCAGACATCACTGAGTCTTAAATTGCATTTTTTTTACTAAGCTTGCTGCAAAAGGGAAATCACCTTTCCCCATAGTGCCCTGTGTTTGGAAATCACCTTTCCCCGTAGTGCCCTGTCTTTGGAAATCACCTTTCCCCGTAGTGCCCTGTCTTTGGAAATCACCTTTCCCCGTAGTGCCCTGTCTTTGGAAATCACCTTTCCCCGTAGTGCCCTGTCTTTGGAAATCACCTTTCCCTGTAGTGCCCTGTCTTTGGAAATCACCTTTCCCCATAGTGCCCTGTCTTTGGAAATCACCTTTCCCCGTAGTGCCCTGTCTTTGGAAATCACCTTTCCCCATAGTGCCCTGTCTTTGGAAATCACCTTTCCCCGTAGTGCCCTGTCTTTGGAAATCACCTTTCCCCATAGTGCCCTGTCTTTGGAAATAACCTTTCCCCGTAGTGCCCTGTCTTTGGAAATCACCTTTCCCCATAGTGCCCTGTCTTTGGAAATCACTTTTCCCCGTAGTGCCCTGTCTTTGGAAATCACCTTTCCCTGTAGTGCACTGACTTTGGAGTTTGTTATATTAAATCAAGAAGTGACATCAATGGAGATGTGAAGGCAAACCCCCCTATATAAAAAGCTGACTTCATATTCAGCTTCAGAGTCTTGTTTTGTAAATTCAAATGGAATTTGAGTCCATGTCGTTCATGTGGGTGATAGAACCTTGACAATAGTTACTTACATATGATATCAGGTTTGTTAGCTGAATTAATTCCCGAGGTTGTAAGGGATTTGGACATAATTAAAATAAGGCAGTCCAAGTTAATCATTAAAACGCTGCTGCATTTGCTGCTTTAAAGTAATTGATTTTTTTGTAGCTTAATTTAATTGCACTAAGCAGCTGCTAATGCATTAGGATTTAACTGTGCCAACCAAATTTCAGTCAGCATGTTTAAAGATTTGATTTTTCTACATTCTTGGATGTGAATCCAGCATATATTCTACATATTATATAGTCTGTGGACAGTACAGATAACTGCAGAGTGGTAGTGCTGCCAATCGCATGGTTACATTATAATAACAATGTAACAAATGCAGTTACAATATGCTGCTTATATATACATTGTGGTACAGTAGCTTTGCCATTGACTCAAGCTGCTATAGCTATAAAGTCCATGTTTTTTAAAGAAATTAATAATATAAGCAGTATTTATAAGAATGCATACTAACAAACACTCCTGAGCAGTAGACGGACACTAGGACAAAAACATGCAATACAACCTGAAAAAAATGAAGGCTATATTTTCCTTTAGATTTTTTTAATTGAATTCAAATTATTTTTGTAACCTCTGAACTGTAGTAAATAACTACTGCATACCCTTTAATCACTTTGGATTAGGTCAATTTCAGGGTTCCCACGGTGCCACAAATGATCTCTTGACCTTCACTATTAAGGTATTATTCATTACTTAGCAACTTCTCAAGTAATTTAAGTACACAGATATAACTAGCTGTCGAGCTAGTAGTTGGTAATATGAGTGTCCAGATATTATGGTTTCTTTTTTCACTTGTTCAGACATTCATATAACCATTTGATGTTACATCCAGGCTATATTATTTGAAATGAAGGCGTTGGGCTTTTTGATATTTATACATCCTGTTAAAAAAATAAAATTTTTCTAGTTGTTATATTACCAACTTAGTTATCCAAATAAGGTATGAATGTTTAATAGGTTTCTATTCTATGTGAACCTAACATGATGTTTAATTTAGGATAATATATTCAGTACCACATAACCATGTTTACTGAGGTGTACTATAGAAAACTATTTTTATATCTAGAGCAAAAATGTAGAGGCTATTTTGTTATTTAAGGAAAAACTCTGCACATGGTATTATAAAATATATTTTACAGTCGATCCCTGATGCTGATTTCATACAGCAGGTAACTTTCTCCTCCCCTGAACAAAATTAGCTCCTCTTATGTTACCATTAGTGTCGGCATCCATTGTAGTCTGTAAAATGAGAGGTGTTACACTTACTTCCACACCTGCTTCATTTCAGTGTTTGTATCTGTAGGAAGATAAGCCACATTAAGGGGACAACACTAATTTTGATATTACTGTGGTGTCTTTGTACCTCTCACTGAGTATAACTGAATTGATTCAGTGGTGAGTCACTTAGTTCTGAGAGAGAAAAAAAAAAGATTTTTAGATGCAGTGATTTAATTGCTATGGTGTATGATAGTTGTGTCTTTAGGCACCGTTAAACAAAGAAAGCTAAGCTTAGTATAGAAATATTTAAAATATTATTTAAACAGCTATGATGGACTAATGTCAGAGTACACTTTCCCAGCATCTCTGGAACATTTGCTGACTCTTCTCATATGCACAGCTTTTATACCTGTGCTACATTTTTTAATAATACTTGTCATTTGCTAAGTAGTATATGCGATCTGTCTATTGTGGTTTCACATTCTAATTCCAGTATTTTATAGGTTCACAGGTACATATGTGTATTCTAGGCTAATGACCACTCAGGTCCTTCAAAGCTTAGCTGTGCAAATCAAATGTGACCCAGAAATCTCATTTATATGGGTGGTGATTTATTGACTGCTTCCGTCCATCAGAGACATAGAAACCAGACCAGGGGTAAATTTCCAGTTACCCATCCATTGGTCCAAATTGCTCCTAAAAAGCGATAGTGAGGAACACTGCTTCACATGGACAGGTAACTTGTTCCAGGGAATGGGAATTCTCTGAGAAACACATCTGTTTCTCCAACATGTCCTATTTATGTTGCAACAAATGTTTTTTTTAATCTAGTAGGTGTTTGTTTTGCGGTTTGTGTAAAATGTTCATCAAAACAGGGTCCAGGGTGCCCTGTATACCAGGCAAAGATCACCACTCAGAAGTCTTTATGATATCAAATAAAGAGACAGAGCTTTGAGGCAATCGTTGTAGGGCATTGTGTTTACTCCCCGCATTGTTTTTGTAAAGGACTTTTGTGGATGTTATAGTTGCTGCATGTGTCTGATCAGGCACTTACTGAAAGGGGCATTATACACTATGATGGGTCTGATGAGGACTGAATACATTGGTATGATGACTTCTGTGGACCTAGATGTCATGGCCTTGCTTATAAGTTGAGCAACAAAGATGGATTTTCTTCATATCACTGACACATGCTGGTTGAAGGCTTGGCTACTGTCTAAATAAGTTCCCAGATCCCTGACCAGTGAATCAGCTGTTAAGGGTGTTTTATTGATGACATTGTTACCCAGGATAATAGACTTCACAAAAGGTATTATAATACATTTCTTGCTACTGAATTTTAATCCATGGCTTTGGCAACAAGTCTTTGTCTGTATTAGACATTCATGAAGAGTGTTCACATCTTGGGGGGGGATTCATTGACTGCTTCCAGTTTGCAATCATCTGTGAACTTGATCAGCCAAAGTCCTTTGACATTGGCTTTGATATCCGAGAAGTAGATGACATAGAGGAGTGGGCCCAGAACAGAGCCCTGGGAGAACTCCATTAGTGACTTGCCTCTGTGGATGTGGACTCATGGATTCTAACTCCTGGGTCCTATTAGAGACTCAGCTAGCCATTCAGCATGTTATAAAGGGGCTTAGACCTACTTCTATAAGTTTCTTGACAATGCCCATTTCATATATTGTAGTAAATGCTTTAGCCAGATATAAGCAGGCAGGGTGCACATTTTCCTCTCATCAGTTGCCTTCAAGACTTTTTTCAAAGAAGCCCACCAGATTAATTAAGTGTGACCTTCCTTTGACAAAGCCAAATTGGGATGGATCCAGTGTCTGTTGGTCTTCTATTTCCTTGTTTTGTTTTTCTCATATGTCCTTGCTGATAATTTCTATGATAATTCTTTCCATAGCTTTGCAAATAAGACTAGTCAGACTAATGTGTCTATAGTTTCCAGGATCTGTTGAAGGTCCTCCATTATAAAGGGGGGGTGACCTTCACAGTCCTCCATTCATGTAGCACATAGCCTGTTTTAAGATTATAGTTAAGTAATGACTCCAGGGGTCCTGATAAGTCATATTTTAAACAGTTTTTGGTAATGGTTGAGGGTGAGAGGGGGATAAAGCTGGAACTGAATTTGTCCATTAGCAGATTTACTATATTGCCAGCTTCAGTGAATGTGTCTTTATTAACCACCAGTTCAGCAGACTGCTGTGTGCTGCCCCTGAGGTTTGTGACACAGCAGAAGAAGGCCTTATGGTTAGACTTTTAGGTGTTATTTTTTTCCTTTGATCTGCTGAAAGTTTGGAGGCTTAATGTCAACTTGTTAAGGCAGCTGCTTTATGTACTGACTGGAAGAAATAATCCCAAAATATAAGAAGATAATCAAGCTATTTTCCAAAAGGGTCGCCATTTGCTCTAGAATTTATTAAAAATTGTCCTGCAGGGTTACCATATTGACTTCTTCAAGACTGTGATGTGCAAATATCTGAATTCTTATATCAATGCAAGATAGACTGAAAATGTGACTGAACCAAACTCACGTACTAAGCACAGTTTTTTCAAGCAATATTTTACATTTTCTTAGTATAAATTCCAGCAAATTATCAACACAAGGACTGATTTTTCCCCTTTGAAATCTGTGACAGAAATGTCCTGAGAGTATTACAATAACCATTAACAACTGGATATCCTTATTAAGTCATCAAAATGAATAAAGAGCTGTCTGTCCTTTCTAAATATACAAAATAACTAAAGCTAGCCTGAAGAGAGGCATTTGTGGGTTATTCATCTCTGACAAGAAAACAGTGATGCCACAGCTCTACAAGACATCTTACTATCACTTCACTTGTAAAATATGCACCCACATAACCCAGGATGTTACTATACCTCCCATATATTATCAATTTTCTTGCTTTTTTTATACTATTTTGTACGTATGTATGTATTAGCCAACACTCCTGTTTTAGCCTGAGATGTATTCTCTGTGTAGTACTTCTTTTACAAAGACTTACACGTCTCTGAATTTGTGCAGAGCTGATATAGCAGAGTTAATCTTCTGACTGTGTTGGATTCTATAACCATCTGATCTACAAACTGATAAGTATACTTATTTGCACTTGTTTTGCACTGTACAGCATTTATATATTTGCTTTGTTGTCTGTGTTGATTGTTGTCTGCACTGTTTGTTTTTGACACCCTCCCACCCAAGTATTGTTGTACTCTTAAAGTTGGTGGCTTTGCAATTGCCCACCCCTTCTGTTAATTTGATTTTGGACACTCCTCCCAGTCTCATCTCATTTGATCACTCATCTGAGTGCAGTGAGATAATTTGGGTGGGCTTACCCCCTTGCTTCTTTGACTTTGGACACTTCTCCCTGTCCTCTCTCATCAGCTCAATGTATTGAGTACAGATACATAATTTGGCAAGGTCTACCCCTTAGTTCCTTAATCTTGTACTATCTTGTGTTTCTTCCCTCTCCACTTAAAAAAAACATAAAACAAAAAAATATATACTTTATTCAGCTGCTATTACTGTAATTGTGTTCTTCCTACTTTATTACCTTATTTTTGCTGTGTGCTCTTAAGTGTTCAAGTCCTTTTATTCTGCTGCATTTATTACTGCTTGTTAATAGCCTGATTTAATTTATCTGCTATTCTAAGCATCTTAGTTTTGGTTTTAGCACTTGTGCTTCAAGCCAGTTACTTTACATTTAACAACATTCTTGTGGTCTACACTCTTGTGGCCAAACCCTTATCAAAAGCCTCTCCATAAGTATGCCCAAGCATTTAGAACGCTATGTCTGGAAAATTCCATCAGTTTCTCCTGCCAGCCTTGTCAACATGGGCATACTAAGACATTGTAGCAACTGCCTCATGTTTACTGACAGCCCTCCTCCTAGCAGATAATTCTACTTGCAAGACATGCATGTACATCAGTAACATCGAGTCCATGCTGTCTTGCACCACAGTCAGTACTCCTGAAAAGAGGAGATGGCCAGCACAAAGACCACACCACCCGCATCACAGAGCCAAGCACAACACACATGTACCTATGCAGAGGTCCTCAATAAAAACTTACTTAAACAACAGAGACCCCCAAAAACACACTCAAAGACACTCCACACACAACACCAAACACATCACACACAGCAGACAACACACCAGTGTCTCACAAACACAGCCCATAAGGCAAAACAATAAACCATCACAACTCACAAGACATAACATAAAACCAAACATACTAGTCATTGGTGACTCAGTTGTGAGATACACCAGTGTCCCCCTCACCAGGCTTGACAAGGTGAAGGTCACGGTCACTTGTCTCTCTAGTGCCAGAATCTGCCACATCATGCACGCACTTAAGTCTCTCCGCAACAAATACAAGTACAACTCTGTCATTGTCCATGTTGGTGTGAATAACTTGAGATGTACCTCCCTGGACTATACGAAGAGAGACATAATTGAGCTCCCACAGTATGTGTCCCAGGCAGGTATGACCCTGGCCCTAAGCAGCATCCTACCTTCACCAAGAATGACACCACAATACCAAAAAAAAATTACTTCAACAATTGGCTTCGTTTCTGGTGTCATTCCAAGGGGATTCAGTATCTGTGTGCTTGGGATGACATGGTTGACAGTCCTCGATGCTTTGCCAGAGATGGCCTCCAACTGTCACCACTGGGTTTCCGGATCCTGACCAAGGGTCTCACCTCCCCCATTGTGCCTTTATTTGGTAATGTCCCAAAGACAAATCTTTCAGCATAAAAGATCTGTCAAAAAGCAAATTGAAGGTCATGCTGCTTAATGCTAGGAGCCTTAACCTGAAAATGCACTCACTGGAGGCTCTCCTTGCACTGGAAGATGCCGATGTCTGTGTGGTCATGGAGACTTGGTTCAGGGCTGTGGAGAACACCCCTGCCTAACCAGGCTATATCTCATTCCACACATTTTGACCATAAAATGAGGTTTGGAAGACTAAGGTGTGGTGGAGTCTTTATCTTCATTAAGGCCAGGCACACCTCCAGACTGGTTTGCCAGCATAATGCACTGGAACTACTCCAGGTGCAACTGACAGTTGGCAAGACACCCATTCAAGTTATAGCCAGCTATAGACCCCCCTCCATGACTCAGGACACCAACTCCTCCTACCTGGATCTACTTGACTCCATCAAGATACCCCCTAACACCCTGATCCTTGGTGACTTCTACTGCCCCACCATAGACTGGGTGAACTCATCCTGCACTAATGCACTCACTCAACAATTTCTTGACTTTATCAGTTCTAATGCACCAGCTCATCTCACCCCCCACAGGGCAGATAACATTCTGGACTTGGTTCTCACAAACATGGGCAACCGCTGCACTATTCCCATAGAATGTTCTTCCCTGGTGAGATCAGATCATTGGACTGTCTCATTTAAAGTTTATATCCTCCCCACCCCCCCAACTGTACTCAAGGTGTAAAACTTCTCAAAAGATTACTACAATCTCCTAATGGAGGGTATCTGTAGCTTCACAACACCCCCCCCAGAAGATGCAGACAACTATGCTGAACAGTACACCAGTGCAGTATACAAGCACCTGTACAACTGCATGGACTCAGCCATACCCAATAGAACTAAAACCTATTCCTCAAGGAAACACAAACCTGTTTGGTGGAAAGCCTCTATCAACAGGCTTTACAACAAAATGAAGAAACTGTTGTCCAAGGGTAAAAAGGAACATATTCCAAATTGGAAAAACTCACTCCTTAGACTCAACAAGCAAATTAGATCACTAGTGAAGCCCTCTGAAGCCAATTATGAATTGAACTAGCCTCCAAAACAAAGGGAAACCACAAAGCCTTCTTCAGTTATGTCAGGAACCTCCAAGACAAAATCCAGGTTTGTTCCAAAATAATACTTAACAGTATCACTTACACCAATCCTGTTTTCTTAGTCAACCTGCTAGCTGATAGGTTCGGTGCAAACTTCATCCCCCTGTTCCCCCAAAGGGCCTTTCAACATCCCCAATACTTGTCCCACACCTCACATCTTTGCAGATTAAGTACTAAAGATCCTATCGAGGGCAAAGAGCAAAGCTTCCATGGGGCCTGATAGTATCCCAGGCTGTATTCTGCATCATCTTCAGCAAGAAATGTCTTTGCCATGAGCACCCTATTCAACCACAGCCTAAGTACAGGCTTCATTCTAACAGAGTGGAGAACTGCCATTGCCATCCCCTTGCAAAAAGGTGGTGCCACTACTGACCCTGGAAACTATTGTCTCATTAGCTTTACAAGTCTGATCTGTAAAAGCCATGGAGCGTATTATCATGGATCTCATAAACAAGGACATAGGCAATATCCAAGCACTTGACCCCACCCAGTTCAGATTCATCAAGGACAGATCTTGTCTGTCGAACCTGGTTGATGTCTTTGAGACTGTCACCAAGGCCCTGGATGAGGGAAAGTCAGTGCATACAGCTTATCTTGACTTGGCCAGGGCCTTTGACACAATCCCCCACTCCAGTATCATTGAAAAGCTAACAACATGGCATAAATCCCTATCTCATCAGGTGGGTGGCCAACTGTTTCACTGACAGGATCCTCAAAGACAAAATAGGTGCCTCCACCTCTAGTAACAGACCTGTCACTAGTGGAGTTCCCCAGAGATCTGTCCTGGGACCCCTATTCTTTGGCATCTACTTCTCAGAGGTCTAGGCAAAGACAAAAGACCTGTGGCTGATCAAGTTTGCAGATGGCTGTAAGTTGGATGCTGTCATTGACTCCCCAAATAATGTTAACATACTGCAAGGGGTTCTCACAGCAACTAATGACTGGTGCCAAAGTCATGGTCTTAAGCTAAATGAAAAAAAAGGTAGCATCATACCATTCAGCAGAAACATGGCCCCTACTGATTAGTACATCAACAGCAACCCCCTAAGTACACAACCTGTGGGGAGAGACCTGGGCACTCAGGTTTCTAACAACTTCACATTCAATCATGTAGAGGCAGTGGTTAGAAAAGCCTTTTACTTGGTTAATCTCATAAGTAAAGGGATTGCATCCAGAAAAAAGGAGGTTATTACCTGTCTATACTCCTCCCTCATTAGACCAATAATTGAGTATAATGTCCTGTTTGGCATGTACCTCTCCAAACATCTGGATCAATTGGAAAGGCTACTGAAATACCTCACAAATTGAATCAATGGCCTCCAATACCTGTTCTATGCGGACAGGCTCAAATCACTATCACTCTATTCGGTATCATACAGATTGCTCAGGGGTGATCTTCATTTCACCTACAAGGCAATCTTTGACATGTCCTACTAGAGATGCTCCATATCCTTAAGTCTAACTCCTCACGCATTACCCACTTGATGGGCCTAAATCTAATATCTGACATCAACAAAACCTGCTGGAGAGACAGTTTTGTCTACCAGAGGCTGCCCCATCTCTGGAATAGACATCTCATACATGTCAAACATAGCACCTTGCTGACCCTCTTCAAGCACAACCTTGATAAATGAATGGGAAACCACAAATTTCTCCCAGAGGTTCTACCTGTGTCTCTCATTGACAGGGGCAATAGGTGCTAACTGAGGTTTATTTTTGGGGATAAACTCTTGACTAGGTTTGTAAGGGCCCCAGGGTCATAAGCCTAGTAATCTCCTATGATCCTATAATCTATAATCCTATACTTTTGAGTATGTTGTAACAATTGCTTAAATTCTCTACTCAATAAAACGTCATATAGTTTCCAGTGAATTTTGCAAATATAGTGTATCATTGGTGATTGTGTTTTCTAGTTCTGACATTTTTTAACCTTTTTAGCGTACTAGTGATTGTGTTATATAATTTTTAATGTTAGCACAGTGGGGGAAGGACTGCATTCAGGTTTGCTCCTTTCCAGTTTAGTTATATTTTCAGTCAGTTTAATTTTTAGGTGGTTCAGATATTTAAAATTGGTACCCAGGTTTGCCATGAATGCCATTTTCCGGTTAACTGGTTGTGGTACATGCTTTCTTTATTGGCTTGTAGGTTCATAGGTGATTTCTTAGCCATTGATGTGTGAGGATGTTAAGAAGTCTAGAGATACATTCCCATAGCACCTTTTGCACCTTATATTTTAAGTATGAATAACCTAGCCTGGGCAGAATAAGGAAATGCTGAGATATATACTTGTTGCCGCTATCCATGCTAAACCAGGGGTGAATTTACATTTTGTCATGCATTTGTCCAAATTACATTTGAATAGAGTAAGAGAAGTACTTCTCTTTATGTGGACTGGGAGACCTGTCCACAGAATAGGTATTCTGTGGTCTATACCTGTCCACAGAAGAGGTATCTCTGATGTATACCTGTCCACAGAACAGGTATTATCTTTGATGTATACCTGTCCACAGAAGAGGTATTCTGTGGTGTATACCTGTCCACAGAAGAGGTATTCTGTGGTGTATACCTGTCCACAGAAGAGGTATTCTGTGATGCATACCTGTCCACATTAAAGGTATTCTGTGATATATACCTGCCAATGAAGAGGTATTCTGTGATGTTTAACTGTTAACAGAAGACGTATTCTGTGATTTATACCTGTCCACAGAAGAGGTAATATTTCTAATATATACCTGTCCACAAAAGAGGTGTTCTCTGATGTATACCTGTCCATATAAGAGGTGTTATGTGATGTATACCTATCCACAGAAGAGGTATTATCTCTGATGTTTACCTGTCCACAGAAGAGGTATTCTGTGATGTATAGCTGTCCACAGAAGAGGTATTCTGTGATGTATACATGTCCACAGAAGAGGTATTCTGTGATGTATACCTGGCCACAGAACAGGTATTTTGTGATGTATACCTGCCCATAGAAGAGGTATTCTGTGATGTATACCTGTGCACAGAAGAGGTATTCTGTGATTGTATACATGTCCACAGAACAGGTTCCCCTGATGTATAACTGTCCATAGAAGAAGTATTCTGTGATGTATACCTGTCCACAGAAGAAGTATTATTTCTGATGTATACCAGTCCACAGAAGAGGTATTCTGTGATGTATACCTGTCCACAGAAGATGTATTCTGTGATGTATACCTGTCCACAGAAAAGGTATTCTATGATATATACCTGTCCATAGAAGAGGTATTATGTGATGCTTACCGGTCAACAGAAGACGTACTCTGTGATTTATACCTGTCCACAGAAGAGGTAATATTTCTAATATGTACCTGTCCACAAAAGAGGTGTTCTCTGATGTATACCTGTCCATATAAGAGGTGTTCTGTGATGTATACCTGTCTACAGAAGAGGTATTCTGTTATGTACACCTGTCCACAGAAGAGGTATTATCTCTGATGTATACCCGTCCACAGAAGAGGTATTATCTCTGATGCATATCTGTCCACACAAGAGGTATTATCTCTGATGTATACCTGTCCACAGAAAAGGTATTTTCTCTGATGTATACCTGTCCACAGAAGAGGTATTCTCTCTGATGTATACCTGTCCACAGAAGAGGTATTCTCTTTGATGTATACCTGTCCACAAAAGAGGTATTCTTTCTGATGTATACCTGTCCATAGAAGAGGTATTCTGTGATGTATACATGTCCACAGAAGAGGTATTCTGTGATGTATACCTGTCCAGGGAACAGGTATTCTGTGATGTATACCTGGCCACCGAAGATGTATTTTGTAATGTAGTGCTGCAGTAGCATTGTCGCCTCACAGTAAGACGTTGTCCTGTTCGATTCTCAGCTAGAGCGTCTTCTGTGTGGAGACATGTGTGAATGGGTGTACCTTCGTTGAAGGTTGTGTGTCAGGGCCGGCAACTCGGCATGTAAAAATCTACTACAAATCATTAGTGGACTGGAGTTCCACTGTGGAGGCCCCTAACCAGGAAAACCGAAAGACACAACAACCAGTCCACAGAAGATGTATTCTGTGATGTATACCTGTCTATAGAAGAGGCATTATTTCTTATGTGTACCTGTCCACAGAAGAGGTATTCTGTGATGTATACTTGTCCACAGAAGAGGTGTTCTCTGATGTATACATGTCCAGAAAAGAGGTGTTCTCTGATGTCTACCTGTCCACAGAAGAGGTGTTCTCTGATGTATACCTGTCCACAGAAGAGGTATTATCTCTGATGTATACCAAGAGGTATCTCTGATGTATACCTGTCCACAGAAGAGGTGTTCTCTGATGTATACCTGTCCACAGAAGAGGTATTATAGGTTCATAGGTTCATACTAGGCTATCTGCCCAAGGGCATTTATAAGCCTAGCCCATAGTTATGTGGCTTTCGCCACCCCTTTAGTTTGAATAAAAACTCTGCCTATCATTTTGCTGTGCCTCTGTCAAGCAGTGACGCTGAAGTAATCCCTGGGGTATATCTGCAATCTCCCATCCATTGGTCAAGATTCCTCTTGAACAAGACCAGAGAGGTGCTCTGCCTCACATGTACCGTGATTTTGTTCCACAGCATAGGGAGTCTCTGGGTGATGAATCTGTCCCTCCAGCACGTTCTATTTATAACCGTGTCAAGGTTTAAGTCTCCCGCCCTTGTGGTTCTGAGGGATCTAGATTTTTTGAGGTGAAGCATATTCATCAAATCTGGGTTTGACATGGCCTTATATGTCAGGCACAGGTCACCTCTGAGCAAGCGGTATGAGACTGAATAGAGCTGGAGTTCTTTCAGTCGGGCAGCATAAGACATATTTTGAGACCCTTTATCCTTTTGGTGAGGAACTTTTGGGGCCTTTCAAGCTGCAGCAGGTGTCTGGTCAGATACATTCGAGCGGGCATTGTACTCAATCATAGGTCTAATAAGTGATGAGTACAGGGGCGATGACCTCCCTTGATCTAGATGTGAATCCCTTCAAGATCAGGTGGGTGATATAGAAGGTTTTCCTAACTACTTTAGCAACATGAGTGTCAAACGCAAGGCTACTGTCAACCTGTGTCCCCAGATCTCTGATGACTTTTTCTGTGCTCACTGGATTGCCACCTATATGGTAGCTAGGTAGCCTTGTTTTTCCCAAAGGGTATGACTATGCATTTTTTGGCGTTTAACTTCAGGGCATGGCTCTGGCACCAGTTATCCATTTCTGTGAGGCCCTTCTGGAGGATATCTGTGTCAGATGTGTTTTGACTATGGCGCCAGTTTGCAGTCATCTGCAAACTTTGTCAGCCATAACCCTCCTGTGTTTGCTTGTACTTCAGAAAAGTAGATGCCGAACAAGAGTGGACCCAGGACTGAGCCCTGTGGGACACCACTTGTGACAGGCTTTGAGTCTGACATGGCTCCAGCAACTCTGACTCTGTGGGTTCTGTCACTTAGCCAGTTTGCAACCCATCTTGTGATGTATGGGTTTACATTCAAGCTGATGAGTTTTTCGATGATACCTGAGTGGGGTATTGTGTGAAGGCCTTTGCCAGGTCGAGGTAGGCTGTATGGACTGCCTTTCCCTCATCAATGGCCTTGGTGACTGTCTCGAAAAAGTCAACCAAGTTTAAGAGGCAGGATCTGCCTTTGACAAAGCCAAACTGAGTTGGATCCAAAGTCTGCAAGTTCCTATGTCTTTATTTATGAGTTCCATTATGATCCTCTCCATGGCTTTGCAGATAAGGCTTGTCAAGCTAATGGGCGGTAATTTCCAGGGTCTGTGGAGGCACCGCCCTTATGAAGTGGGACCACAGTGCCGTGCGCCACTCCTTGGTAATGTATCCTGAGGTGAGGCTAAGATTAAACAGCTGTCCTAACTGTGGGTTTAATTCCTCATTGAGTTCATGAAGCACACAGCCGGGGACACCATCCGGTCCCATGGATGCTGTGTTTTTGCCTTAGTGAGGCAGTTCTCACCTGGGCGTTGGAGATGTTTGGGGATACAATCCTCTGGAATAGATATCTCTCCTTTTGGGGAGGAGAAGTTTGCACTGAACCTGTCAGCCAGTATGTTGGCAATGTGTGTAGGTTCAGTAATTTTCACATCATTTTGAACTAATTCTGAGCATATCTGGGAGTTTCCTCCTAGGTTTCTAACATAGCTAAAGAAGGCCTTATGATTCTCTTTAGAGTCCTTGGCGATTTTTCTCTCAAAATTTGCCTTGGATGATTTTATGAGAGCTCTTAGTTTTTACTTATAATGATCAAAGGTGTCTTACCTTTCAAGGATTTTGCTCTATCTTGTAGTAGCTTCCTCCTTTTGTTGTAGAGCTTGTTTATGGCTGGGGTCCACCAGACTGGACGCTTGCCTTTGGTACAGAGAGTCTTAGTTTTGTTTGGGATTGCCTGATCCATGCAGTCCTGTAGGTGCTGGTAGAAGGCATTTGTAAGTGATTCAGCAGTTTGAGTAATGTTTACCACTGGCTCAGGGGCCTTAAAGGAGACCACACTAGTTTTTAGAAGTGTGAAATCGGCTTTTGAGAAGTTTTTCACTGTGGTCTTTTTTGTTTCAGGTGGGCGGGATGAGGACCTCCAGCGAGATTAGTTTATGATCTGATCTCACCAGTGAGGGTATACTTCGGTGTTTTGATCCCATGTTCGTGATGATGAGATCAAGTATGTTTTCTCCTCTTGTGGGGATGGTGACTAGTTGTTCCATGGCATTTGAGTTTATGAACTCCAGGAATCTTTGGGTTAGAGTGTTCGGGCTTGAGTAGTGTTCCCAGTCTATATTAGGGTAGTTAAAGTCACCTAGTATGATGGTGTTTGGAGATACATTTATCCCTTCCAATGTTTTCAGGAAGGCCATGTGAGGTTCCTGAGTTTGAGAGGGTGGCCTGTAACATGCTACAAATTGCAGAGCAGTCTTGCCTATGGTTAATTGCACCTGGATGGTCTCCGATGCATCATGCGTTGCCACCAACCTTGAGGTGTGGGTGTCCTTTATGAATATGGACACCCCCCCTCCTTTCTTGGTGTTGTCCGGATTTTGGGGCGGGCATGATATGAGGTGAAACCTGTTAGTGCTGGGGTGCTCTCAGGAGCCTTGAACCAGGTTTCTGTCACAGCACAGACATCGATGTTCTCCATATTGAGAAGGGCCTCGAGTGCGTGTATTCTCTCTGATGTATAGCTGTCCACAGAAGAGATATGCTGTGATGTATTCCTGTCCACAAAAGAGGCATCCTGTGATGTATACATGTCCACAGAAGAGGTACTCTGTGATGTATACCTCTGCACAGAAGAGGTATTCTGTGATGTATACCTGTCCACAGAACAGGTATTCTATGATGTATACCTGTCCGCAGAAGAGGTATTCTATGATGCATGCCTGTCCACTGAAGAGGTATGCTGTGATGTATACCTGTCCCTCCAACATATTCTGTTTATATGGCAAAAGAGATTGAAATCCCTTGAACAGGTACTCACATTACAAAATGTCTGACAAGACAGGGTCCATTGAGGCTCTTTTATTTTTTATTGCTTTAAATGTTGACATAGAAGGGATTTCAAAACATTAATGATAATGCTGGTAGTGAAAACTGATTGAGGGTACAGGTAGGATGTTGATAAAAAATGCAACACAGAATATGCTGCATAAACATTTTGTGTTTTTGTCCTTTCTTTACTCCTGTGCATGATTTACTTACACCCCCTGCACACAGAACCACACACGTGCACGTGTGTGTGTGTGTGTGTGTGTGTGTGTGTGTGTGTGTTTGTGTGTGTGTTTGTGTGCGTGTGAGTGTGTCTGTATGGGTGTGAATGTTTACATTTGTGTGTGTGTGTGTGTGTGTGTGTGTGTGTGTGTGTGTGAGTGTGTCTGTATGGGCGTGAATGTTTACATGTGTGTGTGTGTGTGTGTGTGTGTGTGTGTGTGTGTGTGTGTGTGTGTGTTTGTGTGCATGTGAGTGTGTCTGTATGGGCGTGAATGTTTACATTTGTGTGTGTGTGTGTGTGTGTGTGTGTGTGTGTGTGTGTGTGTGTGTGTGTGTGTGTGTGTGTGAGTGTGTCTGTATGGGCGTGAATGTTTACATTTGTGTGTGTGTGTGTGTGTGTGTGTGTGTGTGTGTGTGTTTTTGTGTGCATGCATGTGCATGTGAGTGTGTGTGAGTCTGTGCGTGTGAGCATGTGTGTCTGTATGGGCATGAATGTGTATGTTTGTATGTGTGTGTCTGTGTGTGTCTCTGCATGTTTATGTGTGTGCGGTAGTGGCATAAATGAAGCTGTGTGTGTGTGTGTCTGTATGGGCATGAATGTTTACGTTTGTGTGTGTGTTTGTGTGTGTGTAGGAAAGATTAATTGTCTTCACTAGCAATGACTTTTTTTTTAATTGTAGCAGCTGAGATTACTGGTAAACAAATTAAAAAACTGGCGCTGAACTTCTTTTCTTGTTCAGTATTGGATTTGGTGCTTTAAATTATCATTGTCCCTTTCTATAAGTCAATGTAATCCCTTCTATCTCAAAGTGGACATTTGTTTGTTTGTTTTTAAATTTTTTTTCAAGCAACAGGGAAAATAGTCGTTGATTAATATGTTTCTACAAAAGGTATACATAGTGTCATATATAAATGTATGGCTTTAATGCTAATGATCTGCTTACTAGCATGTCATGTAATTTACCCATGTTTGGGAACAGTCCATTAGAATACAGATCAGATGGGGGGGGTGTTGAACCACATCTTTGTCTGTGTGGTATTTATGAAGGCTCTTGACATGGTATGTACTGTAACGTGTTGGTTGTTAGTATGAGTGACATGTTTGTCTCTGAATATTGTTGGAGAATCACCATGTCTTTAGACAGAAAATCTCTGAATCAGAGTGTTTAACAAAGCTGCATATGGAGTATGTTAGAAGGAAGGAGTATGGAGACATATATACACGGAGTATGGTAGAAGGAAGGAGTATGGAGACATATATACAGAGTATGGTAGAAGGAAGTAGTATGGAGACATATATATATATATATATATATATATATATATATATATATATACGGTGTATGGTAGAACATATATAAGGAGTATGGTAGATGGAAGGAGTATGGAGACATATATAAGGAGTATGGTAGAAGGAAGGAGTATGGAGACATATATAAGGAGTATGGTAGAAGGAAGGAGTATGGAGACATATATACGGAGTATGGTAGAAGGAAGGAGTATGGAGACATATATAAGGAGTATGGTAGAAGGAAGGAGCATGGAGACATATATACGGAGTATGGTAGAAGGAAGGAGCATGGAGGCATACAGTGTTTAACAAAGATGCATATAGGGGTCTACTTCTAATGACCGAAACGCCGATTCGCCGACAGTGAAATAACCGACGCCAGAAAACCGACAACACACAAACCCGACAACGCGAAACACCGAACACCATAACACCGACACACTACGTAAACAACACAGTACACTACAACACATATCCACTAGCCCACTTCCAAACCCTAACCTAAGGTCCGACACTACCGCACACTCCTACCTGCACCTAACCTAACTCACTTACACACCCCAAACCCCAAGCTCGACACTACGCACACTCTCCCTACCTGCACCCTAACCCTAACTCACTTACACCCCAAACCCCAAGCTCCGACACTAGACACATCCCTACCTGCACCCTAACCCTAACTCACTTACACACCCCGAACCCCAAACTCCGACACTACCGCACACTCACCTATCACACACCCTAACCCTACATCCCTGAGTATTGCACACTTACCTGTCCGCTCCCTACTCCTAAATCCCTCAGTATCGCATACTTACCAGGTCGCACTTACACATTCCCCTTGTCGGTCTTCCGTCTGTCGGGATTCGAGCGTGTCGGTCAACTGCGTTGTCGGTCGTTTCGTGTCGGTTATTTCCCTGTCGGCGAATCGGCGTTTCGGTCATTAGAAGGAGACCCGCATATAGAGTATGGTATAAAGAAGGAGTATGGAGACATATATACTGAGTATGGTATAAAGAAGGAGTATGGAGACATATATACGGAGTATGGTAGAAGGAAGGAGTATGGAGACATATATACTGAGTATGGTATAAAGAAGGAGTATGGAGACATATATATGGAGTATGGTAGAAGGAAGGAGCATGGAGGCATACAGTGTTTAACAAAGATGCATATAGAGTATGGTATAAAGAAGGAGTATGGAGACATATATACTGAGTATGGTATAAAGAAGGAGTATGGAGACATATATACGGAGTATGGTAGAAGGAAGGAGTATGGAGACATATATACTGAGTATGGTATAAAGAAGGAGTATGGAGACATATATATGGAGTATGGTAGAAGGAAGGAGCATGGAGGCATATATACGGAGTATGGTAGAAGGAAGGAGCATGGAGACATATATAAGGAGTATGGTAGAAGGAAGGAGTATGGAGACATATATAAGGAGTATGGTAGAAGGAAGGAGTATGGAGACATATATAAGGAGTATGGTAGAAGGAAGGAGTATGGAGACATATATACGGAGTATGGTAGAAGGAAGGAGCATGGAGACATATATAAGGAGTATGGTATAAAGAAGGAGTATGGAGACATATATACGGAGTATGGTAGAAGGAAGGCGTATGTAGACATATATATGGTGTATAGTAGAAAGAAGGAGTATGGAGACATATTGGAAAACTGAGCTGAAAAGAAGGGAAAGAAGGAAGATGACAGATGTGTGGACAGTCAGGGAAATAAAGAATGCTGCAGCGTGAAAGTAGATTAATTTTATACGGGAGCTGAAAGAAGAAATACAGTGGAGATGCATTGCAAGAGAAAATATAATTTATATGTGATATTGACATTATTCCATGTTTTAATACTTTTTCCAAAATATTGAAACAAAGTTAAGATAGTTAAGACTTTTGAAGGAAAGGTTACCAGTTATTTAAGTATCATAAAATTACTCTTAAGAGAGGAGGTCAAATGGAGACTTGATAAGTCAGCAAGCAAAGGAGAGTAGGACTGCTGAAATTGAATTCATCCTCAAGTCTTGGTGAGTACCTTCATGAGGTCGACTCTGTTTTTTCACAAAATCTCACCACGATAACACTGATATATAGACTGTATTTTATATAGCATATACCATGTATAGAAGTAGGTCAAAAATTAAAAAAGATAGCTGAGTGCACAAGATCTAGGATAAAAACATGTCCAATCTTCGTAGGTGGACTGGTGCCAAGACTAGAAAAAATGACAGTGTAGAATCCTCAAAATACGGAAACATTCTTACAATGGGGGCATCGCAGGCCCAGGGGAAGGATGGCCACCCTGTTGTAGAAGGAAGTAGCAGTCCACAAAAATCACAAAAACTGATAGGCCAAAGAAGAGCCATAAAGACAATACAGTGGACTATTGAGGATAAGAAAGAAATTATGTATGGTTACTATTATGCAAAAATGCCAGAATTTCTAGACACAATATATACAGAAAGACTGAGAGAAATTAGAGGAATGAAAAATACTTCCACAACAAAAACTGTCAGAAGCTTCAAATAAAAATTGGTGTTCACTAATACAACAGATTTGTGAAAAACATTATATAGACCAAGAAACTTTGATCTGTTTGGATAAAGAAGCATGTGAGGAAGTGTGAAAATATAAACAACAAAATCTAGAGATTTTTGAAAAGTATAAAAAAGAAATGTGGACATGGGAAAGAATGAGAGATTTGACATGGTGCCATAATTATGCAAGGACAAAAGTCAAATTGATCAATACAAAAAAAGGCAGCCCCAAAAATATTCAAAGAGAAATAGCTCCAAAGGCATCCAGATATGGAAAATTTCACAATAAAAAAATAATATCACAAAGAGGGAATGTAGAAAAGATGATTAATAAAGTAGAAGTTAAAAAAAATAGAAGTTGAAGTTATGGAGTTCCTGTGAAGTGAAGGATTTTGTGTAGAGGATCCAGCAGATGTTACATCGCAGCATGATGGAACAAGTCTCCAAAGTAAGGAGAAACAGGAAGATCAGGAGACATATGTAGGAGAAATATGGACATGGGAAAGAAAGACATTTAATTTGGTGTAATAGTTATGCAAAGGAGAAAAAGCTAATCAATACAAAAAAGAGCAGCACCAAAGATATTTGAAGAAAAATACAGGAAAGGAATCCGGACATGGAAAATTTTACAATACAAAAAACAAGAAGGCAAAGAAAAAAATTATAAAAGAAGATTGGTAATGGAGAAGTTAAATAAATAGAGACTAAGGTTATGGATTACCTGCAAAGTGAAGGATTCAGTGTAGAAAACCTAACTCAGAAAGCACCACAGCAGGATAGAGCAATGGGCATCCAAATTAAGGAGAAATCAGTGGAACAGGGAGCAAATGGTCAGTTGCCATATGAAGATATTTTGGAACATTCCACAGAAAACCAGTATAAATTGTCACTTGAAGATGGACAACAAAGGAACTCTGGCGCAGTCAATGTTCAGGAGTGATAGGCCAGTGAATTCCCATACGACAGAGCAACGGATGGCACAGAACGAAACTGAAGAGAATGTGGCACAGGAAGATGCTATAGAACTCTTTATAAAATGCCCGCAGGAAATGGAAAATAAAAGAAATGTGCCCTCAGTTTAGAAGAAAATGAGCTAAGAGAAGAGTTGATTTTACAGAAATAGATGTGCATATTAAGATCAATGAAAGAAATAGACTGCAGAAGATCAATAAAAAACAAAAAATCAGAAGTTTGATAAAACAAATGAACACAGCAATTAGGATGGTCCATTGAGATCCATGGACATAACAGAAGTAAACAGGATACATTACTGTGTAGCTAAATTAATAACTGATAAAGTTCTACCACAAGAACACAGGCTAGTGAGGGAAAGGAAGGGGAGAAATTGATTACCATCATGGTAGTTGGAAAACCCATGCATTGGCCCAGCAATCAAGGAGCCTCAATCCTCACCACTCACACCAGTGAGGGGCGTCCATGTAGGGAAACAATAATAAATACACACACAGTAAAGCACAATTTCCCTTAAGAGCACACAGAGATCACAGTCAGTCTGTGGCTGGTTTCTCCCTTTCTCTCCAGGTCCCCAAGAAGACTCCCCCCCAGCCATAGCTATAGGGTCCAGATCTCAGCCCAGTTGGCAAGCTAAAACCTCTAGCACCCTCTCTGTCCAACCAGTGCTTCGTGTCCCTGCCCAAGTAGCCGACACACACACACGTTGAGATAAGTTATATACAACCACACAGACACTCGTGGGGAAGGCTGGCACAGGTTCTGCAGCTGTTCCCCTTTTACCCGGACTATATGGTAGTACTACTTGCCACCACCCAGCTAATATTTATCAGCTACTAAAAGGCCCTTATTAAAGGGTGTCCAATTATACTGTGCAATATTATTATCCAAATGATAAGTGCAACTGAACAGTCAAGGCTTATTGGAGTGGGTTGGCCAGTATCACTATATACTTGCAATGTAATCTACAGCTTAAATTATCTCTGCACAAAACAGCCACAGTTGAAATGTTTAAAAATATTTAATAATAAATAATAAAAACACAAGACAATACTTCTTACTACTCAGTGCTAGTCAAGAGTTCAGAGATCACAGAGAAATACTTAAAATAATACAGTAGAAAGGTTCTGACATCAATACAGAAAACAAAGTAATCTAATCTTCCTAATTCCTAGCTATATCTAAGAGAAAACACAGTTCTAAAATAAACTTACAAACTTACATATAGAGCACAGGCAGAGTGCTAGTCATTTGGATATTCTCAAGACAAATGCTAAATGCCTTCATTCTTTCTGTCCTTAAATTGATAACACAGTACCACTGATTCATTTCAGATTACATAATTTCTTTCTGATTCCCAGGCTAACAGAAGTTCAACATTTACATTTTTAATATCGCTTTTGAAATCCTGCACCTGCAGGAAGCTACAGCAATAAAATACATTCCACATGTAAACTCTAGTAATTATTCCTTAAGTTAAAACAATAGAAAGAATGTGCTAGCCCAGACAGACTGACTCTGAGCTCTGAGATCAAAGACAGTCATGAATTGCTTGACTTATTAGCTTTCTTACAGCCGAGTGCACTGTTGTTACATTTTTTTCAGTTCAACATCTAATACAATCTTTTCAAATTTAAGAGAAAAAGCCTGTGCTTTACATTAATATTTACAAATGACATAATTATCTACAAAATTCTATCTAGCTAGGCTGGCACCCTTCACCTGTCTTCACAAATTAAGACAAGAAGTGTCACTGTTAGAAAAGTACAGAAGAGGGAACAGATCAACAAAAATACTCAGAAAGATAGATGTGATAAAAGCAAGGCACAGTATTATAATGGATAATGATCTATCTTGCACTATTGGAAATAATAAACTAAAAATCTCGACACAGGCAGAAAAACTTGGAAGATACACAAATAAATATAAACAAAAAGTACAAAATAAGCAATTTATAGATGACCCCAAAATGTTCTATAGAGAATTGGGAAACAAGGCAAAAGGAATTGAAAGACCACCCAAAAAAGAAGAAATAGATATATTTTGGAGAAATATCTATGAAGATCCTGTGGAACATAGCAAAGATGCTAAATGGATAGAAGAAGTAAAAGAAAGAATAAAAAGTTCAAAGGTATAGAATATAAAATGGGATGAAGTAACAGCCAGAGAGATTGAGATAAAGTTAAGAAAAGCCTCCAACTGAAAACCCCAGACTCAGATTCAGTACCTAACTTTTGGCTAAAAGTATTAACATCGTTGCATGAAGACTTAGCCATAAGTAAGAAATATTTATATGCGCACCCCAAACAGACACCAACCTGATTAACAACAGGAAGAACAATGCTCCTACTTAAGAGTGAAACTTCAAGTTATTTTAAAAAGTATGGACCGATAACTTGCCTTCCGATGAAGTATAAACTATACACTGGAATTGATGCAGACAGAGTTTATAGTTATTTAGAAGAAAATTCAATCATGGCAACAGAACAAAAGGGTAATAAAAAAAAGTTATATGGAACAAAGGATCATCTGTTGCTAAATAAAGTCATAACGGAGAACTGTAAAAAGGGGAGGAATCTAAGTATGGCATGGATTGAATACAAAACAGCATTTGATAGTATCCACCATTCATGTATAAAAGAGTGATTAAAAATGTATAAGATACACCCTACACTGATCGACTACATTACAGTGACCATGAAACAGTGGCAGACCACATTGCAATTAAGCCCTAATGAATGACAAATTATTATTCCAGGGACAAAAATTCAAAGGGGAATATTCTAGGGTGACTCCCTGTCATTGCTGCTATTCTGTCTTGCCCTTAACCCATTAAGCTGTCTACTTAACAGATTAGGCCATGGCTACAATTTAGCTCCTAAAAAACAAGAAATTGTAAAGACCTCTCATCTTCTCTTTATCAGTGATTTAAAACTGTATAGTTTATCAGATGAGGAACTGAAAGCACAACTGCAGGTAGTCAAAACGTTTTCAGATGATATAAGAATGTCATTTAGTTTTGATAAATGTGAAAAAGCAACCTTTAAAGCAGAAAAAACTTCATCACCAAGAAAACATCAGTTTGGGACAAGAATGTGATATAAAAGAACTTGAGCAAGAGGGAGTGTAAAAATATTTGGGAAACGACAAAGGATCGACAATACAACATGAAGAAATGTGAATAAAACTTAGTAAGGAATACTTTAGAAGACAATTTAATCCTGAAAGCAGCATTGACATCTAGGAACAAAATTCAAGCTATAAACCAATTTGTTCTTTCTGTCATAACTTACAGTTTTGGAGTGATTCACTGGCCCCAAAACATGTTGGATAGATTAGACAGATAAACAGGAAGGATGCTTCATGCTCACCAAATGATTTATAAAAATCAGTGCATGCCAAGATTATATATTCCCCATTCTGAAGGAGGTATGGGCCTCCTTGAAATTAATTACATGTATAGATCTGCGATCGTGGGACTGCATACATATCTGCTGACCTCCCAAGACCCAAACGTAGTGAAAGTTTTGAAACTTAAGGAGAATAAATCTAAGATGACTTCCCTGCTTAGTCTACCAGAAGCATATTGGCATTAAGCAGGAATGGAAATCAACCCAGAAGTAGATAAAAATCAGACAGGAACTGAATGTGCCAAAAAACATAGCAAAGAATATAAGGTGAAGGATCAGATGAGAAGGCGAGAAATGTGGAAAATGCATAAATATAGTTGCAAGTATAGAAAACTTCTGGAAGAACCTCATGTTGATCAGGATCGAACATATGAATGGTTAAGGAGAGGTAAATTCAACCCAAAAGATAAAAGGTTAGTATTGGTAGCCCAAGATAGTGGGCTACATGCACATTGGTTTACAAAGTCCATTGAACATGTGGGAGAAACAGACAGATGTAGGTTTTGTAAAACAGAATTGGAAACAGTCGCATACCTTGTTGCTGGTTGTGACATACTAATGGCAGAAGGATTGTATACTGAAAGGCATAATATTGTGGCAAGACTGCTGCACTGGGGATTGTCCAAACATTATAATATTGAAGCTGCTGAAAAACACTGGAAACATGAGCCACAAAGCATCATAGAAAATGATGACGTTTATATCACATGGGAATCACATATTACCAACAGTTCAAGAGATAGATGCCAGAAAACCAGATATAGTGGTCCAAGAAAAGAAGGCAAAAGTAGCATTAATCACTGAAATTGCTACACCCAGTGACTACAGTGTCTTGTGTACAGAGAGACACAAAGTCATAGAATATAAAGATTTGCAGGCAGTAACTAGAGCAATGTGGAAGAAAGATACCCAGACAGTTCCAAGAGGAGTAGGAGCAACGGGTTTTATAAAAAAAAGAGTCTACAGTCGTATTTAAATATGCTATCAATACATGTAACTCCATACGAATTGTAGAAGGAGGCATTACTGGGCACATTGCTGGTGCTGTGAAGAGCACTTTTGGCTGACATCAAAGACTGAAACAATACTAATTACATCATCTTTAATCGCACATTGACGATTCCCATCATGATGTTAGGAACCCAAAAGACTTGCAGAATTTTAAAAAAGAATAAATTACTGTTGTTTCAAGGTAATACTATGCAGTACAGTATTTTAATAAATCAAGAAGTCAAAAATAATAACAGAGTATAAACTGAGCAAGCAGTAAGTTTAATTTGTGGGAGTTCAAAGCACATTATGTTGGAAAAGAATGAAAATGCTGATAATAAGATATTGTTTTAGAATCCTGAACATTTATGACAAAATATCAGAGCTGATATCCTATTAGTTTATATAAGCACCCATGAGTACTATATCTGGCTAGGAGAAATTTGTTCAAAGTTGGAAATTAATTGGAAGCCAAACATTTGAAGGCCACTGCACATGTTTTCTCTGTACTTGGATGAGCAGTATCTCTTGATCTGTTTACAATACAAAACTTTAATCCTCTCCCAAAATGAATAATATTTAGGAAATGATTGCTGATCATTCATTTTGCTGATTATGTTTATGCTGTTCATCTAGGGATGCTACTTTTACCCAGGGGACCTGTTCTTTTGGTGTTGATGGCTTTGTATATCTTTTTGTTTCATCTAAATGGCAAATCAGCTAATACAGAATCTTCTTTTCTTTAATTTCAGATAGGACTACTGCTAGAATTGTTTCTTTTATGGGTATCAATCTTTTCAAGGAAAATGTTGCAGACCTATACCTACTTTACTAGAGACTATGACAGCTAAAAGACTGAATCTTAAAAAAATATGAAAGCTATTGCAGTTTTTTTTTGGTTTGCATGACTTCATTCCTTAAAAGTTGGGGGATTGCAGGCTATTAAATCTGTATAAACTTAAATATACCAACTGCAGAGTCACACATCCATGGGGAAGGGGCAAAACCCCCAATTGCACTGTGTACCAAAATGGTAGTATTGGGTAACAAATGGCAATTTTAATCAAAAGAAGTACGTAAAAAAACTTTGGTATACCAAATTTGTAACCAAAGCGTTGGAACTCGTGTATAAAAACAAGTCTGTGAAACAACTTTACAGGTCAGTGGCAACACATTAAATGACAGTGAAGCATGGATAGAAAAAAAGCAAACAGCTGACATCTTTGTCTGTGGTACAAAGTAGAAGAAATTACTGAACTGAAGTTAATCATATAATTAGTTTTAAGTCAGTAAGTGTATTAAATGATTTCAAACTGCAAGCTTCTTTTAATATATAATGAAACTGATGAAAGACTATTACCTGAAATTATCTTCTCTGTTTTAGTAAAGATGTTTAATAAATAATAATAAATAATGCTAATAAAGAAGTTTGGGGTGTTCCTGCTTCTCTTTTCAGTGTAAAAAGCTTCAGATGAAATCCATTCTGTTTGCTGATGTAGTCGCCTTTAGCTCTGGTACTTTTCTGAGACAGAAACTGCCTGCATACCCAGGTTGTTCATCTCATTCTGAATTTCCTGTTCTTATTTTGCAAATGGATGGCAGATGTAGTTGATACCCACCACAGTTTCTCACCATTGTTGTTAGGACACTCTGAGCCACATTATCTCTTCCCAGGATTTTTTTAGTATTGTAATTATAAAAAGAGTTTGCTGTCCTCTTTAAAACTGAGGTACTGTTTTCCTGTGCAGAAGTCATTGTTTTTCTGACTTTTTAACTTATGACAGCTCTAGATGATTCCTAAGCAAAGTATAGCAAAGTATATTCTAAAGACATGCTTCTGGAGCATTTCTCCCTGGGCCTCCGCTGAAAACAGGATCTATGGAACCTAGTCGGACTTTCCTGGTCAACAAATGCTAAATAAATAAATAAATAAATAGCTTTTACTTAGTGAGCATTTAAAGGGACTTCTCAGTTAAAGTTTCTGCCTCAGTATAACCTTTAGCATTGTTATCCCAAACACACATTTTATCAACTTGTTCTAGTACTGTTTTCTTAACCAATTGTCTCACTAATGGTATCTATTTAATTGCAATGCAGCTTTCGTAATACATCAGAAGGTACTAATTAACTTTTTAGCAGTAATATGTGCTGTATATGAAACAATGAAAAGAGATTGTCAGGAGAGTTGTATTCTGACCAAGTTCCTTACATCAAGTACAGAGCAAGTCGTTGGTTATCTTCCAAATGTTTTACAACTTCTTGTCTGCCATATAGTGGACATTTTTTACTGTTTTTGGTAGCTGTAATAGATAGATCTCTGTTTATCTTTAATTTAATGCATTGATCTAGAATTTTTGAGAACGGTGAAAATGTTTTTATTTTCTTTTCCTGAAGATGATTAAGTAAATAATATTTACAGGTGGAAGTATTTGGAATGAGATCATGACAGAAAGGCTGCTGTATATACGTATATAGACACACACACACACACACACACACACACACACACACACACACACACACACACACACACACACACACACACACACACATATTTTTTTACTTTCAGATATGGATTCAGATCATTGAAAGCAAAATTCATTTTAAACAGACATTTAAGCCAGAGACAAGGCATATTTTGAATATGATTAATAATCCAGTACTCTTTACAAACATATGTACAGCATTAATTGAATATTCCAGTGTGAGAAGGAGTTTGCAAACAGCCGCCTATAGTCAGTTTTAGTCACATGACTTCTGTCTCCTGGAAGGTGTGCACATCCAGCTGAACATAAACTAGCACAATTTCTCTTGTAACGGCAGTATCTTGGATTCAGTAGAAGGTATGAGTCATTCCTGGGGATGTAAAAGCTATGTGCGTCAGCTCTGCAATGCATACCTGAATGCTGGGAGTGGGAGGGAGTCTCATATTTCGGTGAGGGGGTCTCAGGTTCTGGTGTTGTCTGATCCTAAGAGAAAAATAATACACAACTGTGACAGCATTCATTATGCAGCATGTTTAACAGCACAGACTGGACTGCCATGTCTGTTCTGCCCCACCTATGTTCTTCTACCTGGGGGGCAGATAAGGGATGACAGTGAGAGGGTTTTGTGCGAGGATATGCATAAGGCTGTCTGTGTTATGATCACATCAGCTGTACTTGAAACAGGAATATCCCATTGCATTTAATTAACTCCTGTGTTTAGTCAAAGTACGGTTATTGATTATGGAACTGTGGGAATAAAACGTTTATGTTGTGTGATCTCAAAAGTGGATATAAATGGAGGAGCAGGGGTGTGTTGGGGTACAGGGCTCTTATTCCCCTGCAGAATGCTTTTTTGTAATGTTATTTAGGTCAGCTACATGTGTTGTCAACTTAACATAGTTATTACGATTTCTGGTGCAGTGTGATGGGCATTGCAGTGTTGTACCATCGGTGTGCTAGAGGTTCTTACACCTTCTAACATCCTTTTAGCATACAAACTCAAAATATTTCTTTGGTAGACAAAGATCCCACCTAATAATGTGTTCCATTTAACCACATTTATTTAGTGAAACAGAAGACGTGAATGGACTCATAATGAGTGGCTTTGGTTGCCTGAAGTCGGTAGCACTTAAAACAGGACACGGAACAACGGAAGAGTACTGGAAGCTGATTTGATGTGATATCTGGTTTCATTTTATTTTTTCCCAAGGTATGTATCCATTAGAAGATGCTACAGTGTCCTAGGTATCCTCAGTCTGGTTTCTGCTTTGACATTTCTAACAATGAGCAGCGTAGTTGTCTCTGAAAATGGAATCTAGCAATGCATGCTGCAAGTGTTAATACAAATATTGTTACTACATACTGATCTAAGCTGCATAAATAATTTTTATCTTTTGTTTTTCTTCCTTTCCCAGATGTAGCCTCCTCACATTCTACATACACAAGCAACTATACTGAGTTAGATTTATTAATACCTACATTGAGTGTACACCATGTGTACACAATCTGTATTCAAGAACATCCCTACCATAGGTTTGTGCTTTCTTGTCACTTAGAAAGATTACACTAACTGTACATGTAGTCTTCACTTTGAAGGCCCCAAAATTCAGAGTGACGCTCCGAAGGCTGTGGTGTCTCCATATTCATAAAGGATATGCACACCTCCAGACTGGTACCCCAACATAATGCAACAGAAATACTTCAGATAAAACTAACATTGGGTAAGACAGCAATTCAGGTCGTCGCCTGCTATAGGTCCCCAACCATGTCCCAAGACTCTCACTCCACACTCGTAAGCACCCTGGAAAATATTAGGGTCCAACCCAACACCCTCATATTGGGAGACTTCAACTACCCCTCCATTAACTGGGAAAACTACTCATGTACTAATACACTTGACCAACATTTCCTGGAATTCATTAATTCCAATGCCCTAGACCAGCTCATTCTTACCTCCACTAGAGGGAGCAACATCCTTGACCTAGTTATCACTAACATGGGCGACCATTGCTCTACACCAATAGTCAACTCCTCCCTGCTTAGATCTGACTATAAACTAATCACCATGGATATCCACATCCCACCCACATCCCCAGCAAAGGTAACCACCACGAAAAACTTCTCCAAAGCTAACTGTGGACTCCTAAAAACAGAGGTGGCTAACTTCACGACACCCATGCAAATGGAGAATGGGTGCATGACTGCCGAATCATACACCAATGCACTATATGAACACATACACAAATGCATGGAACTGGCTATGCCCAACAGAACCAAGATGCTCTCCTCCTTAAAAAGAAAGCAAATCTGGTGGTCCCCTGCCATAAACAAAGTCTACAACAGAAGAAAAAAACTCTTGCAGAAAAAGGTGAAGTCAAAAGACTGGAAAAACTCCCCTTAATAGCCTACTATCTTGGCACCACATCTGTGTGCCCTGTTCAATCACAGCCTCTTCTCAGCCTTTATCCCTAAACAAACAGTTGAGATCTCTCATCAAATCCTCCAAATCTAGCTACGAAAACAAGATTGCAGCAGATACTAAAGATAACCACAAGGCCTTCTATGGTTATGTCAAAAATCTCCATGGCAATACCCAGGTTTGCTCCAAGCTACTGCACAATGGTACCTCTTATACCGAGTCAACAGATATTGCCAATA
Source organism: Protopterus annectens (assembly GCF_019279795.1). Classification (NCBI taxonomy): domain Eukaryota; kingdom Metazoa; phylum Chordata; order Ceratodontiformes; family Protopteridae; genus Protopterus; species Protopterus annectens. The sequence goes on from NC_056746.1 coordinate 40,746,821, forward strand.
TACTGGCCGACAAATTCAGTGCCATCTTTACCCATCTCTCCCCCACTAAAAGACCTATCACAATACCAAACGAATGCCAGGCACCCAGTATTACTGCTGCACAGGTTAAAACTTCATTGTCCAAGGCCAAGAATACAGCTTCCATGGGACCTGACAATATCCCTGGCTGTGTTCTACCTGAACTACAAAGTGAATTGGCACCACATCTGTGTGCCCTGTTCAATCACAGACTCACATCAGGCTTTATCCCTACCAAATGGTGCACTGTACAGTCATCCCTCTCCATAAAGGGGTGGGTGGCTACAGACCCTGGGAACTATCGCCCCATTAGCCTGATGAGTCGGATATGTAAGGCTATGGAGTGCATCATCATGACCTAATAAATAAGGATATAGGGAATCTCCAAACTCTGGAAACCATGCAATTTGGCTTGGTGAAGGGTAGATCATGCTTGCTCAACCTGGTCGACTTCTTCGAGTCAGTCACCAGAGCTGTGGATGAGGGCAAGGTAGTTCATACAACTACCTTGATCTGGTCAAAGCCTTTGATACCATTCCCCACTCTCGAATCATAGATAGACTCACTAAACTAGGCAACAACCCCTATATCACTAGGTGGGTGGCAAACTGGCTCACAGATAGAACCCACAGTGTGAAAGTATCAGACTCCAAGTCAGACTGCCGACCAGTCACGAGTGGAGTCCCACAGGGATTGGTCCTAGGTACTTTCCTGTTTAGCATCTACTTCTCTGAAGTCCAGGCCAACATGAAGGGTCTCTGGCTGACCAAGTTCGCAGACGATTGGTAGCTGGGAGCCATTATTAACTCCCCAAGTGATGTAGATATCCTACAAAAAGGCCTCATCGAGACCAACAATTGGTGTCAAAACCATGGCCTTAAACTCAATGCCAAAAAATGCGTCATCATCCTCTTTTGAAAAAACTCAGGTCCCATGAATTACCACATCGATGGAAGTCCACTGAGCACTGATGGCATTATAAGACATCTGGGAATATAGGTTGAGAGCAACCTCTCCTTTGACCACCACAAAGCCATTGTGGTCAGAAAGTTCTTCTATGTGGCACATCTCATTACTAAGGGTTTCACATCCAGGAAGAAGGAGGTCATCGTCTCTCTCTACCCTTCCCTCATAAGACCAATCATTGAGTACAATGCCACATTTGGCATGTACCTCACCAGACATATGTGACAACTGGAGAGACCACAAAAGTACCTCACAAAGAGGATACTAGGCCTTAAACACTTCTTATATGGACAGACTCAAAAAACCTCCAGCTATTCTCTGTCTCATATCGCCTACTTAAAGGCAATCTCTGCTTGACTTACAAAGCCACTTCTCTCCCAACCCTGTTAGATATGCTACATCTAAATAAATCCCAATTCCTCCGCACCACATGCTCCAGAGACCTCAACCTCATTACCACAATCAATAGAACACACTGGAGAGACAGGTTCTTAACCCAGAGACTGGTTCTTAACTCGAGACTGCCCCTGCTCTGGAATAGACTTCCAATACAAGTCAAGCAGAGCACCTCTCTGGTCCTCTTCAACAGAAATCTTGACAACTGGATGGGAAATAGAAAATTCACCCGGGGATCATTCCAGTGGGTCTGCTCGATAGAGGCAGTGGAAACTAACGTTGGGGGACACAATGCCAGGGCAATCCTATGGTCTAGGTGTGTAAAGGCTCCAGAGCCATTAGCCTAGTACACGCCTGTGAACCTATGTGGTAATTGTTATGAAACCCCCTTGATATTTAAGGCTGCAAGAAAATCTGTAGGAAAACTAAAATTATGCGGACAATGGTGTGAGCTATGCTTATTTTGTCTGTTCACGCAGAACAGTGTCCTCTTAGTATACGCTTAGTGTAGGCATTAATTATTTTTCCTTGTTTACCAGGAATTTCTGAATTGAAAAAAATAACAAAATGCATGCATCAGTAAGTACAAAAAAACAAAGAAAATGTCCACAGGGGCAAATAGCAATATCTACAAACTAATTAATTGAAACAGTACCAGAGTGCTTTTGTTCCAACAGTCGCAGAACTTCATCAGACTCTGATGAAGTTCTGCAACTGCTGGAATGAAAGCACTCAGGTACTATTTCAATAAATAAGTCCTAAATTAAGTTTATCCCATTTTCAATGGAGGCCTGGAGAGAAAAGCTCTACAAGTTAGACAAGTTCATTTATATAATAGAAAAAAAAACAATGGCATTTTGTGAAAATACGTACGAGTTTACATGAAACACAGTTATATACAATACACCAAAAACTCATCATATAAAATACAGTAGTACATCATTTTAAGGAAATATGTGATTTTTTTTCATACACGAGGTAGCTGATTACAGAGAAGTTACACAGTTAATAGTGGATGCATTATATAATGTGCGTTTCAGTTGGAAGTACAGAGAAGGGGTCAAAAGAAACAAGGGATATAGCAGGAGGTAGAGCTTGGAAACTGTAGTTATATGAAACAGTAGTTAGCTTGAGGTGGACAGCATGTATAATCATGTATTAAAGCAAACAGAGATAATAAAAGGTTTCAGGGGATGGGAGTTTGTAGGAGAGAAATAGGTAGAGATTGTAGGGAGCAGTAAATAGAACAACAGCGTTAAAGATATTTGTGGGATTATCTTATATAACAGCATCAACTTGAAAAATGCTTTCTGGAAGCTTGTCACTTGTAGAGACAATCACCTCATTTTACTTCCTTTTTCCATCTGCCAGTCCTGACAATATCAGTAATTTTTAATTTTTCTGTTTTCTAGATCGCAATATTTCATAACCAATAAAGAGGAAATATGAGAGAGAGAGAGAAAGAGAGTGCTGAAAATGTTGATAAAATATTTATAAATGTTGAAGTTTAAGGGACGCATTAGTTTTGACAAACATATTCATAACTTTAGCACTTGTAAAACTGACAGAAAAAATCCCTGCTTCTCATAATGAATGCAGTAGCAGTCGTGTAAAACTCATGCTGAAATCAAAAGTTTTACCTCAACACATATGTAACCTTTGCTGGAGGGACATGGTATAAAATCCATCATAAAATGTATAATTTTCAACTAAAATACTTCATTTAAGCACTAGTTTACATAAGCAATATAAACACCCATTTTATAAGGCCCATAAGGTACTTGAGGTGTCCATTGTATGGATTCCCCCCACCTCATCCCAAGATGTTATAAGGTTCTTATGACTGGTAAGTTATGCCTCACAACTCCTCTATCAGTATTGTCATATCTGTAATAACAGTCACACCCATCATGTCTTATTGCTTATATAAAACACCTTTGACATGCATTAGAGAAAGATTTTAATTAATTAGAAAAAAATAATTTATAAAACATGTAAACAGTAAGAATTTTTGCAGTCTCTGTGTATGTTAATGACTGTTTCTTCACATAAAATATTTCCTTATATATATACTGTGACAATGTGAGGTATTGCCAGCTATGCCAGAAGACGTAGGGCAGTGGATGGTAACATATGCCAGCACAGCTAGCTGGAATTTTGTAAAGAATTATATGTTATTTGTATATTAAAATGATTTGTACAGATGCTTGTGTTGGAAATGGATTTGTAAAGTTGTTTGTGTTAAAAAATGTACCAACAGTGGGTCCTAACTGTTTTGTAACTGAATTAAATATATATATATATATATATATATATATATATATATATATATATGTATATATATATGTTAACAGAGGATACTGGAAGCGGAGAGGTTAAGCTCAGCTCCAGCTAGCTTTAGAAAATAGTAAGAAATTTCTGGGCCTAGGCCATAAACATGTTATCTCACAGTTTTGAATGAAGCCAGAGATGCAATGTCTATAGGAAGCATGGTTTGTTAGTCTTTGTAGGAGGAGAAGAAATTTGTAATTGATTTATGATTTTCTGAAGCTGCACCAGATCTGAACAATGCTCTTGTGTGTGTATTATTGACATGTAGGTGCTAAGTCCTGGCCATTTCTAGCAACGGGGGGTTGCATAGAAATCATAAGTCAGATGACCAATTGTATGTGATGTCATTCTGTACAGAAATAATGATTTAAAATTAGGTGAGGCAGAAGTCTCAGCAGCAGTATATTTCATGGAACCGGACATAGAAGGATCCATCACCTACTTCATCTTGCCTTGCTCTATTAAGTAGATAGTGAACACTAATTCTCTAGATGAGTCAGGAAAATATAGTGGGAATAGTTAAGTATTGTTTTTCTGTAACTGTGTGAATCTTTCCAGCTGTGTTATTTTTAATATTTCTTGTGACTATTTATTATAAAATATATTTAAACTTTTCATTGTGCCTGGTCCTTTAGAGAATATTTTAACCTTTGAGAGTATTTATTTTTATTGATGACACTGTGGTGACTCATGTAGCCTGGCTGCTTCATCAACATTACCATTTTTATTAATATTAATTTCACTCAATATAATTGGGTAGCCTTGCAAGGGCCTTAAGCAGCTGTTTTTGTAGTGTCTGGTCGTAGTGATAACTACCTTATAGCCTGGGCAGAAGGGAGCACAGTGGGTAGATCTGTGTCAGCCTTTCCTAGATGTGTGTGTGTGTGTGTGTGTGTGTGTGTGTGTGTGTGTGTGTGTGTGTGTGTGTGTGTGTGTGTGTGTGTGTGTGTGTGTGTGTGTGTGTGTGTGTGTGTGTGTGTGTGTGTGTGTGTGTGTGTGTGTGTGTGTGTGTGTGTGTGTGTGTGTGTGTGTGTGTGTGTGTGTGTGTGTGTCAGCTACTTGGAACAGGGACGCAAAGCACTGGTTTCACAGAGAGGGTGCTGGAGAACTTGGCTTGGATACTCAGCTGAGGACTTAACTCTACAGCTGTGCCAGTGGGTTGCCTTAATGGGGACAAGACAACATCCCAGGCTGCGTTTTATATGAACTTCAGAATGAACTGGCTCCCCACCTAAGCACCATGTTCAATTGTAATCTCACATCAGGCTTTGTGCCCACTGAATGTCGCACAGCAACAGTTATCCCACTCCACAAAGGGGGAGTCACCACTGATCCTGGGAACTCTCACCCTATAAGCCTGATGAGCCTGGTCTGCAAGGCCATGGAATGTATCATCATGGAACTCATAAACAAAGACATAGGTAACCTCCAAACTCTGGACCCCACCCAGTTCAGGTTTGTGAAAGGCAGATCATGCCTTCTGAACCTGATCGACTTCTTTGAGGCAGTCACCAAAGTCATAGATGAGGGTAAGCTGGTTCACACAGCCTATCTTGACCTCACCAAGGCTTTCGACACCATCCCCCATTCTGGAATTATAGCTAAACTCACTAAACTAGGTATAAATCCCTACATCACAAGATGGGTTGCCAAATGGCTCACTGACAGAACCCACACTGTAAAAGTTGCAGACTCCAAATATGACTTCAAAGCAGTGACAAGTGGAGTACCACAGGGTTCAGTCCTGGGACCTCTCCTGTTTGGTATCTACTTCTCTGAAGTACAGGCTAACACAGAAGACCTCTGGCTAATGAAGTTCGCAGATGACTGCAAACTAGGAGCCATAGTCGAGTCCCCAAATGATGTGGACATCCTACAGAAGGGCCTCACTTAGACAGATGCCTGCTGTCAGAGGCATGGCTTCAAGCTCAATGCCAAAAAGTGCATCCTCATCCCCTTTGGTAAAAACTCTGTACCCATGAACTACCACATAAACGGCAGTCTACTTAATGCCGAATGTGTGATAAGAGACCTGGCGACCGAGTTGGACAGTAGTCTCTCCTTTGATAATCACATCGCCACAGTAGTCAGGAAATCCTTCCATGTGGCACACCTCATCACAAAAGGGTTCTCATCCAGGAAAAGAGGTCAGTTCCCCTCTACTAGACACTCATTAGACCCATTATAGAGTATAACGCCCCTTTTGGAATGTACTTCACAAGACATCTGCAGCAACTGAAAAGGCCACAGAAGTACCTCACAAAGAGGATTACTGGCCTCAAACAGATGCCCTACACTGACCATATCAAAAAACTCCAGCTTTACTCTGTAGCATATCGCCTACTCCAAGGAAATCTCTGCCTAACATATAAAGCTATGTTAAACCCAAAGCTATTGGACATGCTACACCTAAAGAAATCCCAATCCCTCTGAGCTACATGCTCTAGGGACCTAAACCTTGTCACCACAATAAACAGGACATTCTGGTGGGATAGATTCCTGTCCTAGAGACTTTCTATACTCTGGAACAAGCTACCCATCTGTGTCAAGCAAAGTTCCTCATTAACACTCTTCAAGAAAAATTTTGATGAGTTGATGGGAAATAGGAAATACACCCCGAGGATCACTTCTGTGGCTCTGCTCGACAGGGGCACAGAAAATTAACTTTCTTGGTGCTGTACGCCAGAGAACCTTGTTGGCTAGGCTTACATAGGCCCTTGGGCCAATAGCCTAGTACCTACCTATGAACATATGAACATGGGACAGATAGAGAAACCGAGACTGTGGTCTGAGTGTGTTCTCTGCGTGCTCTTAAAGGAAATTGTGCTTTATTCAGGCAGCTCTATCTGGAAATACTGGATGTATCCATTTTTGTTCCTAGTGAACATCCCTCTCCAAAGTCAATGGTGAGGATTGAAGCTCCTTCATTAGTGACCCAGAGTGGGGACATCACATATACACCCTCCCTATGTACTTGTATGCGTAGTTGTTATAAGGTTGTTTGGTATCCCTTGCTGTTTATGTCTTTATGTCAGCTTGTTAACAATTATACTGTTTTTAGGGTAGCAACAGGTTTTTATGTAGCAACCTCATACCTTGATGCTACCTCTGAAAGAAATGAATGATTTAACAGTTTACAAACTGTCACTAAGTCATCACTATCAATTCTCTTAATGACAGCTTGCAAACTGTCACACTATTTAACACCCCCTACTACCTGGGGCAGTTGCTTTCTCCACCTCATAAAGCTCTACACATATGAAGCATTCTGAATGCCCCTCATGTATATTAGAATCAAAATCTAAATGCTGCAATCATCATGGAATTATTTTTTCTGACAGTTTTAATTTGGTATAAAGTTCATGTAATGATCTGTAGTAGGTAATAAACGTGTACTTTTACTCATAGGTAATAAACGTGTACTTTTACTCAGTAGGTAATAAACGTGTACTTTTACTCATAGGTAATAAATGTGTACTTTTACTCAGTAGGTAATAAACGTGTACTTTTACTCATAGGTAATAAACGTGTACTTTTACTCATGGGTAATAAATGTGTACTTTTACTCAGTAGGTAATAAACGTGTACTTTTACTCATAGGTAATAAACGTGTACTTTTACTCAGTAGGTAATAAATGTGTACTTTTACTCATAGGTAATAAACGTGTACCTTTACTCATGGGTAATAAACGTGTACTTTTACTCAGTAGGTAATAAACGTGTACTTTTACTCATAGGTAATAAACGTGTACTTTTACTCAGTAGGTAATAAATGTGTACATTTACTCATAGGTAATAAATGTGTACTTTTACTCAGTAGGTAATAAATGTGTACTTTTACTCATAGGTAATAAACCTGTACTTTTACTCATGGGTAATAAACGTGTACTTTTACTCAGTAGGTAATAAACGTGTACTTTTACTCATAGGTAATAAACGTGTACTTTTACTCAGTAGGTAATAAATGTGTACATTTACTCATAGGTAATAAATGTGTACTTTTACTCAGTAGGTAATAAACGTGCACTTTTACTTATAGGTAATAAACTTGTACTTTTACTCAGTAGGTAATAAACGTGTACTTTTACTCATAGGTAATAAACGTGTACTTTTACTCAGTAGGTAATAAACGTGTACTTTTACTCAGCAGATAATAAATGTGTACTTTTACTCATAGGTAATAAATGTGTACTTTTACTCATAGGTAAGGATGATTATTCCCAGTTCAGGTGTTCTATCCTACTTCATTCTACAGATTTTACAGAATGCTCTATGAACTGCAGTAAAGATAGCATGCATGGGGACTTTTTCAGTTGTTTGAAGACAAACTTATGAAAATGATGTGACCAAATCTGTCAGGGCAAAACAAGAACACCATTTGCTCATTAGTGACATCACCCAGGTTTTGATAAAAGTAGTAAGGGGTTCAGGAGAGATTGTCTTCAATATGGAATGGTTTGAAGAGATTTTGTTCCATGAAGAATATAGTTGTATTTGTTTCCTGAGTTTAGGTCATGGAGTTGTCCTGGCCATTTTCATGTCAGTTGACCACTGTCCTTTCTCTTGACCATTAGATCGCACTGGACATGCCAGTTACTTAGTCTTCCTAAAAAGACCAAACAGTAACTTTATCAATGACATTGTGAGCTATTTAAATTTTATTTTTGATATACTTGCTTTTTAGGTCACTTTACAGCTGACTGTGACTTGTTTTTCTGTACTGAAATGGAAACAGTGTTATTAGCGGTGTTTGAGAGGTACAGTCCTAATTCAGAATCTCCATATCCAGCTGTGTTATGTTTCATCTCGTGAGGTATAATAGTATTACCGAACGCACCAAGCAGTGCACATGTGCTGATGTCAATACCACACTTTTTTCTAAGATGAACATGTATGCAGTTCTGCAACTTCTCATTTTAAGAGAAATATTTCACAGGCACGAATTTCTTCTTCTTCTTTCAGCTTTTCCCGGTTAGGGGTTGCCACAGCGGATCATCTGTCTGCTCATGATTGGCAGTGGAGTTTTACATTGTCGAGTTGCCAGCCCGGCGCCCAACCTTCCACAGAAGGCACACACATGCACACACTCACACCTAGGGCCAGTTTAGATTGTCCAATCCACCTACTGCATGTCTTTGCGATGTGGGAGGAAACCGGAGCACCCAGAGGAAACCCACGCGACCACAGGGAGGACATGCAGACTCCGCACAGAAGGCAGCCCAGCTGAGAATCGAACCAGAGAACCTCTTGCTGTGAGGTAGCAATGCTAATCGCTGCACCACCGTGGCCGCCCTAAATTTCTAATCCACATAATTGCATTTTGGCCCTCATATCAGCTCCTGGTATGAAAACAGCAGCATACCCAGTTTCTGAGCACCAAATATATCTTTGAAACAGTAGTAGATGCCAGATCCACTACATCACATAAAAATTTCAACAAAACACAAATTAAAGGTCATGCTGCTAAATTCTAGGAGTCTGAACATGAAACTGCACTAATTGCAAGCATTCTTAACCCTGGAAAATGATGACATCTGTGCAGTCACAGAAATCTGTTTCAAAGCTGCTGAGAGTACCCAAGCCTTACCTGGTTACTTATCCTATCATACATTCAGACCCCAAACTGTGGGTAGTAAAGCCAAAGGAGGTGGAGTTTCAATATACATTAAAGACATACATACCTCCAAGCTGGCCAAACAGTATGACGCACAGAAGACACTCCAGGTGCAGTTAACCATTGACAAATCCCCTATTCAAATCATCTACAGGCCCCCAAATCTGACTCAAGATGCCCAATCCACCTATTTGAACCTGTTCAAAAATATCAGGATTCAACCCTTTACCCTGATCCTGGATGATTTTAACTTCCCAAATATGGATTGGAAGATGTTCTCATGCCAGATCACAAATGTCCAGAAATTCCTTGATTTTGTCAATGAAAATGCCTTGGAACAGCTAGTCAATACCCCCACAAGGGGTGATAATATCTTGGACTTGGTATTAATCAACATGAGTAACCACTGCAGCATCCCTATAGCATCATCCTCCCTGGTAAGATCTGACCACAAAGCGGTCACTTTCAAAGTCACTATCTCCCCCAATCCCCCTCTAGCTAGGATCAGACATAAAAACCTCTCCAAAGCTGATTACAGCCTCCTGAGGGATGGTATAAACAGCTTCACAGCCCCCTTCCCTTTTGTAGGAACTGGCACCAATATCCAAAACTACAACAAAGCACTATAGAAGCATTTATATAGATTAATGGAATCAGGAATACCCGACCAGACTAAATCATCCTCTGCAAGGGAGAGTAAACCTACCTGGTAGAAATTTGCAATAAATCAACTCTATAACAAAAGGAAAAAAATTGCTGTCCAAGACCAAGAAGGAGCAGGTCCCCAATTGGAAGCAATGTCTCCTTAGCCTGAACAAGCAAATAAGAACTCTAGTGAAATCCTCCAAAGCAAACTTCGAGTCCAAATTGGCCACATCTGCTAGAGACAATCATAAGGCCTTCTTCATATATGTCTGCAACCTCAAAGGGAGCACCCAGATCTGTTCAGAACTGGTGGTCAAAGACATCACATATACAAATGCCAGAGATATAGCAAACTTGCTGGTTAACAGATTCATTGAAAACTTTACCCCTCTGCCCCCCCATCAGTAAATCTGAACATCCTCAGTACCTTCCCGCTTCCCCTTATACCTAGAAAACAGTTCATCAATGCTGTCTCAAAGGCAAATAACACAGCCTCCATGGGACCCGATAACATCCCAGGCTCCATCCTATGTGAACTCAGGCAGGAACTTGCAACACCATTAGGCACCCTATTCAACCAAAGCCTGAGTACTGGCTTCATCCCAGATGAGTGGAGGACAGCCACTGTCATGCCTTTACACAAAGGTGGAGCAGCCACCGATCTGGGAAATTATAGACCATTCAGCCTAACTAGTCTGTTCTGCAAGGCTGTGGAACGGATTATCATGGACCTTATTAACAAGAACATTGGCAACCTCCAAACACTTGATCCTACACAGTTTGGCTTCATCAAGGGGAGGTCATGTCTCCTAAATTTGGTCGACCTCTTTGAGACAGTCACCACAGCCATGGATGAGAGGAAGACAGTGCACACAGTCTACCTTGACCTGGCCAAAGCTTTTGACACTATTCCCCACTTTCTCAACTAGGCATCAATCCATATGTTATCAGATGGGTAGCAAACTAGCTCACTGAGAGAACCCACGTAGTCAAAATAGAGGATGCCATCTCAAGCAGAAGACCAGTAACAAGTGGAGTACCTCAGGGTTTGGTCTTTGGACCTCTGTTATTTGGGATATACTTTCCTAAGGTGCAGGCCAAAACCAGTGGGCTATGGCTGGCCAGGTTTGAAGATGACTGCAAGTTGGGTGCAGTCATCAATTCTCCTAGTGATGTGGACATCCTCCAAAAGGGTCTCACTCAGACAAATGACTGGTGCCAGAAACATGGCCTCAAGCTGAATACCAAAAAATGCATCATCATCCCCTTTGGGTAGAGTGATGTCCACACAAATTATCACATTAATAACAACATCATAAACCTCAATCAGTTGTGAGGGATTTGGGCACCCAGGTTGATAGCAACCTGACTTTTGACCAACATGTTGCTTCCGTTGTACCAAAAGCCTTCTAACATGGCCCACCTCATAAGTAAGGGTATCTCATCCAGGGACAAGGAGGTCATAAGATCCCTGTATTCTTCCCTTATAAGGTGCATTATTGAGTCAAATGACCCATTTATCTCGCAAAGCACATGCAGCAGCTGGAGAAACTACAGAGGTTCCTCACCAGGAGAATCCAAGGTCTCAAACATCTACCATACATAGATAGGCTAAAACCCCTGTCCCTCTACTCAGTTTCATACGACTCCTCAGAGGTGACCTCTGTCTGGCATGCAAGGCGATCACTGACCCCGCCTTGATGGGACTGCTGCATATCCGCAGGTCAAGCACCACTTGAGTAACCCGCACACGTGGTCTCAATCTCATCTGTGACATCAACAAGACTTGTTGGCAGGACAGATTTGTGTCCCAGAGACTCCCCATCTATGAAATAGAATCCCACTCCACATCAAGCAGAGTACCTCTTTACCCCTTTTTAAGTGCAATCTGGATAACTGGATGCGAAACAGAAAATTTACCCCTGGGATTCCACCCATGTCCCTGCTGGACAAGGGCATTGGGTGCTGATTTATTTAAACATAGGCTAAACTCTTGGCTAGGCTTATAAGGGCCTGAGGGCCAATAGCTTAGTAACTTTCTATGATCCTATGAATAAATGAAAAATAAATAAACAAAGACCTTCCCTGATAAACTGTAAGTATGATTTAACACTTAAAGTAACTAAATGTGATCCCTGAGATTCAGAAAGAATCTCAATATAAATGTTATATAAGGTAATTGTATGTGGCTTGGATCCTTTAAGGACTGGGAAGTGCTTCTTCAAAGGAATAAATTAAAATATTTGTATTAGTAGTCGAAGCACATAATACATCTCCTGCCTTCACAGACTTAGAGGACAAGAAGAAGAGCAATGCACAGGCTCTACACACCCTTCTCTGACCTACTCCCCACGTGTCACGTCAAGATCTCATTATAAAGATTATAATAGAACCCTCCATCTTCTCCATTTAATGTAAATTCTACCCCCTCCCACTTGCCCCAGCTCTCATATCCTCAATGAATGTAAAGAGATTAAAAGAACCCTGACCCAAGAATCAGGATGCTCTCCTCCGGATTACTCAGTAATAATGGATGGCAATGTCAGGGTCCACTAGCATTTTAAACAGATTAACTTTTATTCATTACAAAATGGGAGCTCTGTAGAAACAAGGTTAACATGGCAGTCATGCAACTCTAAACTCATAAACGCAGTGCATTATGGGAGGCATACACTCAAACTGTAAATGCTGTACAAGGATCTTAAACTGGTAATGGCTGTGGTACATATTGTCAACATATATAAGCAGTCTAACAAGCTTTACTTACATACCATTACACCCAGCTCTCATTATTATTAAGCCACCAACTAAATCAAAAGGTTTTGTAACCCACCCACTCCTTTTCTGTTATTATTTTTTAATTCTTTCAGAATTATTATTTATATTTGTTAATCAGGTAGAGGACTGACCTCTCTGGACCTTTTTCAGACTCTGACCAGGAATGATATCTGGTTAAGCGACTTGCTCTTAGTCATGCAGTTAGATAACGGAGTCTGAGGGAATCAAACCCTGGACCCTAGGAAGCAGCTTGTTAATGTCCCCGTAATCCTCTGTGCTAACTGCCAGACAGCATCACTTTGGTTTACACAGGATATCAAGGAGAAAGTGGGCACAGGATGTTCTTCTAAGACTTCTATTTTTCCATTTGTGTCAGTTGGCATGCTCCGAATAAGAACAGGGTAAAGGTCCCTGTATAGGTAATGTGTGTATACAGAAGACAAAATGGTCTATGTCTGCCACCAGAGCATTGTTTCCGGAGGCACTTACTTCCCCTCGATCAAATGTTGTTACAGGTGGTGAGCTTACACAATCCATTTGATTTTAAATTCAGATTTTAATTTCATTGCATCTGCTTTAGCTTGCTTGCCACACTAGCTTGATTTACCAACTGAATTGCCATTTAATAGGAACATTTACTACCTCTATGGCTTCTGAAGAACCTGTCAGCTCCTTTGCAGAGAATGTATAATACTGTTTGACAGAAAATGTAAAACAGTAACTAATATAGTGCTTCAGACTTAGAATGAATTGATTATTCTGACTGCAAGTGTGGAGCTGCAAACTGAAAGTGAAGCATATGCCACATAGCTATGTACTGATAAAGGTCACAACTCCTAGAATGCATTATGAGCTTTTAACCACTGATTACAACAGCCAGAATGTGCATTAATGTATAAGCAAATGCTTGTAAAGTAGCTGATCCCTTGACCTATAGTCACTGCAAATTCACATTTGAAAACTTTCGGTCATTCTGACTGGGCAGTTTGAGGTAAGAAAGTGGCACAGTTCTGGATTTGCAGAGAAGCATCATAAGTGAATATATAACCCGTAACTGCATAATGCATGTTACATACAGATTCTCCTTGCATTGCCTTTTCATCCTGCAGTCGTGCTTTCCTCAGATGGTTTGATTTTGAAATTCAGATTATGTGAGCAGATGGGAGTCTATATACCCACTGTGCCTGAGAAAGACTTTGTACTTATAACTTCACAGCTGGTCAGTCAGTTCTTTCCTCCCTTCTTACTTCCTTGAATATCAGTTCATCGTGTTTTTTCTTTTGCTGAAGTAAGAGAGGTTCTGCTTTTTATGTCCATTATCTTACTTAACAGGTTCATAGGTCATAGGTGCATACCAGGCTAAAGACCACAAGGGCCCTTAAAAGCCTAGCCATTCAACACAAATGTGACCTACAAATTAATTTACATTTGGTTTATACTGGGTAATTAACTGACTGCCACTGTCCATCAGAGACATAGAAGCCAGACGAGGGGTGAATTTCTGATTACCCATCCACTGGTCCAAGTTGCACTTAAATAGGGATAGAGAGAAACTCTGCTTCACAGGGATGGGGAGCCTGTTCCAGCGAATGAGAATTCTCAGAGAAAAATATTTTTGTCTAACATGTCCTATTTATGTTGTATGCAAGTTTTAGTTTTTTTAATCTAGTAGTGCTGATGCTGTTTGTTTTGCAGATGTGCAAAAGGTTCATCAAAACAAGGTGCAGGAATGCCATGTATGTCAGGCAAAGATCATTTCTCAGAAGTTTGTATGATACCAAGTAAAGAGACAGGGCTTTTTAGCGATCAGTGTAAGACAGTATTCTTTGTGTAAGCAACTTTTGTGGACATTACACTCACTGCATGTGTTTGGTCAGGTACATACCAAAGGGGACATTATACTCTATGATGGGCCTGATGAGGGTTCAGTACAGTGGTATGATGACCTCTGTGGACCTAGATATCGGGTTCCTGTTAGATGACCGAAGAAGCATTCTATCGAATGCGTCTTGGTTGAACTTCGAACAACGAAAAGGCAAAATAGCGAAGCGGCTTTTAAGCAAATTCTTTCCCAGGGAAAGAATTCACTTGGCTGCTTCCATTGCTTTGCCATTTCGGCATTGTAGTGAGATCTTGGAGTTGGTATATTTAAGTAGGGGGGTTTGGGGGTGAAGACCCCCACTTTATGTATTCTTTCAATTTGTTTTTTTCTTTTTTTTAGAAAAAAATCGCTGTTCTGAGATTTCAAGATTGTAAGCTTTCGCTTACATGGGGTCAATTATTCATTGTTCGCTTTTTTAAGCATTCGATGATATAATATAGACCCTAGATATCATGCCCTTGTTTATAAGCTGAGCAGCATAGAAGGATTTTCTTACTACCTTGGACACATGTTGGTTGAAGACTAGGTTACTGTCGATGTGACTACCAAGTGTTTGGACTAGTGAATCAACTTTTAAGTTTTATTTTATTGATGACATAGTTACTCAGGGTGGCAGACTTCCCAAAAGATACTATAATGCATTTCCTGATATTGAGTTTTAAGCCACGGATTTGGCACCAAGTGTTTGTCTGTGTTAAACCTTCCTGAATGGTGTCCTCATCCTGAGGGGATTCGACTGCTCCCAATTTGCAATCATATGTGAACTTGTTTAGCCAGGGCCTTTGACATTGGCTTTTACATTCAAAAAGTAGATGCCAAAGAGGAGTGGGCCAAGCACAGAGCCCCGGGGGACCCCAATGGTGACTGGCCTCCTTGTGGTGCCTGCCTCATTGATTCTAACCTTCTGAGTTCTATCAGTGAGCCAGCTCTCTATCCAGCATGTCATAAAGGGGTTTATACCTAGTTCTGTAAGTTGAAACTGAGTATAAATGTTAAGTTCACATAAAATCACTTTAGCTAACAGATCTTGGAGACTATCTCTCTGATGCCCTCCCTGTGGGAGGAATAAAGACACCTTGTTGAAGTTTCCAGTAATTTATTCAGTTAAGTAGGTAGATGGATGAGTGTTCTCATTCTAGAGGAAGTTATAAACTGCCTATTTACTTTGGTGAGAGTTTTTATCTTTATGGAAATTACTCTTCCATTACAAGTCCAGTATCCAGTAAGGATTTGATAAGAATTGCTGGCCATGAAATCCCAAATAAAATGGGTAAAATACATGAAGTAATGATTGATTGTTCATAGATTCATAGAGATATACTAGGCTAATGACAGCAAGGGCCTCTATAAGCTTAATCATGCCATCCACTCCAACCCAATTGTGTCATAATGGGCATTTATTAGGAGAGAGTATGTTAGTTAGGAAATTTCTAGAGGTTATATGGCGGCATGTTAATTTGGGCATTACTGTCTGCCTGTTTCTGTCACAAACATGGGAACCAGACCTGGGGTGAATTTCCGATTTCCCATCCATTGGACAAGGTTATGCTTAAATAGGGTTAGGGACAGACTCTCCTTTGCATGAGTGGAGAGCCTATTCCAGAGCATGGGGAACTTCTGAGACACATCTGTTTAGCCAGCATGTGTTATTTATGTTACAAGCAACATTTTAATCCTTGGATCTAGCGGGTCTGATGCTGTTTATTTTTTGGATGTGCAAAAGGTCCTTCAGAGCTAGATCCAAGGATACCCTTGTATGTCAGGCATAGATCACCTCTCAGTAAACTGTAGGAGACTTATCTGCAGCACGGTTAGTTACTTATCTGGAGCATGGTTAGTTACTTATATGCAGCACGGTGAGTTACTTATCCGCAGCACGGTGGGTTACTTATCTGCAGCACGGTTAGTTACTTATCTGCAGCATGGTTAGTTACTTATCTGCACCACTGTTAGGTACTTATCTGCAGTACGGTTTTTACTTATCTGCAGCATGGTGAGTTACTTATCTACAGCATGGTTAGTTACCTATCTGCAGTACGGTTTGTTACTTATCTGCAGCACGGTGATTTACTTATCTGCAGCACGATGAGTTACTTATCTGCAACACGGTTAGTTACTTATCTGGAGCACAGTTAGTTACTTATCTGCAGCACGGTTAGTTAATTATCTGCAACATGGTGAGTTACTTATCTGGAGCACGGTTAGTTACTTATCTGCAGCACAGTTAGTTACTTATCTGGAGAATGGTTAGTTACTTATCTGGAGCACGGTGAGTTACTTATCTGCAGCACTGTTAGTTACTTATCTGCCACACGGTGAGTTATTATCTGCAGCATGGTTAGTTACTTATCTGCAGCATGGATAGTTACTTATCTGCAACACACTTCCTTACTTATCTTCAGCACTGGTCGTTATTTATCTGGAGTAAGGTTAGTTACTTATCTGCAGCACGGTGAGTTACTTATCTGCAGCACGGTTAGTTACTTATCTGCAGCACGGTTAGTTACTTATCTGCAGCACGGTGAGTTACTTATCTGCGGTTAGTTACTTACCTGCAGCACGGTGAGTTACTTATCTGCAGCACGGTTAGTTACTTATCTGCAGCATTGTTAGTTACTTATCTGCAGCATGGTTAGTTACTTATCTGCAGCATGGTTAGTTACTTATCTGCAGCACGGTGAGTTACTTATCTGCAGCATGGTTAGTTACTTATCTGCAGCACGGTTAGTTACTTATCTGCAGCATTGTTAGTTACTTATCTGCAGCATGGTTAGTTACTTATCTGCAGCATGGTTAGTTACTTATCTGCAGCATGGTTAGTTACTTATCTGCAGCACGGTTAGTTACTTATCTGCAGCATTGTTAGTTACTTATCTGCAGCACGGTCAGTTACTTATCTGCAGCATGGTTAGTTACTTATCTGCAGCACGGTCAGTTACTTATCTGCAGCATGGTTAGTTACTTATCTGCAGCATGGTTAGTTACTTATCTGCAGCACGGTGAGTTACTTATCTGCAGCATGGTTAGTTACTTATCTGCAGCATGGTTAGCTACTTATCGGCAGCATGGTGAGTTACTTATCTGCAGCACGGTTAGTTACTTATCTGCAGCATGGTGAGTTACTTATCTGCAGCACGGTTAGTTACTTATCTGCAGCATGGTGAGTTACTTATCTGCAGCATGGTTAGTTACTTATCTGCAGCCAGGATCCACCAAGTCACTACACCACAGGTACCAGTATGATTCTATCATAATCCATGTGAGTGTTAATAACCTGAGATGTACTTCCCTGGACTATATGAAGAGAGACACTGTGATTACTTTGAATATGTATCTCAGGCACGTATGCATCTTGCATTGAACAGTGTTATATCTTCACCAAGGATGATGCGACAATATGAACAAAAGATGATTGAATTTAATAATTGGCTTACTTTCTGGTATCTTCCCAGGGGGATCAGCAAGGGAGGACACAGTAACAAAGTACATTGCTTTGCAAATGATAATCTGCACCTGTCTCACCTAGGCTTTTAAATATTGTCCAAAACTTTATCCATCCCCTTAAAGACATTTTTAGGCAATGCCAAACTGACAAACCTACGGACATAGCAAATAAAACCCAAAGAAACTTAAAGGTATTATTTCTCAATGCTAAGTGCCTAAACAAGAAACTCCCCTCATTCTGCAGAATGTAAACACCTGTGCCATCACAGAGACATGATTTAAATCCACAGAAAGTGCTCTGGCAGTGCAAGGATTCAGTACCTTCCACACATTTAGACTGTCAGCTAAACAGACACGGATAAAATTTGCAGGAGTCTTACTTTATTTGCAGCAAGCATAACTTTAGGTTAGTTAAACAGGACATGTGCAAATTCATGTGCAAATCAACATAGACAAAGTCCCGTACCATACCCTAGCAAGCTATAGTTCACCCTCTATGTTACTACCGCTACTGGAGACACTCACCATTAAACCAAATACCCTATTCATGGGAGACATTAACTACCTCTGTCTAGACTGGGAAACGTGCATTGCTCCATACTTGCACGCGCAAATATTTCTGGACTTTATTAACACAAATACCCTTGATCAGATAGGGCACTCACCCAACAGAGGTTCAAACATACTAGATCCAGTAATCACCAATATGGCAGAGTGATACACCCCCCCACCCCCATGTCACATCCTCACTGGTGAGCTTAGATCACAAAGCTGTCTCCTTCAAAATAAAATCAACTCAGTAACCCCAGCAAACCCTGTGACATTTAGGAAATATTTCAATGCAAACTACATCCTATTAAGTGATAGTTTGTTAAAATTCAGTGCCCCCCCCAACCCCAAGTTTACAGCAACCAATATTGAATCATTCACAGATACACTGTACAACCATGTAAATGATTGTGTAGAAGCTGTTGTGCCTTGCTAGAAGTAAAGCCCAAAATAAACTCTAAAAACAAACCACACTGCTGGAATCCTACCTTTGATACAGTATATAACAAAAGGAAAAAAGTCATGGCTAAAATCAGGAAGAGCAACTCCCATAATGATAATTAAACTAATTAAACTAAACAGGACACTAAGAGGCGTAATTAGGCCTGACATGGCCAGTTACACGATAAAGAGCATCAAAGTCTAAAGAAAATCACAAGGCCGTCTACACCTATGGCTGAAACCTCAAACGTCAGCATGCAGCAGTGTGCCAAACTGGTGGGCAGTGGTGCCACCTTCACCGAACAGAGTGACATAGCAAATTCGCTGTCTGACAAATTCCGTACAAACTTCACCCCTCACTCCCCCCTCCCCCATGAAATGCCTACTAGCACAACCCCCAAACTATTAACAGAAAGCAGGTCCTGGTGGTGTATGCTAAGGCCAAAAACAGAACCTCAGTGGCCCCCAACAATATTCTAGTTTATTGCCTAAATAGCTTGAAACATGACCTATCAGGACAACTTGAGTCACTTTTCAGCTACAACCTCAAAACAGGCTTTGTACAACAAGAAAGGAAGACTGTAACTGTTATTCCACTTCACAAGGGTGGACCATCAAAAGACCCCAGAAGCTACAGATCTAGTTTAATATGCAAAGTCATGGAATGAATTATCATGAAAATAATCAACAATGACACAGGCAACCTTCAGACACTGGACCCAACCCAGTTTGGCTTTCTTAAGGGAAGATTAAGCCTAGCAAACCTGGTGGACTTCTTTGAGAAGGTCACCAAGGTAATGGATGAGGGGAAAATGGTGCACACCTGGACCTTTCCAAGGCATTTGATACTATACCCCACTAGGTGCACACCTGGACCTTTCTAAGGCATTTGATACTATACCCCACTAGGTGCACACCTGGACCTTTCTAAGGCATTTGATACTATACCCCACTAGGTGCACACCTGGACCTTTCTAAGGCATTTGATACTATACCCCACTAGGTGCACACCTGGACCTTTCTAAGGCATTTGATACTATACCCCACTAGGTGCACACCTGGACCTTTCTAAGGAATTTGATACTATACCCCACTAGGTGCACACCTGGACCTTTCTAAGGCATTTGATACTATACCCCACTAGGTGCACACCTGGACCTTTCTAAGGCATTTGATACTATACCCCACTAGGTGCACACCTGGACCTTTCTAAGGCATTTGATACTATACCCCACTAGGTGCACACCTGGACCTTTCTAAGGCATTTGATACTATACCCCACTAGGTGCACACCTGGACCTTTCTAAGGCATTTGATACTATACCCCACTAGGTGCACACCTGGACCTTTCTAAGGCATTTGATACTATACCCCACTAGGTGCACACCTGGACCTTTCTAAGGCATTTGATACTATACCCCACTAGGTGCACACCTGGACCTTTCTAAGGCATTTGATACTATACCCCACTAGGTTCACACCTGGACCTTTCTAAGGCATTTGATACTATACCCCACTAGGTGCACACCTGGACCTTTCTAAGGCATTTGATACTATACCCCACTAGGTGCACACCTGGACCTTTCTAAGGCATTTGATACTATACCCCACTAGGTGCACACCTGGACCTTTCTAAGGCATTTGATACTATACCCCACTAGGTGCACACCTGGACCTTTCTAAGGCATTTGATACTATACCCCACTAGGTGCACACCTGGACCTTTCTAAGGCATTTGATACTATACCCCACTAGGTGCACACCTGGACCTTTCTCAGGCATTTGATACTATACCCCACTAGGTGCACACCTGGACCTTTCTAAGGCATTTGATACTATACCCCACTAGGTGCACACCTGGACCTTTCCAAGGCATTTGATACTATACCCCACTAGGTGCACACCTGGACCTTTCTAAGGCATTTGATACTATACCCCACTAGGTGCACAACTGGACCTTTCTCAGGCATTTGATACTATACCCCACTAGGTGCACACCTGGACCTTTCTAAGACATTTGATACTATACCCCACTAGGTGCACACCTGGAACTTTCTCAGGCATTTGATACTATACCCCACTAGGTGCACACCTGGACCTTTCTAAGGCATTTGATACTATACCCCACTAGGTGCACACCTGGACCTTTCCAAGGCATTTGATACTATACCCCACTAGGTGCACACCTGGACCTTTCTAAGGCATTTGATACTATACCCCACTAGGTGCACACCTGGACCTTTCTAAGGCATTTGATACTATACCCCACTAGGTGCACACCTGGACCTTTCTCAGGCATTTGATACTATACCCCACTAGGTGCACACCTGGACCTTTCTAAGGCATTTGATACTATACCCCACTAGGTGCACACCTGGACCTTTCTAAGGCATTTGATACTATACCCCACTAGGTGCACACCTGGACCTTTCTCAGGCATTTGATACTATACCCCACTAGGTGCACACCTGGACCTTTCTAAGGCATTTGATACTATACCCCACTAGGTGCACACCTGGACCTTTCCAAGGCATTTAATACTATACCCCACTAGGTGCACACCTGGACCTTTCTAAGGCATTTGATACTATACCCCACTAGGTGCACACCTGGACCTTTCTAAGGCATTTGATACTATACCCCACTAGGTGCACACCTGGACCGTTCTAAGGCATTTGATACTATACCCCACTAGGTGCACACCTGGACCTTTCTAAGGCATTTGATACTATACCCCACTAGGTGCACACCTGGACCTTTCTAAGGCATTTGATACTATACCCCACTAGGTGCACACCTGGACCTTTCTAAGGCATTTGATACTATACCCCACTAGGTGCACACCTGGACCTTTCTAAGGCATTTGATACTATACCCCACTAGGTGCACACCTGGACCTTTCTAAGGCATTTGATACTATACCCCACTAGGTGCACACCTGGACCTTTCTAAGGCATTTGATACTATACCCCACTACATGCACACCTGGACCTTTCTAAGGCATTTGATACTATACCCCACTAGGTGCACACCTGGACCTTTCTAAGGCATTTGATACTATACCCCACTAGGTGCACACCTGGACCTTTCTAAGGCATTTGATACTATACCCCACTAGGTGCACACCTGGACCTTTCTAAGACATTTGATACTATACCCCACTAGGTGCACACCTGGACCTTTCTCAGGCATTTGATACTATACCCCACTAGGTGCACACCTGGACCTTTCTAAGGCATTTGATACTATACCCCACTAGGTGCACACCTGGACCTTTCTAAGGCATTTGATACTATACCCCACTAGGTGCACACCTGGACCTTTCTAAGGCATTTGATACTATACCCCACTAGGTGCACACCTGGACCTTTCTAAGGCATTTGATACCCCACTAGGTGCACACCTGGACCTTTCTAAGGCATTTGATACTATACCCCACTAGGTGCACACCTGGACCTTTCTAAGGCATTTGATACTATACCCCACTAGGTGCACACCTGGACCTTTCTAAGGCATTTGATACCCCACTAGGTGCACACCTGGACCTTTCTAAGGCATTTGATACTATACCCCACTAGGTGCACACCTGGACCTTTCCAAGGGATTTGATACCCCACTAGGTGCACACCTGGACCTTTCTAAGGCATTTGATACTATACCCCACTAGGTGCACACCTGGACCTTTCTAAGGCATTTGATACCCCACTAGGTGCACACCTGGACCTTTCTAAGGCATTTGATACTATACCCCACTAGGTGCACACCTGGACCTTTCTAAGGCATTTGATACCCCACTAGGTGCACACCTGGACCTTTTTAAGGCATTTGATACTATACCCCACTAGGTGCACACCTGGACCTTTCTAAGGCATTTGATACCCCACTAGGTGCACACCTGGACCTTTCTATGGCATTTGATACCCCACTAGGTGCACACCTGGACCTTTCTAAGGCATTTGATACTATACCCCACTAGGTGCACACCTGGACCTTTCTAAGGCATTTGATACTATACCCCACTAGGATATAGTTTGGCAAACTCACTGAACTGGGAACAAACTACTTACATAATTCACTGGATTGCCAGCTGTCTCACAGACAGGTCCCAGGAAGTCAGGATTGGTAATATGACCTTCACTAAGGGATTAGTTATCACTGCGGTACTTTAGGGATCCATGCTGGGACTGCTTCTATTTGGCATCTACTTCTCAAAGATAAAAGCTAATGTCAAATGCCTTTGGCTGACCAAGTTTGCAGCTGAGTGCAAACATCTTATAAGATGGTCTAATACAGGCAAATGTCTGGTGCCAAAGTCATTGCTTAAAACTCAGTGCCAAGAAATGCATTGTAGTGATTTTTGGGAAAACTGACATCCAAGCTAATTACCCCATCAATAAGGCACCCTTAACAGCTGACCCAGTAGTCAGGGATCTGGGAATATGTAGGGAGTAATCTGGCCTTTGGCCAACATGTGGCTGAGGTAGTAAGAAAATTGTTCCATGTCACCTAGATTATAAATAAGGACATGGCATCCAAGTCCAAATAAGTCATAGTGTGACTTTATTTGACCCTTATCAAGCCAATCATTGAACATAATGCCCCAGCATGTATCTGACCAGACATATACAATCGCTGGAATGTCCACAAAGGTTACTTACCAGGCGAATCCAGTGTATAAACACATTGCCCTATACGGATCGCCTTAAAGCCCTATCTCTATACTGTGCTGCAGATAAGTAACTAACCGTGCTGTAGATAAGTAACTAACTGTGCTGCAGATAATTAACTCACCAAGCTGCAGATAAATAACTAACCATGCTGCAGATAAGTAACTCACCATGCTGCAGATAAGTAACTAACCGTGCTGCAGATAAGTAACTAACCGTACTGCAGATAAGTAACTACCCGTGCTGCAGATAAGTAATGAACCGTGCTGCAGATAAGTAACTATCCTTGCTGCAGATAAGTAACTAACCATGCTGCAGATAAGTAACTAACTATGCTGCAGATAATAACTCACCGTGCGGCAGATAAGTAACTAACCGTGCTGCAGATGAGTCACTAACAGTGCTGAAGATAAGTAACTAACCGTTATCTTCTCCTTGTTCAGTCTGGTGGGGGGGGGCTATCTGTGTGATGTACACTCCTTGTTCAGTCTGGTGAGGGGGGTATCTGTGTGATGTACACTCCTTGTTCAGTCTGGTGAGAGGGGTATCTGTGTGATGTACACTCCTTGTTCAGTCTGATGAGGGGGGTATCTGTGTGATGTATACTCCTTGTTCAGTCTGGTGAGGATGGTATCTGTGTGATGTACACTCCTTGTTCAGTATGGTGAGGGGCGTATCTGTGTGATGTACACTCCTTGTTCAGTCTGGTGAGGGGGGTATCTGTGTGATGTAGACTCCCTGTTCAGTCTAGTGAGGGGGGTGTCTGTGTGATGTACACTCCTTATTCAGTCTGGTGAGGGGGGTATCTGTGTGATGTACACTCCTTGCTCAGTCTGGTGAGGGGGTATCTGTGTGATGTACACTCCTTGTTCAGTCTGGTGATGGGGGTATCTGTGTGATGTACACTCCTTGTTCAGTCTGGCGAGGAGGTATCTGTCTGTTGTACACTCCTTGTTCAGTCTGGTGGGGGGATATCTTTGTGATGTACACTCCTTGTTCAGTCTGGTGAGGGGGGTATCTGTGTGATGTACACTCCTTGTTCAACTGGTGAGGGGGTCTCTGTGTGATGTACACTCCTAATTCAGTCTGGTGAGGGGGGTATCTGTGTTTTGTACACTCCTTGTTCAGTCTGGTGAGGGGGTATCTTAGTGATGTACACTCCTTGTTCAGTCTGGTGAGGGCGGTATCTGTGTGATGCACACTCCTTGTTCAGCTGGTGAGGGGGGTATCTGTGTGATGTACACTCCTTGTTCAGTCTGGTGAGGGGGGTATCTGTGTGATATACACTCCTTGTTTAGTTTGGTGAGGGGGGTATCTGTGTGATGTACATTCCTTGTTCAGTCTGGTGAGGGGGGTATCTGTGTGATGTACACTCCTTGCTCAGTCTGGTGATGGGGGTATCTGTGTGTTAGACAATGGAGTCCACTATGACAAGAGTCCTGGGTAATGTGTTGCCTTGCGTTATGGGCTTTGCTCTTGGGGCTCCACTGGATGTAGGTTCATAGGTTGGTACTAGGCTAACGGCCCTAAGGCCTATGCAAGCGTAGCCATAACAATTCCCTGGAAATTTTTTCCCAACAATATTTACTTCTCTGGGCCCCTGTCTAGCAGGGTGACTGACATGATCCCCAGGGTGAATTTCCTATCTCACATCCAATCATCAAGGTTCCTTTTGAAGAGGGCCAATGAGGTGCTCTGCTTGACATGTATGGGCAGCCTATTCCAGAGTATGGGGAGTCTCTGGGTCAGGCACCTGTCCCTCCAGCATGTTGTGTTCATTGTGATGATAAGGTTTAGATCCCTGGAGTGTGTGGCTCTGAGGGATTGGGATTTCTTTAAGTGGAGCATGTCCAACAGCTCAGGGTTAGACATGGCCTTATATGTTAAGCAGAGATCACCTCTGAGTAGACGTTATGCCACATAGTATAGCTGGAGTTTTTTTAGACAGTCAGCATATGGCATCTGCTTTAGGCCTGTGATTTTTTTAGTGAGGTATTTCTGTGGCCTTTCCAGCTGTTGCAGATGTCTTGTGAGGTACATACCAAATGGGGCATTATTCTCTATAATGGGTCTAATGAGGGGTGAGTACAGTGGGACAATGACCTCCTTTTCTTCTGGATGAAAAGCCCTTAGTGATGAGGTGTGCCACATAGAAGGATTTCTTGACTGTTGTGGCGATGTGGTTATCGAAAGTGAGACCACTGTCCACTTGTGTCCCTAAGTCTCTCATCACACTTTCTATGTTTAGTGTCCTGCCACCTATGTGGTAGTTCATGGGTACGTGTTTTTTTCCAAAGGGGATAACTATACATTTCTTGGCATTAAGCTTGAGCCCATGGCTCTGGCACCAGGCATCTGTTTCTGTAAGGCCCTTTTGTAGAATATCCACATAATTTGGGGATTCAATAATGGCTCCCAGTTTCCAGTCATCTGCAAACTTTGTTAGCCAGAGTCCCTTAGTGTTGGCCTGTACTTCAGAGAAGTAGATGCCAAGCAAGAGTGGTCCCAGGACTGAACCCTGAGGTACTCCACTTGTCACTTGTCTGGAGCTGGATTTGGAGTTGGCTACTTTTATAGTCTGGGTTCTGTCAGTAAGCCAGTTGGCAGCCCATCATGTGACATAGGGATTTATGCCCAGCTTAGTAAGTTTATCTATGATTCCAGAGTGGGGGATGGTGTCAAAGCCCTTGGCGAGGTCCAGATAGGCTGTGTGGATCACCTTACCCTCGTCCACAGCTGTGGAGACCAATTTGAAGAAGTCAATAAGATTCAGGAGACAAGATCGGCCCTTCACAAACCCAAACTGGGTGGGTTCCAGTATCTGGAGGTTGCCAATGTCTTTGTTTATAAGTTCCATGATAATGCGTTCCATGCCCTTGCAGATCAGGCTTGTCAGACTGATGGGACGGTAGTTCCTGGGATCCAAGACGGATCCTCCCTTGTGGAGCGGGATAACTGTAGCTGTGCGCCACTCAGTGGGCACGAAGCCTGAGGTGACGCTATGATTAAACATGACACTTAGGTGGGGTGCCAGTTCATTTTGTAGTTCATGTAGTACACAGCCTGGGATGTCATCTGGTCCCATGATTGCTGTATTCTTAGCTTTGGAGAGTGCTGTTTCTACCTGTGTGGCTGTGATTATCGGAATTTGGCAATCTTTTGGTATTGAGATGGGCCCTTTAGGGGGTGAGAGGGGAGTGAAGTTGGCACTAAATCGATCTGCTAGGATATTGGCAATATCCTTGGGATCAGTATATTTAATGCCATTCTGTTGTAGCTCAGAGCAGATCTGAGCATTGCCATTTAGATTATTGACATAACTATAGAATGTCTTGTGGCTGTCTTTGGAATCTTTGGCAATTTTATTTTCGTAACTACCTTTTGAGGATTTTATGAGGGATCTCAGCTTCTTACTGAGGCTGGTGAGGGAGTTTTTTGCATCCTGGGATTTTCCTCTTTTCTGCAACAGTTTCTTCCTTCTGTTGTATAGTTTGTTTATAGCAGGGGACCATCAGATTGGCTTCCTTTTTTTGGAGAAGAGCATCTTGGTTCTATTTGGGATGGCAAGATTCATTTACAAGTGGATGTGCTCGTACAGTGCCTTATTGTAGGATTCTGCAGTCGAACTTCCAGATCCCGTCTGCATGGGTGTTGTGAAGTTTGTCACTTCTGACTTCAGTAGCATGAAGTTGGCTTTGGAGAAGTTTTTTAAGGAGGTTTCCTTACTGGGGGTGGGGGTGGGATGTGGATGTCAAGGGTGATATGCTTATGGTCAGACCTGACCAACGAGGGGGTGACCACTGGTGTGGAGCATCTATCTCCCATGTTGGTAATGACCAGGTCTAGGATATTGGAGCCCCTGGTGGGACAATGGATTAGTTGATCCAGGGAGTTGGAATTTATGAATTCCAAGAACCGTTGGGAAAAGGAGTTGGTATGCAAGTAGTTTTCCCAATTAATGGCAGGGTAGTTGAAATCACCTAGTATTAGGGTGTTTGGTTGTATCTTAATATTTTCCAGTATGTTTAGGAAGGTGTAGTGAGAATCTTGGGGTATGGTGGGGGATCTATAGCAAGCTACAATTTGGATTGCAGTCTTACCTAGTGTTAGTTGTACCTGGAGAATTTCAGATGCATTGTGTTGGGCAACTAGCCTGGAGGTGTGAATATCCTTGGTGAATATGGACACTCCTTCACCTTTAGTGTTTTGGTCTTGGTTTTGTGGTCGAAAAGTGTGGTAAGAATTGTAGCCTGGTATTGCAGGGGTGCTCTCTGGAGCCTTGAACCAGGTCACAGCCACTGCACAGATATTGATGTTCTCCATTTTTAGGAGTGCCTTGAGAGAGAGTGCATTTTGAGGTTTAGACTTCTAGCATTGAGTAGCATTACCTTCAGATTTTGCATGCTTGTATCTGTTAGGGTGGTGGTTTTATCCTTTGAACCTTGCCTAAAAAAGGCACTATAGGGGTGGCAAGAGCTTTAGCCAGTAACCTGAATCCCAGGGGTGACAGGTGCAGACCATCTCTGGCAAAGCATCGTGGTTTGTCAATCATGTCTTACCAGGCAGACAAATACTGGATCCCCTTTGAATGACACCAGAGGCTTAGCCAATTGTTGAAGTCAATCATTTTGTCCTTATACTGTGGTATCATTCTGGGCGAAGGCAGGATGCTACTCAGGGCTAGGGTCATACCTGCCTGGGTCACATGATCCGAGAGCTATTCCATGTCTCTTTTCATGTAGTCCAGGGAGGTGCCAAAAACAGTCCAACTAAAAAACCAAGGGCACTAGTGAAGAAGAAGAGGCTCGACTCCCTTGTTATGCTTTCAAGACTTTATTGTTACTCACTGCACTCCAACACACGTATAGCACATAAACGCTATTTCACAAAACACAATGCATTTTCGTTTCCAATGACTTCTTCTGATGTATAACAGAATGCATATCAACTACACCCCTATCCTTAAATATCCTTTAAGTTAATTATCTAATTAATCAATAAGGCATTTAAATACTTTAATTAGTGAGCACTTCCATAGGAAACAAACCAAATATACTATTTAACATGTAAAGAAAAACATTTTAAAAAACACATTTTGGAAACCTGACACTATTAATATAATGCCTAAAAACAACTTTCTAAAATAAATGCTTTTATAATATACATTTAAAATACATAAATAATGCAAATACAATAATCTTATACGATTTCATTATCAGTAGGTGTTAGCACCATCTAGTGTTGTAATATATTATTTACAAGCAAATACTTGGAAGACATATAGCTTCATAGAAAAATATAAAATGTTCAAGAAATTCATAAAAACTCTACCTATTTGATAACCAAAAATCAAACCTATAATGAATAAATAAATTAATAACTAAAGTTTAGCTGCCCTCATCTTTAGAACTGGGGCAAGGGAAACTGTGTCATTCAGTCCTAGGGGTTTATTAGCCTCCAAGAACAATTGCCACAATAGTTCTTTGTATTCTTTAGACATTTCCCATAATCCACCCCTTATGTCTTTTTCCACTACTTCTAAGACAAAAAAATTAAAATTTGCCTCCTGACAGCTAATTTTATGTCTGTAAAGTGCATTGTGTGTGCATTTTGTCCTAATTTCGTAATAATGCTCATAAATTTTGTTTTTCAGTTTTCTTTCTGACTTTCCCACATAAAATGCATCGCAATGATCACACAAACCTATATAAACAATACCACTAGTTTCGCAATTTGCAAAACCTTTGCTTTCAATCAGAAAATCCCTGCTTTTGATATAAGTAGTCGCTCTTGTACAAATATGTGGGCACTGTGAACATCTTCCACACTTAAATGTTCCTACTTTTCCTTCTCTTACTGTAATCGTGCCATTTTTGCCTTCCAAAATTGTTTTTAAGCTCTTACCCTTTCGATAAGTACATTTTAGTGGCTGTACAAACAAGCATTGAAGGTCAGAAATTTCTCTGAATCTATTCCATTCGTCCTCTAGAATTTTTCTAATCTTTACTGCTTCCACACTAAACTCCAACACAAAATTGCTTTCGCCTTCATATTTGTCAACTTTTGATTATTCATTTTTCCATCCTGTTCTATTACCTAAGATGGGTTTAAATTTGTCATGTATTCCTGTCCTAACCTCCTTTTCTATTACCTCTATAAGTTTATTGGGGTATCCTCTATCTCTAAACATATCACGCAGTAATGTACATTCATCATTAAAGTCTGATTCTTTTGATGTCATTCTGCTACCCCTTACAAATTGTCCCTTTACAATCCCTTTTTTCTGGTGGTAAGGATGTGCACTATTGTAAGCTAAATACGAGTTTGAAAAAGTTTCTTTTCTATAGATTTTTGAAAATAACCCATGTTCACCTTTTCCAATCAAGATATCTAAATATTTTAAAATATTCCTGTCACACTGGTAAGTGAAGGCCAAGAAGTTAGTTGAATTTGAAATGTAATTAAAAAAAGTGCAAAATTCATCTTCTGTTCCTACCCATAAAAAACACGTCGTCCAAAAAACGCCTATAAAATTTCCAACAGTGTTTAAACTCAGAATTAATAATGTATCTATCCTCCCAGGCAGACAAAATAATATTTGTATATGTGGGAGCGCATCTCGCCCCCATAGCTACGC
Organism: Protopterus annectens; assembly: GCF_019279795.1. Classification (NCBI taxonomy): domain Eukaryota; kingdom Metazoa; phylum Chordata; order Ceratodontiformes; family Protopteridae; genus Protopterus; species Protopterus annectens. Next base: position 40,777,189 of record NC_056746.1, read on the forward strand.
CATGGATTTGTTTAAAGAACTCACCTTCATAATGTATATAATTGTTACTAAGAACTAGATCCATTAATATTAAAATAAGATAAAAATCATTGTTGCTGAATTTCGCATATTTCACTAAAGCTTCTTCGAACCATTTCATTCATTCGCTATATGGTATAGAAGAAAATAGATCCACAATATCAATCGTGATGAAAGTAATATTCTTATCAAACATATCTTGTGTTAAATTCTGTAACAAATCCCATGAATCTTTCACTACCCCATTGCCCTCCATTGATAGATCCTTTAGTTTAACATCTAGCCATCTGGCCAAGGGCGCTGTAACTGAGCCTTCTGAGGCTACTATAGGTCTCATTGAAGGATTTTCTACATTTTTATGAACCTTCAGAACTCCAAATATTGTGGGGACTTTAGGTTTTTCAACATGTAAGTATTTAAAAGTTTGAATATCAATCGAACCTTCCAAGAGTAAATCATTAAGGGCTAAATATATTTTTTTGTTACCTATATTAATTTCATTAAGTGAAGCCCTAGCATACCTCTCTGAATTTTCCAATAAATCCATCATTTTGGCTTCATAAAAGATTTGGTCCATAATGACAGTACCCCCCCTTTATCAGGTTTAATCACTCTTATTGACGTATCGCACCGTATATCTCTTAATAGATTATTTTCTTCCTTGGTGAGATTAAATGAAATTTTGTTCTTGGAAAGTTCACCCCTTAATTTCTTTTCCATAATGGCCTCGAAATTTTTCAGTTGTGGGTGTAAATGGGGATTAAAGGTGCTCCTTTTCCTTAACACCTCTGTTCTATGGCCATTAGAATTCTGTCCTTGAAACAAAAGTTCGAAATTTTTCTTTCTTAGGAACAATTTTAAATCTATTAGTACCTTACTAACATCTGCCTTCCTATTAGGTCCAAATTTAAGTCCTTTAGAAAAAAGTGCAAAGTGTACTTCACTAAGCTCTTTATTACTGTAATTAAAGATGTTATAGCCTTTGTATTTACGTACATGTCCTTCCACTATAATTGACTCTTGGGAGTTGTCTTTTTCAATTATTTTATTGTCACATCTTACCACTGTTGAAAACCTTTTTTGTTGTTGTTGTTTACCCCCCCCATATTGATAGTTTTTTTGATAATTATTTTTTATTCTTTCTGATCTCCTTAATGGGGGGAACTCAGAGTAATCATTAATATTGACTAACTCGTCCCTAGTATCCTGTGGCTCACTCATAGGGTGCTCTTTTTGGCCCCTAACATTCTCAAACATATAATTTTGCCTATATGAGTATTCTCTGGGCTTTGGGTAGCACACTTTATCTTTATATTCTTTTATATCCCTTTCTAGTTTTCTAATTTTCCTTTCATACACATTCCTAATACTCTTTTCAATTCTTTTTAGTGTTTCATGGTATTTCCTTTGACTTTCCTCTATAGTAAATAACAGATCTTCCGTTATTTTAGAGTTAATACCTTCAATTTTACTCTGTAGACACTCTATTTCTCTCTCATTTTCTTTAATTATAGCTTTCAGTATATCAAACCCACAATTATCAAAAATGGTAAGTAATTCATGAAGAAACTCACTACCTTCCTTTACTTTGTTGGGATATTTACAAACTCGTAAACCTTTAGGGACTATTTTTAAGCTCAAACATTCCCTCAGATATGCATTTTCCAATTCAATATTTTTATATTTAAACAACAAATCATCAAGCATTTTAACATTAGAGTCATAAGATATATTTACATCACTTTCCTCTAGTAGGGGTGCTTTCTTACCATTAAAACTGTATTTCAAATGCATAATGCTAGAGAAGTCAGTTTTGTACCTCTGTCCATTTGGCTTATTGCCATTGATTGCGTTGCCATCTTCTCGGTGGTTCATTGCATCTATATTGTCGTCGTTCGGAAATGTCCTGAAAATTGAAGGAATATCCTGTTCTGAGGTGCCTGGTAGATTATCCAAAGAAGATTTAAATGCCTTATTGATTAATTAGATAATTAACTTAAAGGATATTTAAGCATAGGGGTGTAGTTGATATGCATTCTGTTATACATCAGAAGAAGTAATTGGAAACGAAAACGCATTGTGTTTTGCGAAATAGCGTTTATGTGCTATACGTGTGTTGGAGTGTTGTGAGTAACAATAAAGTCTTGAAAGCATAACAAGGGAGTCGAGCCTCTTCTTCTTCACTAGTGCCCTTGTTTTTTTAGTCCAGGGAGGTACGTCTCAAGTCATTTACTCCAGCATGGACAATGACAGAGTCGTATTTGTACTTGTTGTGGAGTGACTTTGTTTTAGTGAGTGCTTTAGAGATTGCTGAGGATAGCCAGTGCCTTTTTTAGGCTTAGTAGGTCCTTGGGGTTTGAGAAGATTGCTTTTTAGTGCCTCAGCATAAGTTGGTGTATGTGTGTGGTGGACATTATGTGTGGTGGATGCAGTGTGTGTGTTCTTAGCAACCTTGTTTGCATGCCAGATATTAGCCTCCAGTGAAATTGTGTATGTGTATCTCTTGCATATTATGTTTGTTTCTTTGAGGATTAAATGGTTGCTTGTGAACATGATACAGTTGCAACATTATCTTAGGATTCCCATTTCTACTAAGCTGGCTATGGAGACATTTGGAAACTGTATATCCATGTTGTCTGGACAAGTATAGATTGCACTATTATACATTGTGGACTGGGTTATACAGAGGTCTCCATGGGTGGTCTTTGGGGTTTAACACTAGATGAGGTTAGGTTGTACTAAGATTAGGTAGCAGCATGGTTTAATGCTTTGAGGTTTAATACTAGATGAGGTTAGGTTGTACTAAGATTAGGTAGCAGCGTGGTTTAATGCTTTGGGGTTTAACACTAGATGAGGTTAGGTTGTACTAAGATTAGGTAGCAGTGTGGTTTAATGCTTTGGGGTTTAACACTAGACGAGGTTAGGTTGTACTAAGATTAGGTAGCAGTGTGGTTTAATGCTTTGGGGTTTAACACTAGACGAGGTTAGGTTGTACTAAGATTAGGTAGCAGTGTGGTTTAATGCTTTGGGGTTTAACACTAGACAAGGTTAGGTTGTACTAAGATTAGGTAGCAGTGTGGTTTAATGCTGTGGGGTTTAACACTAGACAAGGTTAGGTTGTACTAAGATTAGGTAGCAGTGTGGTTTAATGCTTTGGGGTTTAACACTAGATGAGGTTAGGTTGTACTAAGATTAGGTAGCAGCATGGTTTAATGCTTTGGGGTTTAACACTAGACGAGGTTAGGTTGTACTAAGATTAGGTAGCAGCGTGGTTTAATGCTTTGGGGTTTAACACTAGACGAGGTTAGGTTGTACTAAGATTAGGTAGCAGCGTGGTTTAATGCTTTGGGGTTTAACACTAGACGAGGTTAGGTTGTACAAAGATTAGGTGGCAGCGTGGTTTAATGCTTTGGGGTTTAACACTAGACGAGGTTAGGTTGTACTAAGATTAGGTAGCAGCGTGGTTTAATGCTTTGGGGTTTAATACTAGACAAGGTTAGGTTGTACTAAGATTAGGTAGCAGCTTGGTTTAATGCTTTGGGGTTTAACACTAGACGAGGTTAGGTTGTACTAAGATTAGGTAGCAGCGTGGTTTAATGCTTTGGGGTTTAACACTAGACGAGGTTAGGTTGTACTAAGATTAGGTAGCAGCGTGGTTTAATGCTTTGGGGTTTAACACTAGACGAGGTTAGGTTGTACTAAGATTAGGTAGCAGCGTGGTTTAATGCTTTGGGGTTTAACACTAGACGAGGTTAGGTTGTACTAAGATTAGGTAGCAGTGTGGTTTAATGCTTTGGGGTTTAACACTAGATGAGGTTAGGTTGTACTAAGATTAGGTAGCAGTGTGGTTTAATGCTTTGGGGTTTAACACTAGACGAGGTTAGGTTGTACTAAGATTAGGTAGCAGTGTGGTTTAATGCTTTGGGGTTTAACACTAGACGAGGTTAGGTTGTACTAAGATTAGGTAGCAGTGTGGTTTAATGCTTTGGGGTTTAACACTAGACGAGGTTAGGTTGTACTAAGATTAGGTAGCAGTGTGGTTTAATGCTTTGGGGTTTAACACTAGACGAGGTTAGGTTGTACTAAGATTAGGTAGCAGCGTGGTTTAATGCTTTGGGGTTTAACACTAGACAACGTTAGGTTGTACTAAGATTAGGTAGCAGTGTGGTTTAATGCTTTGGGGTTTAACACTAGATGAGGTTAGGTTGTACTAAGATTAGGTAGCAGTGTGGTTTAATGCTTTGGAGTTTAACACTAGATGAGGTTAGGTTGTACTAAGATTAGGTAGCAGTGTGGTTTAATGCTTTGGGGTTTAACACTAGACGAGGTTAGGTTGTACTAAGATTAGGTAGCAGTGTGGTTTAATGCTTTGGGGTTTAACACTAGATGAGGTTAGGTTGTACTAAGATTAGGTAGCAGTGTGGTTTAATGCTTTGGGGTTTAACACTAGATGAGGTTAGGTTGTACTAAGATTAGGTAGCAGTGTGGTTTAATGCTTTGGGGTTTAACACTAGATGAGGTTAGGTTGTACTAAGATTAGGTAGCAGTGTGGTTTAATGCTTTGGGGTTTAACACTAGACGAGGTTAGGTTGTACTAAGATTAGGTAGCAGCGTGGTTTAATGCTTTGGGGTTTAACACTAGACGAGGTTAGGTTGTACTAAGATTAGGTAGCAGTGTGGTTTAATGCTTTGGGGTTTAACACTAGACGAGGTTAGGTTGTACTAAGATTAGGTAGCAGTGTGGTTTAATGCTTTGGGGTTTAACACTAGAGGAGGTTAGGTTGTACTAAGATTAGGTAGCAGTGTGGTTTAATGCTTTGGGGTTTAACACTAGACAAGGTTAGGTTGTACTAAGATTAGGTAGCAGTGTGGTTTAATGCTTTGGGGTTTAACACTAGACGAGGTTAGGTTGTACTAAGATTAGGTAGCAGTGTGGTTTAATGCTTTGGGGTTTAACACTAGATGAGGTTAGGTTGTACTAAGATTAGGTAGCAGTGTGGTTTAATGCTTTGGGGTTTAACACTAGACGAGGTTAGGTTGTACTAAGATTAGGTAGCAGCGTGGTTTAATGCTTTGGGGTTTAACACTAGACGAGGTTAGGTTGTACTAAGATTAGGTAGCAGTGTGGTTTAATGCTTTGGGGTTTAACACTAGACGAGGTTAGGTTGTACTAAGATTAGGTAGCAGCATGGTTTAATGCTTTGGGGTTTAACACTAGATGAGGTTAGGTTGTACTAAGATTAGGTAGCAGTGTGGTTTAATGCTTTGGGGTTTAACACTAGACAAGGTTAGGTTGTACTAAGATTAGGTAGCAGCTTGGTTTAATGCTTTGGGGTTTAACACTAGACGAGGTTAGGTTGTACTAAGATTAGGTAGCAGCGTGGTTTAATGCTTTGGGGTTTAACACTAGACGAGGTTAGGTTGTACTAAGATTAGGTAGCAGCGTGGTTTAATGCTTTGGGGTTTAACACTAGACGAGGTTAGGTTGTACTAAGATTAGGTAGCAGTGTGGTTTAATGCTTTGGGGTTTAACACTAGACGAGGTTAGGTTGTACTAAGATTAGGTAGCAGTGTGGTTTAATGCTTTGGGGTTTAACACTAGATGAGGTTAGGTTGTACTAAGATTAGGTAGCAGTGTGGTTTAATGCTTTGGGGTTTAACACTAGACGAGGTTAGGTTGTACTAAGATTAGGTAGCAGTGTGGTTTAATGCTTTGGGGTTTAACACTAGACGAGGTTAGGTTGTACTAAGATTAGGTAGCAGTGTGGTTTAATGCTTTGGGGTTTAACACTAGACGAGGTTAGGTTGTACTAAGATTAGGTAGCAGTGTGGTTTAATGCTTTGGGGTTTAACACTAGACAAGGTTAGGTTGTACTAAGATTAGGTAGCAGTGTGGTTTAATGCTTTGGGGTTTAACACTAGACAAGGTTAGGTTGTACTAAGATTAGGTAGCAGTGTGGTTTAATGCTTTGGGGTTTAACACTAGATGAGGTTAGGTTGTACTAAGATTAGGTAGCAGTGTGGTTTAATGCTTTGGGGTTTAACACTAGACGAGGTTAGGTTGTACTAAGATTAGGTAGCAGTGTGGTTTAATGCTTTGGGGTTTAACACTAGACGAGGTTAGGTTGTACTAAGATTAGGTAGCAGTGTGGTTTAATGCTTTGGGGTTTAACACTAGATGATGTTAGGTTGTACTAAGATTAGGTAGCAGCGTGGTTTAATGCTTTGGGATTTAACACTAGATGAGGTTAGGTTGTACTAAGATTAGGTAGCAGCGTGGTTTAATGCTTTGGGGTTTAACACTAGATGAGGTTAGGTTGTACTAAGATTAGGTAGCAGTGTGGTTTAATGCTTTGGGGTTTAACACTAGACGAGGTTAGGTTGTACTAAGATTAGGTAGCAGTGTGGTTTAATGCTTTGGGGTTTAACACTAGACGAGGTTAGGTTGTACTAAGATTAGGTAGCAGTGTGGTTTAATGCTTTGGGGTTTAACACTAGATGAGGTTAGGTTGTACGAAGATTAGGTAGCAGTGTGGTTTAATGCTTTGGGGTTTAACACTAGACGAGGTTAGGTTGTACTAAGATTAGGTAGCAGTGTGGTTTAATGCTTTGGGGTTTAACACTAGACGAGGTTAGGTTGTACTAAGATTAGGTAGCAGCGTGGTTTAATGCTTTGGGGTTTAACACTAGATGAGGTTAGGTTGTACTAAGATTAGGTAGCAGTGTGGTTTAATGCTTTGGGGTTTAACACTAGACGAGGTTAGGTTGTACTAAGATTAGGTAGCAGTGTGGTTTAATGCTTTGGGGTTTAACACTAGACGAGGTTAGGTTGTACTAAGATTAGGTAGCAGTGTGGTTTAATGCTTTGGGGTTTAACACTAGAGGAGGTTAGGTTGTACTAAGATTAGGTAGCAGTGTGGTTTAATGCTTTGGGGTTTAACACTAGACAAGGTTAGGTTGTACTAAGATTAGGTAGCAGTGTGGTTTAATGCTTTGGGGTTTAACACTAGATGAGGTTAGGTTGTACTAAGATTAGGTAGCAGCGTGGTTTAATGCTTTGGGGTTTAACACTAGACGAGGTTAGGTTGTACTAAGATTAGGTAGCAGCGTGGTTTAATGCTTTGGGGTTTAACACTAGACGAGGTTAGGTTGTACTAAGATTAGGTAGCAGCGTGGTTTAATGCTTTGGGGTTTAACACTAGACGAGGTTAGGTTGTACTAAGATTAGGTAGCAGTGTGGTTTAATGCTTTGGGGTTTAACACTAGACGAGGTTAGGTTGTACTAAGATTAGGTAGCAGTGTGGTTTAATGCTTTGGGGTTTAACACTAGACAAGGTTAGGTTGTACTAAGATTAGGTAGCAGCGTGGTTTAATGCTTTGGGGTTTAACACTAGACGAGGTTAGGTTGTACTAAGATTAGGTAGCAGTGTGGTTTAATGCTTTGGGGTTTAACACTAGACGAGGTTAGGTTGTACTAAGATTAGGTAGCAGCGTGGTTTAATGCTTTGGGGTTTAACACTAGACGAGGTTAGGTTGTACTAAGATTAGGTAGCAGCGTGGTTTAATGCTTTGGGGTTTAACACTAGACGAGGTTAGGTTGTACTAAGATTAGGTAGCAGTGTGGTTTAATGCTTTGGGGTTTAACACTAGATGAGGTTAGGTTGTACTAAGATTAGGTAGCAGTGTGGTTTAATGCTTTGGGGTTTAACACTAGACGAGGTTAGGTTGTACTAAGATTAGGTAGCAGTGTGGTTTAATGCTTTGGGGTTTAACACTAGACGAGGTTAGGTTGTACTAAGATTAGGTAGCAGTGTGGTTTAATGCTTTGGGGTTTAACACTAGACGAGGTTAGGTTGTCCTAAGATTAGGTAGCAGTGTGGTTTAATGCTTTGGGGTTTAACACTAGACGAGGTTAGGTTGTACTATGATTAGGTAGCAGTGTGGTTTAATGCTTTGCCGTTTAACACTAGACAAGGTTAGGTTGTACTAAGATTAGGTAGTAGTGTGGTTTAATGCTTTGGGGTTTAACACTAGATGAGGTTAGGTTGTACTAAGATTAGGTAGCAGTGTGGTTTAATGCTTTGGGGTTTAACACTAGATGAGGTTAGGTTGTACTAAGATTAGGTAGCAGTGTGGTTTAATGCTTTGGGGTTTAACACTAGACGAGGTTAGGTTGTACTAAGATTAGGTAGCAGTGTGGTTTAATGCTTTGGGGTTTAACACTAGATGAGGTTAGGTTGTACTAAGATTAGGTAGCAGCGTGGTTTAATGCTTTGGGGTTTAACACTAGATGAGGTTAGGTTGTACTAAGATTAGGTAGCAGTGTGGTTTAATGCTTTGGGGTTTAACACTAGATGAGGTTAGGTTGTACTAAGATTAGGTAGCAGTGTGGTTTAATGCTTTGGGGTTTAACACTAGACGAGGTTAGGTTGTACTAAGATTAGGTAGCAGTGTGGTTTAATGCTTTGGGGTTTAACACTAGACGAGGTTAGGTTGTACTAAGATTAGGTAGCAGTGTGGTTTAATGCTTTGGGGTTTAACACTAGACGAGGTTAGGTTGTACTAAGATTAGGTAGCAGTGTGGTTTAATGCTTTGGGGTTTAACACTAGAGGAGGTTAGGTTGTACTAAGATTAGGTAGCAGTGTGGTTTAATGCTTTGGGGTTTAACACTAGACAAGGTTAGGTTGTACTAAGATTAGGTAGCAGTGTGGTTTAATGCTTTGGGGTTTAACACTAGACGAGGTTAGGTTGTACTAAGATTAGGTAGCAGTGTGGTTTAATGCTTTGGGGTTTAACACTAGATGAGGTTAGGTTGTACTAAGATTAGGTAGCAGCATGGTTTAATGCTTTGGGGTTTAACACTAGACGAGGTTAGGTTGTACTAAGATTAGGTAGCAGCGTGGTTTAATGCTTTGGGGTTTAACACTAGACGAGGTTAGGTTGTACTAAGATTAGGTAGCAGCGTGGTTTAATGCTTTGGGGTTTAACACTAGACGAGGTTAGGTTGTACTAAGATTAGGTAGCAGTGTGGTTTAATGCTTTGGGGTTTAACACTAGATGAGGTTAGGTTGTACTAAGATTAGGTAGCAGTGTGGTTTAATGCTTTGGGGTTTAACACTAGACGAGGTTAGGTTGTACTAAGATTAGGTAGCAGTGTGGTTTAATGCTTTGGGGTTTAACACTAGACGAGGTTAGGTTGTACTAAGATTAGGTAGCAGCGTGGTTTAATGCTTTGGGGTTTAACACTAGACGAGGTTAGGTTGTACTAAGATTAGGTAGCAGTGTGGTTTAATGCTTTGGGGTTTAACACTAGACGAGGTTAGGTTGTACTAAGATTAGGTAGCAGTGTGGTTTAATGCTTTGGGGTTTAACACTAGACGAGGTTAGGTTGTACTAAGATTAGGTAGCAGTGTGGTTTAATGCTTTGGGGTTTAACACTAGATGAGGTTAGGTTGTACTAAGATTAGGTAGCAGTGTGGTTTAATGCTTTGGGGTTTAACACTAGACGAGGTTAGGTTGTACTAAGATTAGGTAGCAGTGTGGTTTAATGCTTTGGGGTTTAACACTAGACGAGGTTAGGTTGTACTAAGATTAGGTAGCAGTGTGGTTTAATGCTTTGGGGTTTAACACTAGACGAGGTTAGGTTGTACTAAGATTAGGTAGCAGTGTGGTTTAATGCTTTGGGGTTTAACACTAGACGAGGTTAGGTTGTACTAAGATTAGGTAGCAGTGTGGTTTAATGCTTTGGGGTTTAACACTAGACAACGTTAGGTTGTACTAAGATTAGGTAGCAGTGTGGTTTAATGCTTTGGGGTTTAACACTAGATGAGGTTAGGTTGTACTAAGATTAGGTAGCAGTGTGGTTTAATGCTTTGGAGTTTAACACTAGACGAGGTTAGGTTGTACTAAGATTAGGTAGCAGTGTGGTTTAATGCTTTGGGGTTTAACACTAGACGAGGTTAGGTTCTACTAAGATTAGGTAGCAGCATGGTTTAATGCTTTGAGGTTTAATACTAGATGAGGTTAGGTTGTACTAAGATTAGGTAGCAGCGTGGTTTAATGCTTTGGGGTTTAACACTAGATGAGGTTAGGTTGTACTAAGGTTAGGTAGCAGCGTGGTTTAATGCTTTGGGGTTTAACACTAGATGAGGTTAGGTTGTACTAAGATTAGGTAGCAGTGTGGTTTAATGCTTTGGGGTTTAACACTAGACGAGGTTAGGTTGTACTAAGATTAGGTAGCAGTGTGGTTTAATGCTTTGGGGTTTAACACTAGACGAGGTTAGGTTGTACTAAGATTAGGTAGCAGTGTGGTTTAATGCTTTGGGGTTTAACACTAGATGAGGTTAGGTTGTACTAAGATTAGGTAGCAGTGTGGTTTAATGCTTTGGGGTTTAACACTAGACGAGGTTAGGTTGTACTAAGATTAGGTAGCAGTGTGGTTTAATGCTTTGGGGTTTAACACTAGACGAGGTTAGGTTGTACTAAGATTAGGTAGCAGTGTGGTTTAATGCTTTGGGGTTTAACACTAGACGAGGTTAGGTTGTACTAAGATTAGGTAGCAGCGTGGTTTAATGCTTTGGGGTTTAACACTAGACAAGGTTAGGTTGTACTAAGATTAGGTAGCAGTGTGGTTTAATGCTTTGGGGTTTAACACTAGATGAGGTTAGGTTGTACTAAGATTAGGTAGCAGTGTGGTTTAATGCTTTGGGGTTTAACACTAGACGAGGTTAGGTTGTACTAAGATTAGGTAGCAGTGTGGTTTAATGCTTTGGGGTTTAACACTAGACGAGGTTAGGTTGTACTAAGATTAGGTAGCAGTGTGGTTTAATGCTTTGGGGTTTAACACTAGATGATGTTAGGTTGTACTAAGATTAGGTAGCAGCGTGGTTTAATGCTTTGGGGTTTAACACTAGATGAGGTTAGGTTGTACTAAGATTAGGTAGCAGCGTGGTTTAATGCTTTGGGGTTTAACACTAGATGAGGTTAGGTTGTACTAAGATTAGGTAGCAGAGTGGTTTAATGCTTTGGGGTTTAACACTAGACGAGGTTAGGTTGTACTGAGATTAGGTAGCAGCGTGGTTTAATGCTTTGGGGTTTAACACTAGACGAGGTTAGGTTGTATTAAGATTAGGTAGCAGTGTGGTTTAATGCTTTGGGGTTTAACACTAGATGAGGTTAGGTTGTACTAAGATTAGGTAGCAGTGTGGTTTAATGCTTTGGAGTTTAACACTAGACGAGGTTAGGTTGTACTAAGATTAGGTAGCAGTGTGGTTTAATGCTTTGGGGTTTAACACTAGACGAGGTTAGGTTCTACTAAGATTAGGTAGCAGCATGGTTTAATGCTTTGAGGTTTAATACTAGATGAGGTTAGGTTGTACTAAGATTAGGTAGCAGCGTGGTTTAATGCTTTGGGGTTTAACACTAGATGAGGTTAGGTTGTACTAAGGTTAGGTAGCAGCGTGGTTTAATGCTTTGGGGTTTAACACTAGATGAGGATAGGTTGTACTAAGATTAGGTAGCAGTGTGGTTTAATGCTTTGGGGTTTAACACTAGACGAGGTTAGGTTGTACTAAGATTAGGTAGCAGTGTGGTTTAATGCTTTGGGGTTTAACACTAGACGAGGTTAGGTTGTACAAAGATTAGGTAGCAGTGTGGTTTAATGCTTTGGGGTTTAACACTAGAGGAGGTTAGGTTGTACTAAGATTAGGTAGCAGTGTGGTTTAATGCTTTGGGGTTTAACACTAGACAAGGTTAGGTTGTACTAAGATTAGGTAGCAGTGTGGTTTAATGCTTTGGGGTTTAACACTAGACAAGGTTAGGTTGTACTAAGATTAGGTAGCAGTGTGGTTTAATGCTTTGGGGTTTAACACTAGACGAGGTTAGGTTGTACTAAGATTAGGTAGCAGTGTGGTTTAATGCTTTGGGGTTTAACACTAGACGAGGTTAGGTTGTACTAAGATTAGGTAGCAGCGTGGTTTAATGCTTTGGGGTTTAACACTAGACGAGGTTAGGTTGTACTAAGATTAGGTAGCAGTGTGG